>NC_089471.1:926092-1234790 GCF_001720195.1 Cryptococcus depauperatus CBS 7841 | reverse complement strand
AGTTGGGACGAGAGATATTGGAGGGATATTGGAGAGGGATATTGAGATCTTTTTCATTGATATGTTTCTTGATTGATGATTTATGGGAGGATTTGCCTCGTTGACGAAGAGTAACTGGCTCATCGTCAGAGATGTTTTCGACAATGGCCATAATTTTGTTGTTTTGGAGAGGATAAAGATTTCAAGATGATATGAAGAGCAAGATGCCCAGAAAAAAATTAATTTTGAAGGAAAATAAAATAAAATAAAAAGTTAAATAAATCAAAAATCAAAATTGACGCGCTTCTGTTACGTGTAAATGAAAATATCGTTCCTGCCACTTTAGTTGAAAAAGTTGCAAGCATTCATGTAAATGCACATGTCCATAGTATGCTTCATTATATTTCCACGTCTTGAATCGTTTAGATAAGGGTTTTAGGCTTCCCATCATCCCCTAATAAACTTTCTTCTTTGCCCAAAACTCTAGGACCATCACCAACCCTTGTATGAATCAACCCTTTGACAGCACCCTTTTCCCAGCCGCCTTCCCTCACGACGCCAGCGTTGAAATCCTTGGGCAAGTCTTGATTTTGGGTCCTGAAAGGATCTTCAAAGTCCTCAAAAGTGGGAAAGAATTTCTTGATGGTACTCAAGACCAAGGGCATGTCAGGTTCTAAAGTGTAGATGACGGCGTTGGGCCCGGCATCAAAAGTATAGGCAGCGAGGATACGACCAGCAGAGCGGTTGAGTTCCTCTACAACAGCAATGATGGATCGTGAGACATCGTTCAAGTAGAAGATGGGTGGAGAGGTGTCAAGACAGACAGCGTGGAAAGAATTGCTGTCATCCATAGTGATTTGGGCAAAGGAGGCAAAGTCTTTCGAGCTGATAGCTCGGGAGATGTCATTCATCCTCTTGGGAACAATTCGAAGTCGCTCTTGGAAGAGTGTGGATGTTTCTACGGTTTGCTGCATACCGAATGTTGATGAAGTGCCTTTTTTGGCATCGCTCACGACGCAGATAAGCGCGTGCATCTCTGGCCAGTGCTCCCTAGGAGCGACCTCCTCTGCAAGAGAATCAGACCCTGATGGATCAGAACCTTCACGCCAAGCAACGAATCCTCCGAAAAGAGATCGGCAGGCAGAGCCTGAGCCTTGCCGTGCAATTATTGAAAGTTGGGAAGCTGATTGAGAAAGTTTGAAAAGGCTAGCAAGAGAAGCGACAAGAGCTGCAAGACCAGATGCTGATGAGGCAAGACCAGCAGCAGTAGGAAAATTATTGAAAGATGCGATATGAAGGGGCCATTGAGAAAGCTTGGAAGCTCAGCATACGCACGTTTGGTCCGATAAGAGTTGAACATGTCCTACCTTGGGAAGACTTTCATCCTTGTCCTCCATTTCCCTTCGCCATCTTCGCAACTCTCTGATACAGACGGCCAGCCTACCACCATCCTTAATGGCTTCCTCTTTGCCATTCAGCCAAAGCTTATCTCCGGCTTCAAAGTGTGAATCCGCACGAGACGAGGTAGTCGATCGAAGATGGTCTTGATCGAGCGTGACAGAGAGGGAAGAGTTGGTTGGGAGGATAAGACGGGTATCTCGCTTGCCCCAGTATCTAGTGGTTGTCAGCGTAGGCCTACACTAGCTCTCGTCTTACTTGATACAGGCAATGTTGACTGGGGCAGTGGTTGTCGCCTCATAGACCATCTCTGTATAGGTTTTTATTTTTTTTAAATGGAAAAGAAAAGAAAAGTCAAGATACAAAAACCAGAGTTACAAAAAAATGGGACGATATAACGATAAGGCACAGACTTTCATCAATACGATACTTAATTACAAACTTAATTACAGTATTTAATTAAGATTACTTTAATATACAGCCATTCTAGCTGCAAAGCACAAAACCATATAACATTGGCTCGATACTGGAGCCATGGATAGCTCTTCTCTACGAGCATAGGTTTCATGGCATATATGGGGCTATCTCTCTGTCAATCAAGAGGACTGTCCTTTATAACCATCTTGGGTTGCAAGCTGTTTTGCACAACTAACCCAGCGTCTACACCATAGCAGACAGTGACATCGCTGTATGGTTGAAGCGAGACAAGCTATAACCAATACCATGAGTCAGAGATGGTTCGTTTAGTATTAAGAAAATGCTCAACAGGATTGTCAACATAAGCTTCACCCTCTCGTCGACTTTCACGCTATCTTGACAGTCACGACGATTTCAATTCTGGATATACCTCTTAAAAATCCATAATATCAGCTCTCTTGGCTCATCCTCCATGTCGGTCACTGAAAGATACAGGCCATCCCGTAAAACCCACCTATTTGCCTAGCGCACCTGGGCAAAAGTAGACATTGCGCACCCGTCTCGAATTCTGGGCCGATATCCTACAAGTCGGCTCCTTTTATCAGGAAAGATGTCAGTTGAGTGAAATATACTTATTGTTTTAATAAAGAAAGAAGAGTAAAAACAATTTCTAATTCGCAAAAAATCCATTTCGGTTATTTCGGTTATTAAATATAGTGACATCAGGACTTTTGGTTTATCTTTATTCTAACTGGATGCGAGATTGAAAAAAGAAAAGATAAGAAAAGGGTTAGAAAAAGATAAGAAAAAATGTATAAATAAGGATTCATCTTTCTTTCAACGTTACAAAGCGACCAAAATGAGAACCAACGAAGATGAAAAGCTATCAAGTATACCACAAGCAATTCACGCAGAGAAGGAACGACCCTCAAACAATGATAGTGCTGAAGCAGCTACCAGACTGGAGGAGATGGGCTACAAACAAGAACTGAATAGAAATCTAGGGATGATAGCAGTATTAGGCCTCAGCTTTGCTATTATGGCCGTTCCTTTTGGTACGAGTACGACGTTGAATATTGCGTTGACGGATGGTGGACCGGTGACCATTCTATATGGAGTGAGTGTAGAATAAGCTCTATGGACTTGTGCTGACATTGGCACAGTGGGTTTTCGTCTCGTTAGTATCACTGTGTATCGCATCGAGCTTAGCAGAGATGTATGTCGCTATTCTAGATACAATAACGGGATTTAATATTAGTGATAGCTGTTCTGTCTATCCTACATCCGGAGGCGTTTATTGTAAGTGCTAGAGAGACCGAGTGTACGCTTATTTGAAAGACTGGGCGGCTATGCTGTCAACGGACAAGTACAGTGCTTTTTCCAGCTACTTAACTGGATGGCTAGGGACTGTCGGGAACTGGACGTGGGCTTGTTTAGCTTGGTATGGCAGTAGTATCAATGTGGCTGATATTTGCATAGTGTCACGGCTTCCATCACATTCGGCGGCAGTCAACTCATATTAGCAGCAGCTACACTCTACCATGAAGACTATGTGCCAACAGCTTGGCAGACCTGCTGTGTATATTGGGCAGCTTTGATATGTTCGTTACTAATCAACATATTTTTCTACAAGTATGTCCGGAGCCACGAAGACTCAAATACTGTGACTGATCAGGACAAAGACATTTAGACAAGCTCAACACTGTTTGTTTATGGTGGACCGGCATTTCTGTCATAATGCAAGTCTGCCTTTTCGATATATACCGTTGAATTTATTCTAATTTCTTTCTGTTATAGTGTATGTCGATTAACTGACACATCTTCAAAGTATCCAATTAACTAAAACCAGATCATTGTCACACTACTTGCCATGGCAGATCATCGTAATTCTGGCAAATTTGCTTTCTCTCATGTAGCTTGCTCCACATTTGATCGTATCCCGGCAATTAGTCAAGTGCTAATTAGATCCTAATAGTTTGATGCGCAACATTCTGGATGGCCCAACGTCTGGGCATGGTTTGTCGGCCTCTTGCAGAGTGCTTATACTCTTACAGGGTAGGATGGGAGTTACGCAACAAAGTACAGAATTGATGACTGATCCAGCTATGGCATGGTTGCTGCTCTATGCGAAGAAGTAAAAGAGCCTGTACATGAAGTTCCAAGAGCAATGGGTAGGGGGTTATCTTTTACTTCAGTCCTTATGCTCATTATACCTAGTTTTATCTGTGGCTGCCGCTGCGGTCACCGGTCTTGTTTATCTTCTTCCAATTAACTTTGTTCTGCCTGCTATTGAGCCCCTCTTGGCCGTTACAAGTCTTCAGCCAATGCCTCTCTTATACAAACAGGTTACTGGTAGCACAGGTGCTGCCCTAGGTCTTTTGTTTCTTAGTAAGCTCCACTTCTCACTCTGTTGAGATTTACGATTCAGTGCTTACATTTGCAGTTTTGGGTGTTTGGGTGTTTGCCGCTATTGGTTCTCTTACTGCTGCGTCTCGATGCACTTGGGCTTTTTCCCGGGATGGCGGTATACCTTGCTCTAGATGGTGGAAAAAGGTCAACAACCAATTCGGCATCCCTGTCAACTCTCTGATCCTGTCAACGGTCGTTTGCGCACTTTTAGGGTTAATCTATCTGGGATCAAGTGCAGCGTTCAACGCCTTTACTGGCGGTGAGTACAACATCTTCAGGCGAATAGTGACGATATTTATTTCAAACTTTAGTTGCTACCATCTGCTTAGGTTCTTCCTACGCCTTTCCCGTGCTCTGTTCTTTGCTTCGAAGACGGCAAGCTGTTGTCAACGCCCCATATTCTCTTGGAAAGTTTGGATACGTAATTGTAAGTCTGCTACATTATATCAAAATGATGCTTACCAATTGGTGTAGAACATCATTACTGTTGTATGGATCACTTTCTCCATTATACTCTTCTGTATGCGTGAGTTCCTCGATACCCTACTGAGTTTGGTCGCACGTATACTGATACTCATATATAGCCACTGCCATCCCTGTCACATCACAATCAATGAATTACGCTAGTGTAGTGTTCGCAGGATTTTCTTTCATTGCAGCAACTTGGTACGCTATTAATGCTCGAAAACACTATCATGGGCCTACACTATCTACTGTACGAGTAAATGGCGAGACGACAATCGTTGAAAACTATTAGTGTCATTACTAGGATGCGTCTCATATCAAAGGTCTGGTGAAGCTTCTGTATTTAAACTTTTCCATAGCCTTTTGTTGTTGTCGTCGGGCTTTTTATGTTATTCCTTGCATATCTTGATATTCAATCGTCGCCTTACATCACTGACAAGACCAATTTGTAAATAAGTGTTACATGTTAGTCATTATAGTGTCATAATTATCAATGATCCCTAGAATTTAAGACATCGACCTTAATCTTCATAGGCATCTCCACCCTCATCTATAGGCCCCGAATGAGCTAACAAACACATCATGTGGTAGAAACTTACCATCTCCTCCCTCATCATCATCGCCTTCTCCATTATCAAAGTAATTTGCATCGTAGTCCTGATGATCCGATTCATCATCGTCAAAGTCGAAATCTTCCTCTTCAGATATCTCGGACTCCTAAGCAAGACGGTCATGAACATTTGTCAATATTAAATCAAGTGAAACACCTACTTCCTCGACGTTCTCATCATCTCCGCCTATATCATCAAGTTTTCGTCTCTTCCTACCTCCTAGCTTTCCTATTAGCTTCAACACCATATATCCGAGCGGTGAACTTGCTATTCTTTGGTTTCTCTTTGGAGCCATCAAAGTACGCTCTCCAAAGCGCTGGTGGAAACATGGATTGATCCATCCTGAGCGCCATTGGATCCAGCTTTGTAGGACCAGAGAAAAGTGAGGGGGGGTTAAACCGATCAGAATAGGATTCAATCTCTATTCATCCACATCATTAGTTCACACGCAAAATTTGCTCAAAGATAATTTGGAGACTAAATTTACCTATACCAACAGTCTTTCGTTCTCCCGTCAACCTCCATGGCGGTATTTGCCCTGGTTGTTGCACCACAGGCGTCATTTGTTCTCCCGGCGGAATATGTCCTGTTGATAGAATGTTGTATAATGAGATTGTTTGGGACATTATAGCCGCTTCTTGCTCCGTTGGTCGGCTTAGATATGCGATAGAGTTATTATCTAAAGGCTGTTATCTATAACATCAGTTGTCTAAATCCAAAAAAGCAGTTATATTGCATACAGGGTAGAGTATATTGTCATTGGCTTGATCTTTGAGCCTTTTGACACCTTCTTGCCATTCTGTCATGGAAATCTGACCATGCCCAAAACCAACTCCAGGAATACCACCTCGCCCACCACCTCGTCCACCTCTAAAGCCGCCTCGAGACATGTTTTGATAGATATCCGAATCCAACAGCAGCAGGCCAAAAGGATTATTGAGCGCTTTTTGAGCGGTAGAGGCTTACTTTTAAAACTTGATAGATCAACTTTTGACTTTCAAAATTGACTAGATTGTTCAAAATTCATGAATGAGATTGAAAACTCTTAAAGAAATTTGGTTCCGAAAAGATCCCCTAGAGGAAAAAAAGAAAAGGCAATCATATCTTATTTAAAAAACATAACTGCTTATCGATATAACATCTCTTCTTGCTATACTTCTCTGCCCTTATCCGACTCAAACTTTAGCTTCCGCTATAGTCTACTATAACTATACAAGAATCAAGTTCCTGCGACGTTATACACCGCCAGAGAACTCTATCTAGCTACTGAATCACTTACCTCTGAGTTAAAGTTCTCGTTATATCTTCAAACCAGCCAGTAGACGGCCTTCCCTCTACAAGCCGCGTAGATCTCCTAAGCTTCATACAATTATTGGGATTCTCGGTTCACATTTGTTCGTTTTATAGGTATCATTATGCCTCATTTGACTCTTTACGCTTTATATCTATAAAGACAAACTTCTAATTCGGCAATTTCACTTTTATTTGATCCAATCATCAATCTCGCTATTTATAAGTGATCTCTGTAAGTGAAACTCTGAAAACTGCGATGATCAATCAATTTACGATTTCTTCTGAATATGAGAGCGGAAGATCAGCTGTCATGAGAATCGATTTAGAGTAAGTCAAAGTATATATTATTAAAAAGTGGATAGATGCATTACAAGGCAAACTACAGATTCATACATTGCTCAAAATCTTTACTTCTCAGACATTTCATTCCTCAACAGATCTCCTCTCTGGCCAACATTTTCTAGCATGCTTGAAGAGTTGACCGGTACAGGATCAGATAAAAATCTTTGGGCTTCAGGAACCTCAGCAAATGCTTCTCTCATTTTTTCTGTAGCAATGCGTCGGATTTCATTGAAGACTGTACGCGTTATCTGGAGGACCGGGCCAGCGAGACCTAATTGAAGAATGATATATCTATAATTGCTGTCAGCTTTCAACGATATCAATGACATGACACATACGCCGAAGCACCAATAATTAATATGATTGCAAAATATAGTGGGTTGAAGAGTAACATCAAAGCCTCATTCCATCCCAATACCACAAGAACACCATACATCCACACTGGAATTTGAGCCACACTGCTGACCATACTTCGCTTAGCTTCAACATATGCTGCATCGGCTTCACGTTTGAATCTGCCTTCGAGGGAGAGTACTTTGGTAGGAGTAAGAAGGGTAAAAGCTGTTTCTGGATCAAATGGTAATGGATCTGATTCCACGTCGAATGATGATTCAGGTGTGGGAAGTTCAGGGAGCAGAGATGATTTTGTAGGTTTGATGGTAGCATAGAGAGGCAACAGCTCAAGAGTCTGCGTGCATGAGCATAAGGATATTCAGACAATAAGACGTTTAACCAACCTCATCCTTGGCTTTTCTGAATGCTGCCTCAATATTGTCGTCAGGTTTCCAAACTCTTGGCACACCGTGTTCATCATATCTGAAGTTTTCTTCAAATTTCCCTCTTAACGTAGCTAAGATAGTGGCATCGGAGGTTTGCTCGTCGAGTTTTCGCCTTAGGGCAAGCCAGTTACGTGCGCGTAGGGATGTTAAAGATTCGATGTTTTCCTCTTCGCTGCAATTGTAGCCTGTTCCCTGATGTCATTAACTGAATCATATGATTGGATAATTCTTACTCTTTGCTTTCTTAAGATAGGCACCTTCAGCAGCCTCCGTCACTTCTGTATAAGTTGTTAATATCACATCCCACATGTCATTTGAAGGTTGGCTCAGAGCAACTTCAACAGGCTCTGAGAGCGCTCTTTTGACATTCCTCTGTTGATAATTAGCACATATGCCAGATATTTGATTGACATCCATTTACCTCAATAGCATTGACCATTTTTTTAGTCTCATCGGCACGGCACTTGTCGGCTATGAGTTTGAGATCCTCGTCAAGGAGAGTCATTTCGTGAGCATACTCCCATTCGGTACCCTCGATAGTAAGTTCTATTTGCTATTAGCAAGAAACTTTATGTTGAAGCTTCGCTGCGACGGACCTTCTGCTCCTTTCGAGAACCTTTCCTTGGCATTTGCTTTTGACTTTCGTACAACATCTCCAAAATCATATCCTGGTTCCTTAACACCTGCTACAATATCCTTAGAGAATTTTGCCGTTTCAGCTTTGTGCATGTTCTTCAGCTGGCCAAGATAGATGGGAGACAAGGAAGAGTGGAGAGATGCTAAGAGATCGAGTCGTTTGCGTTGATAGACAGAGGCATGATAACGGGATGCTTCACGGTCGAATTTGCCTACAGCGCGTCAGAAATGATCGTCAGAGTGAGAAGAAGATCATACCTAGGGCAGTCCCCAGCCAGTCACGCATCAGAGATCCTAAATCTGCTATGATCGACCCAGACTCAACAGGTCTTCTGACCACCTTGGAACTAGCCAAGAAAGCGTCGATGACTGTAGCAGATATCTCATCACATCTGAATTGAGCAAGAAGCTCCTGCTGAGTTGGAAGATCCAAATCTTTGTTTGTCAAAACTTGTTGCTAAACCTAGTTAGCATAGTTTGAAGAATCGCAGGTGATGCTTACCCATATACCTTCCATATAAAACGCAACGCCGTCAGCGGGGATGCGTTTGTGATAAGCTGGCTGAAAGACATAGTCTTCTCTTGTCCTATCAGTAAATCTTTTTCTCAACTCGACTACTGCCTCCTCAAACTTTGCAGGTAAAAGAACTTTGTGGGGCAAGGCCGCAAAAGAAAGATCAAAGTAGGAAGCAAGTGTAGCATCTGCCAGGTGCGGAGGCTATAATGACGGTGGAGCAATGAGCTGATGTGCCAGATATGAAGCCCAAGACTCACTTTTGAAAGGCTCGCCCAAATGCGCTCCATATCTTGTGTGAGTGTTGCAGTAAGATTGGAAAGAGGTGTGGAGCCGACGTGATCTCGGATGACGAAAAGAACAAGAGTCTTTTCTAGTGTTCTGCCAAACCATACTTTGTTCATTTGTTTCTCTTCATTAAAACGGAAACCTACTTTGGCTTGTTACTGTCGCCACCGCCTCCAAAGAGGCCAAGGTTGACCTCAAACACAGTTTTGAGAAGCCCCATATTTGCGCCATTATACAATCCAATCTGGTGTTCCCTGATTTGGATTTAGCTCTAGTCTCAAATTGCCTCCAAACATACCAGAGATTGACAATCAACACCTCGGTGCTAGCTAAGCTAAACAGCGCTGACTTTCGCTCAAAATCTTGGTCCTCTCCTCGCTCTCGACCATCGGTGCCCTCCACATCCATCACAAGTGTGCTGCTATACTGGGAGGGGCACATCCATATCCCTTTCGTAGTCTGTTGTCTCTTGCTCTCTTCCATAACATCGAAGGAAGTACCAAAGAGTCGGTTAAGTAAGGTTGACTTTCCTGTAGACTGAGATCCGAAAACAGCCACAACATCATAGGCGAAGCCTTTATCCAGGAGATTCCATCTGTCAAGGGTTGAAGACAGTTCATGACTGAACGTGGACATTAGCCATATGGAGCTGTAACAGTGACAGACCTACGTAAACTCTTGTTTCTCATTCACTATCTGGAGTCTTTCGTTGACATCTTGTCCTGCCAATCTACTCTTGACTCTGCCGCTTGCACCAACAGAACGAGACACTTGAGCGATGTCCTTGACGGCTTCACGAGCCCCATCCGTAGTACGTGGATCGTTTAGAAGCTTCTCTAGTTCTGGAGGAGGATTCACCAGTATATCTCTTGTTATCTGTGGTGTTTGATTCATATTACTTTGCAACAATCAAAAAAGCAATTGATAATGTTGAATGAGATATGATAAATGTAAAGAGTAGTATGTTTCCAATTCTAGACGCGAGTTGACACGTTTCAATTCATGATAATGAAACCCATTCCCAAATGATTACGTAATGATTAATGGCTGTTTAAGTACATACACTATACCTATATCAGCATATGGCCTATTGTGTGTACAGCATATGACCTATTGTGGGTACAACATACTTACTATCATATGGATATATATATATATCCATTCAGGTCTTATACAAGCATTGTTATGGACCCGCAGCGGCGACCTCTGCTTTCTGTATAGCTATGTTGAAGGTCTTGCTAAGGCTAATAAATTGGATTATTTATTTTTACAAACTGAACAGGCGTCGTGATCACGGAAGCAAATTTTGGCTGTATTCAATTTAGTCCGAATTGTATAGGGCTTTTTGTATGTTCAACCCACAAAGCCGATGTTCAACTTCTCATATTTTGTTTAATATAACATAAATATTCAACTCAATACTTATCTTGTTCTATATAACATATACCTTCAAACTCAATACTTTTCAACTCTCAACCATCAACACCATCTATAGATATGTCAAGCTTGCACGCTGACTCATCGGACGGCTCCCAGGGTCTCACCCAGCAGGGCCCTTCTTCCAGCCGTCTCCCTGCACTGAAACCCACATGTATATATCTAATATCAAAAGACTGGTGTAGCTGGGATGCTTCTGTCATACTTTCCAGAAAAATAGAGCTCAGCTTGCTTGTTAGTGCTACATGACATTGACGTAAACATTCAGATACACGAAATGGTAAAAGGTGGAAGTGACAACAACTAACCATTACGTAATTATTCAGGAAGGATTGTTCATTATCGCAAACTGAAACAGCGTTCAACCGGCGTCCAAAAATGAAACATCCTAATAAAAAAGCGGAATCGGCTATTTATACCTGTACGTCTCAGAAATTACCCGATTCGGTAATTTGGTTGTACAGCATTTATTTCCGCCCTTTCGGCAGCGGAATTGATTCCGCCGATGGTTCCCTTTTCGTTACCCGCCTCGGCTATGACGTAAACATTTTGTGACCATGCCGTAAAGACTTCCTCGGCCTTGCCCTTAAACAAAAGATATATAAACACAGGCGGAACAGCATGTCAACATCTTCTTTCAATCACCTTCCATCATCATGCGCTGGTCAATCTTTGTCCCTCTTCTGCTGCCTCTCGCGACGGCATATCCATGGGTGCCCCGTCAAGAGCAATCTACGAGTGCTGTGTCATCGGCTGCACCAACCTGTACTAAAAAAAGTCACGCCGGACCTCAAGCGCCAGTGGCAACTATCTATCCAGACACTGCCCAAGGCAAGCCTATCGAAATCAAAGGTGTTCGACAAGAGTCATTCTTCAATAATGCTTATCTGGGCATCCCGTATGCTCAGCCGCGTGAGTTTTGATTCTCGGGCATATGGGTCGTCCAACTGACGGATTGATAATCGCCAGCGATTGGAGACATGCGTTTCAGACATCCCGAGTCATATACGTATAATACCAGCTCCTTCGACGCCCAAACTCCTCCACCTGGATGTCCACAAGCGAGTAGCAACACGTCCGATCTAGTCACATCTGAGGATTGTCTTCAATTAAATGTCTTTACGCCCTTGGATGCAAATGCTAGCTCCACTCCATTGCCAGTCATGGTTTGGGTGTAAGTTGTCAGCGGCCACTGGTGGATGCTTGGCTGATAGCGGGTTAGATACGGAGGTTCGTTCACCTCTGGAGCCGCGTCTATCTATGATGGTTCCAGCATTCTGGGTTATGGCTTGAAAACTGTGAGTATACGCTTATGCTTGATGGAATGATATGTTGATCCTTTAATCAGAACAGGCCGGTCGTTTATGTTGCCTTGAACTACCGTCTTGGGGCTCTTGGCTGGGGGCAAGTACATTCATCGTTCTCGGGAAATTCCGCTTACCATCGTTTAGATTTGGGTCCGGCTTTGCCGAGAACAATGCTGCCAACCTCGGTCTTCGAGACATCAAGAAAGCGCTCTCTTGGGTAAAGGAGAATATCCGGGCATTTGGAGGTGATCCAGACTCGGTTACCGTCTTTGGAGAGTCTGCGGGTGCTATCTCTATCTCGCTGTTGTTTTTGGATCCCGACGTTGATCTATTCAAATCTGCTGTACGATAGTGCCCATTTGATTTTGGTCAACTGCTGATAGAGTGTAGATTATGGAAAGTGGCGCTCCATCCACTACTCCAACAGGGCCTGCTGATTCTGCATGGGAAGATGCTTATCAGGCCCTTTTAACTGCATCCAATTGCACAAATCCAACCCAACAGACAACACCTTTCGAGTGCTTGAGGGAATTGCCTGTTGATGAATTATTTGCAGCACAAACAAAGGTGGAAGACGGAATCTGGTATGCTGCCTCGTAAGTAACTCCTTGATCGTGTCAGTCAGATTACTCACCATATTACATTGCAGAGCCATTTATGGCAAGTTTGATCTGTAAAGCTGGCAGGTTCAAGGCTGACTGTTCCATTAAAGGGCCTGCTATTGATGGCGATCTCATTCCCGAATCTCCTCATAAACTGCTTTCAGAAGGAAAGTTTGCCAACAAGCCTTTCATAACTGGTACCAACAAAGACGAGTACGTCATATCAGAACATTCTGTACAAAGGTCATTGACATCTCTATGCAGGGGTACATATTTTATACCTCCCAACGTCACCGACGAAAAGTCTGCTATGGAATACTTTGCGCTTAACGAACCTTTCCCTCTGAGCAACGAGACAATGGCTCGGCTGTTTACTTTATATCCCAATGATATCGTCTCCGGCTCGTACGTGCTGTTTTTACAATTTATTTTCAAAAACTCATGCTGCACATAGCCCTTATGACACTGGCAATGAAACATTTGGCCTTAGTCCTGCCTTTAAACAGTCGGCTGCAATTCTTGGCGACGTTCAGTTTGAGGCGCCTAGGCGATACTTTATCCGACAAGCCAACCAATTTGGAAATAACAAAACTTGGGCCTACCATTTCGAGCAGCATACTCCTGGTTCCGCCCCACAGTTGGGAGGTGAGTGTTTGATTTTTTCTCTATATTATACAAAGAAATACATCTGACGATCTATGTGACTGGGTATAGTGTATCATACCAGTGAAGTGCCGTATGTGTTTGGCATTGCGAGACCAGAAGACCACTATTCCCCGCTCTCGTCCAACTATACAGAAACAGACTCCAAACTCGCCGACTCTATCTTGAATTACTGGTGCGTTTTTCAATCTTCTGGCATTCCCAGACAGCTGACTTAAACAAAATTTAGGATTAACTTTGCCTACTATAATGATCCCAACGGAAACGGAAGCGGCACCACGAATGCGACTTGCTGGAAGCCGCACGTGCTCGCCGAAAACAAGAATATTCTAAGGCTCGAAACAAACAACATCAGTATCTTCCAAGACGACTTCAGAGAGGAACAGATGGACTTTCTCAACGACAACTATCAAGAATTTAATATGTAGAGAGGTCTTACGCTGTAATGGGCCAACTTTGGCAAACAAAGGCGAGAAAAATCTATAATCTTGAATCATTAGACAATCTTTAAACAATTTAGTCAGTAGAATAAATGCCCAAAGCGTGGCCATCACATGAAGTTGATGTATAAACTCAATGGCATTGGGAGTGGTTATTTCGAAATAAGACCAGTTGGACATTTTAATGTTTACGTCTATGTCATATCACTAACAAGCAAGCTGGAGCTCTGCTCTTCTATATAATATGCCAACAATATCCCAGCTACACAAGTCTCTTGATATCTTGGACAAGGAACTAGCTAAGCGCTTCAGAATCACCCATCATCTTCCCAACCGTCGGCTCAGCCACTTCCTCCAATCTTTACGACATGATATCCCGTCTCAACACTATTTCCAGCAGTCCAAAACTTACAACCATCCTTCATACATCCAGAAAATCGATTCAATCCTTGCCAGTGACCCTCACCACTTCAAGTATCTCTTTCGAATGTCCAGAAGCGAGTTCAATGATGTAGTCGACAGATTTGCCAAAGATGTTGCGTTTCCAAGGACTGAAAAGAGGAAGCCGGCCGCTTCAAAATATCAGTTAGCTCTCACTATCCACCGGCTGGCTCACGGACATGAAATCAAAACCATAGCAGCTCCATTTGGAGTTCCAGGTGCGATCCCTTCTTAACAGTTTGTATGGGCTAAAAATCATCTCTAGCCAGGACTGTCATGAGATGGACCGACAACTCTTTGATAGCAATCATTCAGAATCTTGGAGAATACGTCAGATGGCCTTCTGAGTTTGAGAAAGACGCAATAAAGCGGACGCACCTCTCGCTACGGACTCAACATTGTCCTTGTCATCGACTCACACAAGTACATTAGATATGTACATTGGGGTTTCAATGCGGCTTCAAGCGACCCACGCATTCAACGCTCTATGCGACTTCAAACGGATTCTCATATGTATTTCGATGAATTGTAGCATATCATGGGAGACACTGGATTCACATGTACGCCTCACATCATCTCCATGTATCGCAGTCTACGAAATGAGCCACAACTAGTAGGACGACCTGTATGTGTATATTCCTTCCACTGTACATCGAAACTGATTTCTGGGCTTTTTTCAATCACCGTGTCAAACTTGCCCGTGTGTGTCGAGCATGCTATAGGCATTCTCAAAATGCACTGGATTAGCCTGTGTAACCTTCTGATCAGGCTTAAAACGGAGAAAGACGAGGCTTCAGCTTACGCATTCATTCAAGCCGCCGTTATTCTGCATAATTCGCTGATATCGACATATCTGAGCGTCATGACTGACCAGGAGGTGGAAGAGATGATCAGGAAGGAGTACAGGATGCAGCGGAATTATGACTATGGCTACAACCATCAACAAGGCCTGGTAGAAGAGTATTATCGTCGAAGAGAGCTTCCAACGACTCAGATGTTGGAATTCTATCTAGAAAGGGTGAATCTAGAAGTGTGAACATGGTAATACATCTAGTGTGTCTCTGGACTCATCATGCGAAACCTCTAAACCTTCTCCAAAGCCTCCTCCCAGGTCAGTTCAGGCTGACGATTCTTGATTTTTTCGGCCACCTTCATCTTCACTTTAAATTCTCGCATCTTTCCCTCTTTTATCACTGATGTAATTTTTTCTGTCGGTATTCATCAGCCCGGCGCATGTATTCCTTTTTATAGTCCCTCCATTCAGATTCGCCGTCAAGGAAATTTCGAGTGGCCTGACAGATGACGGATTCCGCGTCGCCTGTAGAACCCCTATCATGCATGAGTTCTACACCATGTATTCAAGCGTTCTGATCACCCAGATCATTTACCGTTATGACGATCAGAAATTGAATGCGTCTCCAGCCGAGTAGCCCGACGAACTTGAGGTGTAGAGTCGTAATATTGGCTAGGACTGGCCTGAGCAGCGAATAATGACCTTGGGGGCGATTGGATTGATGGTGAAAGGGACGGGCGGGTCTGAGAAAACCCAGACTGGCCCGTTGAAGCATAAAGTTGATTTTGTGGGCCGTTGGGAGGTTGATCTTCTAAAACTCGAAGCACCGGGTTGCAAGATTGAGTAGAATCGGAACGAAGCGCGACAGAACCGCCGTCTCGGTCGCTAAAGATAAGATCAAGAATGTCCCACTCTGGACAAATCATTCGTACATTGTCCATCAATTGTTCAGCCCAACAGCCAAAGCTTGAAATGGTGTTTATAACTTGCTCACCCATGGCATCCCTCTCCGCATCTGCACGACGACTGACTGGTACATGATTGATGATGAACTGTCCTTGTCCATTTCCTGACCCATTCTTTCAATCTTTGGCCTTACTCCAATCTGAATGAAGACGTGTTGTCTAAGAATGAGTGTTGGAAGTGTAGGGACATGAACGGAAAGACTTTACCACTCACTTTGCCTCGTATACCTGAAGGCGTTCGAAGAGTAGGACATCCTCGCTCCTTCAAATAGGCCGATGCCCTCTTGTATCCATCCTGAGGCTTGGAGTCACCTTTGCCTTTCAGAGAGTCATAACTACTTGACATCGACAGCCAATCGAGTAGAAGTGACAGGGATGAAGGGATTTGATCAGTGCCGTTGTTATGTCAGTCAGCATCGGTCGCTGAGGACTGTGGTAGGGTCTTGGAGTCTGTTAGGATAGCTAAGGGGTTGGATTTTGTGATCCGGCGCCGTTTACGTGTCTGAGAGGAGGTTGACGGTCTAGGAAGATGGCTATGCGAAGGGCCCTGCTGAGTGAGACCCTAGGAGCCGTCCGATGAGCCAATCTATAAGCTTGACATATCTACAGATGGTGTTGACGGCTGAGAGTTGAAAAGCGTTGAGTTTGAAGGTATATGTTATATAGAACAAGATAAGTATTGAGTTGGAAGATCTATCTTATATAAAACAAAAAGAGAAGTTGAACATTGGCTTTTCGAGTTGAACACGCAAAAAACCCTATACAATTCGGACCAAATTGAACACAGCCAAAATTTGCTTCCGTGATCACGACTCCTGTTCAGTTTGTAAAAATAAATAACCCTATGTATAACGCATAATCTTCGAGATGTGAATCTACTAAACACCCACATTGTTTCACATATCCAGTACGCTATCTGCTCATTGTCAAGAGATGGACGGTGTATTGCGCAAATGCTTTCTTGACAGCAGCTTCCAGGCGAATAGGCAAGGTTTGAGAATGATGCTCGACAAAGAAAACAAGTCTGTTTCTTTTACGGTCGGCATATGCTTGAGTGATCCTTCTTTGCTGAATTTGAGTGAGATAGCCCAGTGAAGATCCTGAGGCAACTATAACCTACCAACAATGAGTGAATAGCCATTCAACCCATCCCATGGCCAGGCGATTCCGCTCAACGTCCTAAGCCTGCTCGTAGAATCACGCTGCCACATCCATCTCTAGAGCGATACAGCTTCCTACTGTTTGCCTTTTCCTCTAACCCATCCACCCATCCAACGTTGGTGAGCTCCAAAAGCGGGGCGGACAATGAGGAAAATGGGATCGTAGGGGTTGTACGTGGGATGGCAGACTGAGAGGTGAGAGCTGAGATGATTTCTGCTGGTGAAGGCTGGCCGACGTTTAGTTCTAGCTATATCAGCGTTTTTCAAGATGGAAAATAACATGCTGCAATGGAAAAGAATTCAAAATCCATGTCAAGATTACGTAAATGGAACCAAACAAATCTTTGTTCGCCCAACAACATATTGAGAGATAAAAGCAAACTTGAATTTAAAGTTGTCAATACTGTCGAGAACAATGTGTTGAGTGTCGAGGACAATGTGTTGAGGAAACACTATTATACATACCCCGCTCTACACATGTTTCACATCCCTAAAGCTGTACTTAGTTATCATATATATATAAACAAGTCTTTGTCTCTGGTTCTCTTTACCGCCTTACATGTGCTAAAGAGTAACCAGCTGCACCGGTCCAATCACAACAAATACAACTACTCTGATTCATTCTTACATCTACAAACCTAAAGTATTTCCTCTCCCATCTCTCCAGCTCTTTCCATAGAAGATCGACGAGGAGCGCCCACATTCACAATACTGACCGTACCATGAAAGTTTTTGCGGCCACTCTTATACAAGGAATATACCAACTCCCACACTCCTATCAATAAGCGGCCCAATCCTTCAAGTGATACAAGGACTGGGTACTCGTTCGTAGGTCTTTCTGGTTAACGAGGAGGAGCGTATTCTGCAAATTTGACAAGTCGGTGGATCTCCAAACATAGATCCTGTTGGAACAAGCTATCAGCGGCTGGCTGGCGATCCAAATTACCTACAATTTGGCGTCCAAACTCTGAGAAAAGAGAGTGTAGTATTGATTGGCCATCAGACCTGGGATGATGACTTTATCGTTGGTCAAGATGATGACGGGATTGTGATCGACCTTGGCCATCCAGGTGTCTACGCTCTTATCAGCCTGCAGTTCCCTCTGACTTGAAGACATACCCCAGTCCTTGGCGTCCTTGACGGGGTCTTCCACGACTGCGTCCACGCCGGTAAGATACTTGAAACCCCATTTACCGGCCTCGGCCACTTTTTTCTTATCCGCGTCTTTCACGTTCTTGAACAGTTCACCGTTGACGACACCATTTCCATCATCTTCTTTTTCGTCTTTTTTGTCTTTTTCGTCTTTTTTGTCTTTTTCGTCTTTTTTGTCTTTTTTGCCGAGAGATATGATGGCTTGCCTCAAACCACCGACATACCTGTCTACTGTCAGTGTGGACAACCTGGAATGTTGCAGATCAACCTACCAAGTGTTGCCTGCGTTATCCTGAGTTGGACCTGCGGCGTCTTTATAATGGACAGCAACCTGTTTTGCCTTCCCATCCAAGCCGTAGACGCTGAAGGTGGCACTCTCCGCGTCTCTCGCAGTCCCCCCGCTGAGGGTGATACTGCCTTTGACTTTGTTTTCGTTGACACTTGCAAGCGCGCAGAGAGCCGTGGTGAACTAGTCGGCGTCGTCATTCGTTGCGATGTCGAGATAAGGCGTTGTACTGCTGTCCACGTTATAGAGTGGACCACTCGTTTGGACAGTTCTTCGCTCTAGCGGTGACCCCGTTAAGGTTTCTGTGAGAGGGCTTGCCATGACTTGGACAATTTGTCAACCATAGCACCTGTACGGGAGAGACGTTTGGCTCACTCAGCATAGGCATTCCCACCATAGCAGCAATCGTCGTAAACTGTACCATTTTGTTGCAAGTTTTGTTGTGATACCAGGAGAGTGTTGCAAAAGAGCTGCGTTTTATACGCAAAAATGTTGTCTCAACCGGGAGCCTTCCTTAGTATCCACCTTTCATCGTCTTGCCAGCAGCAAGTATCAAAACGCTACTCCCTTTCAACGCTATATTGATAAGGGATGCATCCCTTGTCAAGCTCTCAACGTTACCAGGATTTGGTGAAGAGAAAGTCAACGCACAGGTTTCAAGAACACTCACTGTCAAAGGAATGAATCCATTGTTACACTAACAACACTGACAGTCGTTTGAGAGCACCAGCGCCGTCGTGGGATGCAAAAGATCTCGAGTGTAGTCGGCGACAAGCCTGCGTCTGGCTAAAAAAGAGAACTGAGCTGGCGAGGGTGATCTACATCTTGACTCTACGTACAATACAGCTTTTTGCATTGGATACAGTGCAGCATGGAGACTGTAAAGTACAAATAAAACGTGTTGACTGTTGAGATTGTTGAACAATGCAGAAAGAAGAGTAAAAGAGAGATGAGTTTTTGATCTTTAATCATGAGTTGGAATAGTCCATTCCGACGTGCAACGTACCATTGAACAGATTTAGAATGGACTACCTGTCAGGAGTTCGGTTGTTCTTGGGCTTGGTCTGGGAGTCCTTGAGACGATTGGAGTATCTAGGAGTATCTATCTCAAACAGATGAAGACAGCTATGAAGATTGATTCCTTGGGGAACTATGAACCACAATCCCTTCCTTATATCTTATTTGCTCTGCGTCCTTCAGCCAGGTTCTAGTCCAACCCACTATACCATTCTGAGGCATACACTGTATCCTGTCTTCTTATATCCGCACCTTGTACATCATCCTGACAGTGACTAAGAAAGAAAGAAGTAAAATAAAAGCGGACATTAGTCCGATGTCCATAATCATCACAGTGTGGCACTCCTGTCCTTTCACTACCCCGCCGATTCAAACAATCAAGTTGTGACGTCAAGGTTTATGTAAACTGGGAGGGGGAAATAACTTGACCTCCACCACGCGTATTCAGTGACAACTTGTAAACAAATGATGAGAAAAAAAAGAAAAAAAAAAGTTGGATTCATATTTACAACAACAAGACAAGACGGAAGGTGCTGTCGGTGCCAAGATGGGAGATAAATACCTCCAGGAAACTCAGACATCCCAGTCAAGCGACACAACGTATTCTTCTGCTTTCGATCCTAGCACGGAAAGCGACACCAGTGTCAACGGCGGAGTGGACGATAGCGCTGATGAGGTCGATGAGACTGTTGACAAGAATACCGAAGGAGCATCCACTCCAAGAGGGCCAGGTAGAATTAAACAGCGGAGACTGAAGAGCGACGAGACTCTGAGAGCGAGCCATCAAAAGTTCGAAAAGGCTGTTAATCGGATTGAAGATATCTTTGACAAGTGAGCCGTCGGCTTTCCGGCTTGTCAATAGGTGGAAGCAGTCATATGCTGAACGCAGTCTGCCTAGCCTGTATCTCTTGAGCAGGCCTTACACCGACAGACTGCTCGCTTTGGCTGAACATCGGCCTTTGTTCTTTGCAAGTCTTTCTTGGCTCACGCGCAGCGTCGCTCACTGATGGAGTATAAAATAGACTTTTGCATCTCTCTGGATGCTTTTGAGCTTTTTCCCTTTAGTTGTATTTGTGTAAGCTACCTATTTCCCCAACACAAGGACTGACTGTTGCATTAGTGGTTTTGTGGTGGTGGGAGCGACGTTTATTCTCCTGACGCTTGCTTTTACTGTGCTTGCCACCACTATAAGTACCGTTGTGCTCGCCTGTGAGTAGGTGATGGAAATACATTGACTGAGTACAATTTGTGTGAATTAGTCTTTGCAATGGTTGGCACAATTGCCCTGGGCCGTAAGTCACTGTGACCGAGGATTCTTCTAATCCTCTTCCAAGTGACAATGCTCCTCCCCACGCTTTTCGTGACCACCATTATCTCTCTCTCCCTTCTCTCCTTCCTTCTAGCGCTTTTTGTCTCTCAGAGACTTTATCTTCATGTGACGACTGCTACTTCAGAAGAGATGAGTGTTGGCAACGTTGCTGACGGTGTAAGAGGCTGGGTAGATGAGTTGAGAGAGAGGGCTTTTGAAGCTGTAGGCCTGGTGTCCGAAAATCCGTACATTAGTACCAACCAGGTTGAAGAAAACCCATCTGAGCTATTGAAAGGTTGGGATAAAAGAGCTCTACTCAAACAACAATGTACAGTCACCATCCAGACCGATAAATTGTTTTCTAATGACACAACAGTGTACAATACCACAGTTCTTGACGAAAAGTATCAGCTTAGCACTTTTGAAGACTCGATCAAGACGTTTAAAAACGAAAGTTTTCCCAAAGTGATTTCTGGTGTTCCCTCGTGAATATTTCATATTTGTATCCCGTCTTTCACGCTCATATGTTTAAATTTAAAAACTTTACAAAACTGTACATAGTTGGCAATGCTGATTAATTATTCATGAATGGTTCCCTGTTGGAGAGATGCAATATATAATTTCGTATTTGTACAGTAGTTGGGTACTGTCCTGCGCAGCCCCTGTATATCGATCCCTTCTCCTTTCCCATATTGTAGAGCTCAACATCTATTACAATTTCCAATTCAGACCAAGAACAGTCGTTAATCTACCAGCTTGTGATGTCTGCATCCACTTCGGCCTCTCCAAAGACACTCTCCTTTTTGATGTGAAACCCATCTTCGGTCTTGGCGTATTCCTCAATGGGAATGACTCTTTCCTGATAGTATTCTGGCATCTTGCGCTTCATCCAACCCTCTACCCAGTTGTTGATAGCCTCAAACTCGAGCAAAAAGCCATCATGTCCATCAGGAGAGGGAATGATAACGAGCTCTGCATCAGGGATGTGTGCGGCTAGCTCTTTCTGTTCAGAGGTGGTAAAAAGGCCGTCCGATTCAATACCTATAATGAGGGCAGAAGGTTCAAGGGAGAGAGCATGGGCCAGACGGGTCTCCAGTTCTTCATCTATTGGCTCAGGGGCGTCAAGAAAAGCGGGAAGAGATGACGAAAGAGAAGAAAGAGAGGTATCGCGGGAGGGAGTGGACAAGTCATGCGTATCCAGTTTGCGGGTTATATGGATGTAACAATTGGCATCGAACCGGCCAGTGAACTAAATACAGTTGGCAACAAAACTTTAAACGATTATAAATGACCCACCTTATCACCCTGGTATCTGAGATAACTCTGGGCAGAGAAGACTTTCGGTGGAGCGAGCTCTTCTCCTATCCCATTTTCTTTCTCTGTCTTTTTAACCATTCCGGATTGAACGACCTCAGTTGGTCTCCCTTTCTCTTCAATCTTTTCACTATATGATCTCGAAAGACTATGTGCACTCGCAGATCTATGTCCATCATTATGCTCTCTCCATGCTTTGAAGTTTGGGGACTGGATAGCAAGATCGCTTTCGGAGGGAAGACTAGGATCAGTCGTCTCTTGACCACCCATGATTCTTACACCCCCCTTGGGCACCTTGCTCCTCCCGCCTTGCGCCCTTCTTCCAAACCTTGCCTCAAAGCTATCCCTACTCCTGTAAGTCAACAAAGCAGCCATTCTGGCAGCCGCCAGGCCTCTAGTGGGCTGCTTGGTCAAGTCTATACCCCTGTCACCCAGATCATAGTAATATCCATCTTTGTAGTCTGGATCAGAGTAGATGGATTGTCTCTGAGCCTCGCCCCATGAGATGCCCCAGGCGGAATGCCGAGCAGACGTAGCAAGAGGAATGATTGAGCGCACAAACCCGGGAGGAGTATTGAGCGGATATTCAAGAACGGTTGCGCCGCCCATAGAACCGCCGATGGCTGCTGCCACAGCTTTAACACCAAGGGATTTCAATAGGATGTAATGTAACCTTGGATTGTCAGAGACCAACCGCTGAGAGAAGACATCAAGCCTACCTAACATCATCTTTGACACTAGAACCAGGCATTTCTGGTCCAAAAGGTTTGCCTGTTTCGGGGTTTACCGTAACGCTTGATATTGTTCCATAAGGAGAACCAATGACATTGCCACAAAAGATGAAAAATCGCGTAGGATCTAATGCCTTGTCTACGCCCAGCAATGGACCCCACCTATGCACAGCCATTCATCAGCTTCGGTCTGTCTAGCATCCCACTTTGGCAGATTGAGATTGAAATCAAGACATACCAATCTTCGACGTCGGCACTTCCAGTCAGAGCGTGACAAATAACTAGACAGTTATCTGCCCTTTCATTGAGTTTGCCCCATGTTTTATAGGCCACGGGCACGTTGTTCAGCGTGACGCCTGATTCCAGCGTGAATGAGGGGATAACACAAATGTGCTGGGTGATGAGTGAGGCATAGGGATTATCAGGCCGCACTCTCTGATTGGAAGGTAGCACTGAAGGCATAATGGTTGACACCTCTTCCTCTTCCATCTAGTAAATGTCAAACTTGTAATAAAATGAGATTAGAAAAAAACATCAAAAAAGTTTTGAAAACTTGATTATATCAGTTTTTCATTGTTATTGACTCAAATGTAGGCACAGCGGAGGTCGCCGCAGCGTCTTCATAAGCGTCCTATACCATGATGCACTTACATATTGCTTATTCTCTGACACCTTGATGTCAGAAGTAGATAGGCTTGCGGAGTAACTGGAATGCCTAACTAGGTGTCACGTAGCATAGTTCCACAAACATTCATGTTTATAGTTTACTTTATTACATGCAATATCTATAAACGGAGTCAAATCCTTGACACTTGAGAAACGTCACGTGATCATCTGCGGGATCAAATCTTAGCTGTGAAGACTCGTCGTAAATAATGCGCATCTCAATCATCCTAAACTTGTACTTGCTGCGTTCTTTCATATCTCTTACGACAAGCAATCTAAATGCATAGTGATCTACCAGCATGTTCAGGTACAGCGACTGCCGACATCTGTCGTGAAACATCGAAGATGGCATTGCCAAATACGCACCCTATTGGCATATCAAAGTGGCATGCCGCTTCATTCTTCGTCTTAAAAATGATTCCATCCGGTAATTTGTACGTACAGTATTTGCTTTTGCCTCTTGGGCAGCAGAATTGACTGCTCCTAGCATCATATTCTTAATTATGGGCTTTTGGCTCATCCGGGAGCAGTTGTCAATGATGGGCTTTCAAGCTCGTTATAGGTATAACTCAGAAAAACCATCTACATAAAAGATTTTGACGACTTCGATTTGTTATTAGATTGGACTATCTTACGGACGTGATAAATGGATTTTCATCTCTAAATATCGTCCGTTTACCATTCTACAACCTTGAAAACACTACAATTCTTATATACAAATTACAGACGGAAATACCAATGTTGATTCGACTCGCAATAAACAGATATGGCGTTTTCGTGATGACAACAAAAGACTCACAAAAAATAATGTAAAATAGAACACAAGTAAATACAATCAAGACGACCCATCAAGCCACTGCTTAACTTCACTCTCTTCAAGCTCCCCTTCCCAATCCTCAGTTTGTAGATATTCGCTCATCGACAAAAGACGCTCCTTTTCCTTTCCCGCATTTAATTCACGTGCTTCTGTCCTGCTAATGTCTTCATCCTCATCGGTATGGGTAACATGCTCTGGAAAACGTTCAAAAAGCTCCATCCCCCACCTTGACAGCCCCTCAGTTTTCAACTCTTCCTTGACTTTTTGCTGTAATAATTGATCTTTTAAAGGCTCACTGAATCCCAGCCACCTCGCCTCAAAGCACTCAGTGTTAACCAATGTGATCCGCGTCCAAGGATGTCTTTCCCTTGCTCGTTTCAAAAAATAAACAAAATGCTTTCGAATATGTCTCCATGGAGAATCCATGATCTTGGAGAGATGTTTGTGTCGATCTTTTCCTTGATAAAAGATGACCACAATATCGTGAAGGTTTTGAATTTCGCAAAGGGAACTCGCACATCTAGTCATAGAATTGTGTTTGAAATCGATATGGTGAGAGTCATTTGTCAAGACAACGACTAGTTTCTTTGGAGCCCGCTTTCTCAACGTTCGATAATTCCAAGCGGCGTACCAATCGTAGTAGCAGTCATTATCAGATGGGCCCAAGTGAACCACTTTTTCGCAAGGTGGTAGGCTATACGCATAGTTATATTGATAACCGCCGCCTCTTGGGTATAATAGTGTATACTTTTTACGTTCTTCCCTCCATTCATACGGTACACCTTCTGTAAACATAGGCCCGCTCAAGGATTCTTGATGAAGACGGATAACCTTAACATTGACAAACAAGTCCACATAGCGATGCTCTTTTTCAAAGATGCTAAGCGACCATTTAAAGCGTCCAAAGTAGAAGTCCATGATGCGAGTCCGGCTTCTCAATTGTGCAGTCAACAACGGTAGCGCAGGAGGCTTGATTAGTCCCAAAGTAGTGGTCTGGGTTGTGGTCGCGTCAATATAGCTTGATCTCATCGGACACCTGCGGTGTTTCAAGCCTACAGAAACTCTATACCACAAAAGTGGCAACGAAAGAGACGACATTGCTCGGCATGTTAGAGCTAAAGCGCATAGTGTTGATGGAGAGTCAATCACATAGGAGATGATTTTTTTCCATATCTCCGCAGGTAGTATAGTGTTGGGTTTTTCTGGTGAGCTGGGTCGATCAGTAGGCGTTGAAGTGCCCTTTTCAAGGTGTATCAGAGACCTTCAGACTATCCAGCGAGGCTTACGAATCTTGAAGAGGGCTTGATGGGTATAAGCGTCTTTTCCAAAAGATTAAGGGCTTCAGGACTACCACCACCATTTTGAATGGCTGAGTGAGAGTCAGCTTGACTCTCAAGTCCCATAAAAGAGTATTTTTAAAATGAAATAGAGTTGACCATCAGAAAATCAAAAAAGTGACTGGTTATCCAATTTCCTGTTTTTGAGAAATCATGAATGTGGGTAAACGCATTTACTAAACAAAGAGATATATATATATATGTATATATTGAATATCACATTATGCGGAACACCAGAATATGCGGCATATCCTAATTCCATGTAATGCCGACAGTGGCGGCAGCATTATATCATCAACGCTGCTGACCAGTGAGTTATCCTCAAAGAGTAGTCCATTCTGACGTACCACATACCGTTGAACAGATTTTGAATTGACTACTACAAATAAATCCCATAAGTGAGTCATATTGCCTCCACTTTTGTGCCTGAATACGATGGACAATTCAATAACAAAAGTTTCAGCTCTCAAATGATTAACTTGACATATTCTTTCATCTTTTCTGTTTATTATCAAATACTATTGACTCTTAGTAGCTGGAGCAGTCATCAACTACGGCCCAGTTCATGACTTTACTCTCAATACTGGCAAGCGCGCTGCGGTTGCAAGTGGTGGCTAACATGGGACAAATAGTCTGGCACTCTCTGATCAACCTGTCTCTTTCCCTTATACTTACATCAACCATAAACTGTGTCCTTCTGGAAAGCAGCAACGGCCACGTTATGAGAAGAAATACTGGTTTAAAGAAAATGGTATAAACTAGTGACGAAAGAATAACCCTCTCCGTCCGTAATTAACGGGATCAAATTTTGTAATAGGATATTAGAAAGAATGAAACGTCTTTTGAGATGCATTTCCTTGTTCCAAACCCAGCTTTGATTACTTGGCAATACCCTTTCATTTGTTTTGCATTTTTCAAACTACATCTCTCATTCACCTTTTTGCTTTCCAACATCATCAACATGGGCTTGCAGAAACCTGAAAAGATTGTAGACGTGCCCACCGACGATGATCCTGGTAAATGGCTACAGCCTTGGCATACATTCTGCAAGTGCCCACTTCGCTGACACTTGTCCATGACTTGTTAGTCAACCCTCAGTTTACCGACGAAACGGGTGCCGTTGCGACGCTACCAGAGGTCGGCAGTGGCGGAGAAGAGAGTAAGCTCAAGGTGTTGATGGGCTTAATGAAAAAGTGAGTGATGTTTGGAGATGGCACGTTTGAAACCTTTCAACGTACTGATAGCGGTCTTGTCAGGTTGATCAATGTCAAGGATATCGCTAATTTGTAAAGAGCTTTGCCAGCGATGGTGTGCTTTGGCTTATGACAACGTGTAGGCGTTTATCGTTGCCCGCTTCATTGCTTGAACCTATTCCAAATCTCGAGTACTGGCAGTACGCCGATAGAGCAGACATCCTGGCAGCGCAAGTTTTTGTGATATTTTAGGTGCTTATCTACTCTGACGACATTCTAGGGTCGGTGACTCCGAAGACGAGCTGGAGAGAATGCTAGCCGTTCTCCGATTTTCTTTTAGCAAGGAGCTCAAATTTATCAGGTCGAGATTAGGGAAGCCTTACAATTCTACTTTGGGTACAGCTGATCTCATCTTTGCTATCTATGGGCTAACACCATTCAGGCGAACACTTTCGCTGTTCCTGGAGATTGCCACCCATCATCATCGACAAGGAAACTAATGAACCTATAGTCCGTACCCATATCCATGTTCCCATACCGGGCGAGCCCGCCTACGGCAGTCAAGGCGGTAGCGGCTGGACCACTCCCGTTCTTAGGCCTCAGGATGGTGGTTTGCCTCCTAGTGAGGTCAGCTCGATCAAGTCGTCATCTAGCAAGTCATCCAAAAAGCAGACATCCAAACAGATTGATCTGGCTCTCATAGATAGAGCTATTCCCGGAGCTGGTAGGGAAATAGAGAGCGATCCAGATGCAGGCGTGGTGGAGTCGGAAAAGGTTACTGTTGTGTTTTTAGTGAGTTTTGAGAGTGTGTGCAATAGCTTTAGCTGATTGGAATCAGTGCGAACAAATCTCACATCACCCTCCTATCTCTGCCGCATATTATTGCTGCCCTGAAAAGGGTATCGAAGCTTCTTGTGTTGACCAAATTGCTGCTCGAGTGTCTGGGATGTGTAGGTGCCTTGCGTCGCTTAGTCAGCTTGTGCTTATGTCATTGGTAGCTGTCAAAATTGGCCCAGGTTCCTCCAATAAAGGAATTTTTGTGCGTATCACCCGTGAAGGTCCTGGCCAGAACGAAGAATACCAAATCACTCATCCGTCTGCTGCTGTGAATGGCATCCTCAAGGGTTCCTATTATGGCACTATCTCTGATGCAGTTCAAATCATTTGTCGGGGCGGAGAGGACTCTCAGACGAAGCTAAAAGCTTTGCTTGATTACAAAGATGAGGTGAAACATTTCAATTGCAAACGTTTTGTTGATTGCTGACTAGAAGGAAAGTCTTGGATTGGAAAACCTAAATTCTTAGTGGAGGGCATAATCTATCGATACGATGTTGGCGATAGTGAATCTGAAGGCTGGACAAGGATCAAGCAGGTTCCCTCTGACAGAGTTGTTGGCTACATTGAAGGATGCTGGATGAAGCAAATTAGATACAAGCTCAAGGGTCAAAAGGCAAGTCCGACCCCTGGACTGATTTTTGAGCAACATGCTAAACGCCGCTATAGGAGTGGACAGTCCTCTTGGACTTGGATCAACTGGCTCTCATCCCGAAAGACGTTCGGCCACTGGAAGAGCAAGACGATCATGAATCTCGGAAACTATGGGAGTCTGTCACACAGCATTTACTTTCTAAAAACTGGGGCGAGGCTACTAGGAGTAAACAAACGATTGAGCAAAGGCAGAGAGATAAAGCGACGCAGAGAAAGGTTGCCGGGGAGGAGTGAGTTCTAGGTCATACCCCACATGTAACTAATGGAGATTTAGACATCAGGCAAAATTTTTCCAAACAAACTACGAAGACGGTCGGCCACAGCTGACTAAAGAGGGTCAGGCGGCTGTAGAGGAAGAAATCAAGCGTTGCAAAGACCGATAAACAACCTGTAATAGGTCAGGATAATTACCTTGCGGTGAACTCATGTTTTGATGTGTCTCAACGGAGGATTAGGTAAGGGCATGGCGCGGAAATAATGTGTATCATACAGTAGCTCTCACCGGAGTAGAGGCGTATCTACGGCCCTAATTTCATGGCAGGCGTGAACGACTCTACAGATAATGTACATGACTGTCTACCATCTTGAACAGCGCAGTGCCGACCCACACAAACCAGCTACAAGCGCCGACTGTAGAGATAAGGATCCATTGAGAACCTTTTGGCAACTTGAATGGATTTGCCGATATCTTTTGTTATTTTCGGGTATGATCCGGGTAAAATGTCGGTTACCGAAACTTCTTGAAGTGATGTTGTTCTTGCTTTTATGATGGGCCTGAAAGGATGTATTCCAGAAGCTGTTTATCTATTTCTTTTATTCTTTATTTCTTTTATTGCCTATTTCTTTTATTGCCTATTTCTCTATTTCTCTGTTTCTTTTATTTCTAACTTGGCTTTGATATTCATCCTTGTGTAAAGATGACTACTGAAAAGACTAATGTTGTGATTGTTGGCGCAGGTAAGACGAGATTTATATCCATGATAGGTCAAAATATCTGATTTGAATATCTGGCAAAGGTATCATGGGCATGTCTACCGCTCTATGGATGCTTGAGAGTGGCAAATATTCCGTCACCATGTTGGACAAGTGTGATACCTTGCCTGCTCCTGATGCAGCTAGTACAGGCAAGTTGTGTCGATTGGCCTGCAAGAAAAAGCTGATTTGAATTCGCTCAGATATCAACAAGGTGAGAAGATGGGTTAACTCCATGTCTGACCTGGCGAAAGGTTCTTAGATTATCCGACTATATAGACCCTCTATATTCTGCGCTCGCTCTAGATGCCAGAACATTTTGGCGCAAGCCTGAGTGGGAAGGCACATACCATGAGTGAGTCTGAGAAGAGCAAAGTCTTTATACAGGCGTATAACACAGCCTCAGGTCTGGTATCGTAGCTTTGTCTACGAAAGAAGACAGAGGAGGCATGAAGTTCGTCACTAATGCGTACGATAACTGTCTCAATCTCGGCCTTAATGTGAAGCGTCTTCCAGACGCTGCTGCTATTCGATCTGCCTTGGATCCCTCATCTTCCCTTCCGTTGGGGGATTTTGGAGGTCGACAAGGTTATGCTAACGCAATTGGGGGCTGGGCTGAGGCTGATAGAGCGCTCGAGGTGGGACTCAAGAGGGTGGAAAAGCTGGGAGGTGTGATCAGAGCTGGTGCAGAAGCTATCGCCTTAATCAAGGACGGCAACGATGTCAAAGGTGTAGAGACTAAAAGCGGAGAGAGATTCTTGGGTGATTTGGTCGTTGTATGTCTTATTCTTTGATTTCAGTTTGCAAGAGCTCACCATGTACGAATAAGGTCGCTGCTGGCGCGTGGACACCTCAATTCTTTGCTTACTCTGGGGTATCTGCTCGACTTCCACCAATCGTAGCCACCGGGTAAGCATAAGGGTAAACTTAATGTTGACAGGATTGGTTTTGTTGACACAATACTAGCCAGAGTATTGCCATGTTGCAGTTAACGCCGGAAGAAGTTAAGAAATATGCCAACGTCCCCGTGGTAAGTCTCTCTCTGTCCTTTTCAACACCTGTGATGACCAATTATGTTTTGGTAGGTACTTAATTTTGACAATGGCTGGTATATTTTTCCTCCTAGCCCTCAAGGCTTGCTGAAGATGTCCATCCATGGTGCTGGCTATATCAATCCCATCAACGGCGTTTCTGTTCCCAGAACAAAGCTCACCCCAGGTGCAGAGGATGGAGCGATTCCCAAGGTGATGTTGACCGCTTTGAGGGAAAGCCTGGCTGAGGTTTACCCTGAGCTGGCAAAGAAAGATTATGTGAGTACTCGAATCTGCTGGTAGGTACTCTATCGCATACACAAGAGCGTAATCACGGTCTGATCAATCTCAGGTACTGTGACTCTGTTACCGGTGACTGGCTCATTGATTATCATCCAGACTATAACAATCTATTTGTAATCTCTGGTGACTCTGGACATGCTTTCAAGTTTGCTGCCATTATTGGTCGAGAAATCCTCAAGATTATAGAGCGCCAACCGTCCGACTTTGCTGTACTATGGTCTTTCGATCCTCCAAAGGAGATGGTTGAACCAGCAGATGAAAAGGGCGATGTGGCAACTGAACTCACTGAGGTAACTCATACTGGTGCGGATGTTAGAGGAGGAATGAGAAAGCTTCTTGTTGAACACGAGTTAGTTAAGCCAGAAGATTTGAAAGCATAATGTCAGGATTATGGACAGAGAGAACTTATGACATGGTGTATTTCGAGGAAGTGGTGTAGCTGAGTTAACGGTCGTAGAAGCCGAGAAGATATAAGGAACGGTTTCTCGTTGATAAATCTCCAGAGAATGAATCTAAATAGCTGTCTTTGACTATTTCAATTAGATATTTCTCAGCGAAGCTACCTTCAGTCCCAACTCCTTCAACTCAAAGCCCTAAAACCCAATCCAAGTCCTGGTAGCCTTGCCCCAGCCTTATTCGCTGTACATCTCCTGAAAATATTTCATGACAGCTTATTGTGGACGACATTATCGTTTTGCCGCGCAACTTGGAATTACTCTCTATTTAGAGTGATGATATCTGGTAACCATTTTCGCTTTGCCGACTTCTTCTATACTGCTTCATCTTCTTTGCAGGACGATTTTTTGTCTGCATGGTTGGAGACAGTTGATATTGATTGACGCCGATACAGTCATGAGAATCAATGACATTTCAAAAGTATGCTTTTCAAGTCCATGTCAAGGAACTCAAAAATCGAGAAGAACTATCAAGACTTTTCAGTAGAAGCGGACGGAATTTGTTGTTGCTAGTGCGGCCAATGCCATCACTTGCTTATGGAACCATCTTGTGTGGGACATTACATTATGGTCTTGAAGAATGGTGCTGCCCACACTGATATCTTTTGAAACCAAATGAGTTGCAAGAAAATCACTAATCTTCTTGTTAATGTGAATTGTTGAAATATCAAGCTCATTCAAACTGAATGGTGATGGGAATATCTACAAACAAAAATTTAGCAAGTCAAGGATATATAATCATCAGTGAGAAAGATTCGTTAAATCATGCCTGGAAAAGGATTCTAGCTGTGACTTGAGCACTCTTGCAGATGAGAGAAAATGCCATTGCTCACTTGTTCATTGAGGTTATTCTTTTGACTTGGACGAAAAATCAGCTCAGCAAACCCTACAGGAGTCTGGTTCGGCACCACCACTTAACGTCCAACTTGAATATTCAGTCTAGAAACGATAAAGAAGTCCAACCTCCAAATCGTATATCTTACGTCCTGTAATGTTTTAGTTTCGGTTCATTAATCACTCTGGTCAGCCTTTTCCTGAGCCTATACTAACGACGATAATAGTCAATGAGAACGGAAGACAGAAATGACTGAAATAGAGGGTTGCTGGTCCTCGATTCTATCACTTCTGTGTTTAGCCAATGTACCACAATTATCTTCATGACTGTCGCCATACTCTACCTGTGTTTCAAAAAAGAGATTCTTCATCAACTCTCTTGTGTCAAGAAGACTAATGTATTTTGATCTAAAAGACCTCGAGGAAAGGGCGCAATGTGAATTTTAAAAACATCAGTAAAAAAACCACATTTCAATTAATCTTGATGGATGAACAAGCGCTACGAAATCAATTCAAGCAAGGGTGATAGAATGACATTTTCAGCATGAGTTTCCTGAATAATCTTTTGCAACTCAACCTTCTACACAGGCCAGGACCTAAATGGACTCAGCACATCTCTCTTTACTCTTAATCATATTTACATCTTCTGAGACAGGTTATTGTGCACCGCCTTGACTTGGGTATACGCTTCCAGACCATATGTACCCAATTCGCGACCAATACCGCTTTGTTTGAAACCACCGAAAGGCACTCCAGCGTGGAGCAGCATGTACTGATTGATCCAAACTGTGCCAGCATCTAGAGCAGAAGACACCCTAGTCGCTTGGCGGGTATCGTTAGTAAAGACAGCGGCAGCAAGACCAAAAGACGTGTCGTTGGCGATTTCAAGAGCCTCTTCTTCTGTCTCAAAAGAGGACACTACGATGACTGGACCAAAAATCTTGTGCAACATTAGCTTTATTGCGATAGAGACACGCTTACTTCTTCTTTGACGACTTTCATGTCTGCAGTGACATCAGCAAGGATAGTTGGCTCTATATAATATCCGCCATTAGACTGGGGCCATTTCTGACCACCAGTCACCACTCGGGCACCTTCCTCTTTTGCCGAGAGAATGTAATTCAAAACCTTGTCGCGTTGGGTCTCAGAGATCTGCGATACAATTATCAGTTTCGTTCAAACAAAAGGAAAGCCATTGACTACTCACCAAAGGACCGAAAGAAGTCTTTTCATCATGCGGTTGGCCAATGGCGCAGGACGCGGCTCGCTTTCTCAAAGCGTCAAGAAACTGGTCATATATTCTCTTCTGGATATAAAGCTAGATTTGGTTAGTATACAGGTATAAAAGCATTTTTCCAGTATCACTTACCCTACTCCCGGCGCAACAATCTTGACCAGAGTTAAACCAAATACCTATAGCAGCCCAATCGGCGGCCTCTTCAACATCGGCAGAATCAAATACCAAAACAGGAGATTTTCCTCCCAGCTCGAGGGTCACCTTTTTCAAGTTTGACTCAGCCGCGGCAGCAGCGACACGGCGTCCAGTAGCAACAGAGCCAGTGAATGCGACCTTGTCAATATCCATGTGACGCGAAATGGCTTCGCCCACGGTGGTACCAAGACCATTGAGAGTGTTGATTACTCCAGCAGGAATTCCAGCTTCTTTGACCATATCACACATGGCCAAAGCAGTAAGAGGAGTCATCTCTGAAGGTTTCATAACGACAGTGCAACCAGCTGCGAGAGCAGGAGCAACTTTCCAGGCCCACATCGTCAAGCTGCGAAACTGTTGGCGTATTCTGAGCATTAACTGAAAAAATTCTTACGGATAATTCCAAGGTATTATCTGGCCACAGACTCCAATCGGTTGATGTAAAGTATAAACGAACTTTTCTTTCCCAAAAGATTGTATGGTCTGGCCATGAATTTTGTCGGCAAGACCCGCATAATATCGAAGACACGCCACAGAGTCGCCGACGTCAGCCTCGCTTGAAATTGATTAGATGAGCCTCAATCGGGTAATTGAAAACGTACCGAGCAATCCGAATTCCTTTGCCCGAGTTGATGCTAGATTTGATCAACCAAAGAGTTTCTCTTCAATCGCTCACCTCTCAAGAGCAGCAATTCTGTCTGTATCTCTCTCAAGCAGATCAGCAAGCTTGTTGAGAAGAGCACCTCTCTCAGCAGCCGGAATGTTGTTACCCCAGGTAGTTCTAAAAGCCTTTCGCGCCGCTTTCACAGCAGTGTCGACATCTTCTGTTGACGCGTGAGCAAAACTGAGTAGCACTTGCCCATTAGCCGGATTCGTAACAGTAATGGTCTCTCTTCTCGATGATTCTACCCATTCATTATTGCTAAATCATTCTTAGCGGAATCAGGCAATTTTCAACAGTCACTCACATAAACAAGCCCACGGGAACTTCAATCTCTCCCAACGATGGGACGTTGAGCTTTGCGTGAGTAGGCATGACGTGTCCGAGTCACACACTAGGCGGTACGAGATTATAATGGAAGAAAAAAACGGGTCTTATCTCATAAAGAAGAAGAAAAATATTATGTATGACAGCGACCTTTTTAGATATTTACAGATTAGAAATGACGTACAAAATGAAATTAAAAGTCGTCGGAAAAGATAAAGAAAATTACGTAATATTTTGATCTGATTACATATAGAATTCTTTATCAGTTGCTTTATTGGCCGATATGGCTGGGAGACAAGTTAATTTATGATTTCAACAAATTCAACAGATATTCAAACAATTCAGTGTCTCAAGCAGCTCAACAATTTATGGTGACACCGAACAGATCAAGAAAGAGGTCGTCTCGAGCATGCGATGTGAGTGTCTTGGTTGTGGGTTGATGCTAAAAATGATATAGACTTGCAAAACGTAAGCTTAGGACGTATAAATGGCCAAATGACTGAGCGTCTACTTTAGGAAGAGGTCGAAATGTGAGGACTTGCAAGAGACTACAGACTCAGGGCTGTCGTGTAAGGCATGCAGAGATTACAACCAGCAATGCTTGTTTACTATGCCTATTCGAAAAAGGTGATACTTGTAGCTGTGACTAAAGTACGAGACTGAGAAGCAAACAGGGGACCTGCTCCGGGGTTCAGGAGCCAAACCAATATGCAGCAACAAGAACCTGTCGCTAATACCCTTGCAATACCCAGACAAACATCAAGCTATTCATTTGCTGCTTCCCCTCGCCCTGCACATTCTGGACAGGAGGAGCCATTCTTGGGTATCCCTACTAGCCTTGTTGATCAGCTGTTAGCTGTTTATTTTACCCATGTTCATGTTCGTATTGGGTTTGTCATGTAGTTGTACTGATGACTGACCTGTTTAGAATGTGTGGCCGCTTGTTTGCAAGCCAGTGTTCAACTCTCGTCATACTTGTACGCATCTAGTACTATCCATGCTCGCTGTTGCCGCTTGTGTCGCTCCAGATGCGGCTATTGAGGGCATCAATTCGGATTCTCTTTTCATCATGGCTGAGCAAGCACTGCAAAGGAGAGGACAGGAGCCAAGACTTGATGTTATCCAGAGCTTCATCTTGTTGAGTCTACGGCAGACAGGTTGTGGTGACAAAAAGAGCGCAGTCATGTATGCCAACAGGGCTTCGATTATGGTGTTAGCATTGGGACTCCACTTGGATCCAACATCCTCACAAGGTCGATGGAAAGAAAATTTGACGGTAGGTGATATTGGTGTGATGCTTGTCATGACTGAATATATCGCGCCTTTCAGTATGAGTATGATTCCCGTGCTCGCGTGTATTGGAACTGTTATATCCTTGACAAGGTCTTAGCCGAGGAAACGGGACAACCTTTTATCCTCACCTATCGCCAATCTTCCACACCATTCCCCAGTATTAATGAGGTAGACGAATTTGAAACCTGGCCTCCTCTACCCATGTCATCTGCGCCGCTTCCACGATCAGTTCAACATGTACACCCTCGGAGAGGCTATGTCCTGAGCAACTTTGTGTGGACATGCCGCTTGGGAATGATTGTGGAAGAGATCATGGATCTGCAAGCGGAAGGCCCCAATATAAATAACACAGGGGAATGGTGGGATGCTCAATTTTCTCAATATAGCAGAGATAAAAGAGATATAAGGAGGCGTCTGGATCGGGTTGCAAAGCAACTAGATCTTTGGAGACAAAGTATTCCATCTCATTTGCTCATCGATGTCGAAAACGACGTCTCCCCCCTCCCTCACCATGTAATTAACATCACAGTAAGTATCCATTTGAAGGCACATTGGTTGTATTGACTGGTTAGTGGTACCACATAGCACGTATCCTTCTCTATTCGCGCTTCCTAGAGGGAAATGCCGTACACTCATCCGCAAGAGACGAGGATGTTAACAGGGGCCTACGATATCACATAGTCTGTTCTGAGGCTGCTCAGGCAGTAGTGGACTTGGTAAGCTTGCTCGACAAGCATAGACTATTGCAACACATTTGTTCAGATATGATACACCACTTGAGTCTGACAACTTTGTTTGAAGGTAGGTCATCTCCAAACATGATTGTCTTACGATTGCAGCTGACGGTACCTCTTAGCTTATGAGACGGTGTCGATTGATCCAGCTAGAGCAAACCGGGCCAAAATCAACTTCTCTCAGTGTTGTCTGTGGCTACGAGAAATCTCTTCTTCCTGGCCTGCGTCCTCTGCCCATAGAGTATTTTTTGAAGGTCGTGCGTAGTTTTCAATTGCTCATGTTACACTGCATGCTGACAGGCGAGCAGTCATTCAGGGTGGATTACAACTGTCTTCCACTTTTGAGGATAAATCTTTGAATAACGACAGTAGAGAACCGTCACCTGCCATTGAACAAGAACTACAAGCAGCTCAATCACACCTGTCCCCACCCGGCAATCAACAGGAACCTCATAATATACCCTCATCTACACAGCCGGCAGCTGATCATGCCTTGTCTAACTTGTTTCAATTACCCCAGTATTACTGGAATCAACTCATGGTCAACGAGCTTGCTAGTCACACCCTCTCACAACCTTCCATCACTTCAGAGTTTGATTCTTGCATTTTGCCCTTGAGTAACTCACCGAAACACGATCTTGATCAAGGACAGTCTTCCGCCCCCCACAACTTTACAGACAACACGGTTCCTACGACAAGCAGCTTTAGTGTCACCAAGACGCACTGGGACCAGCCTACGACTACTGTTCAGCAACGTGATCATGAAGCATCCAGTGGTAGCGGAGAGGATCAGATTGAAAATCCATTAGATGAGTCAGACCAAGAGGCCATATATTCTGCCTTGATGGCTTATATGGTGGAAGCTATCAGACGGCCCTAAACTACACATATAGACGATAAGTTGTACGCTTAACTCTGGTATCAGTAGAATCATCAACAGTTGTATGTAGATCGCTGAGACCGCCTTGAATTATTGGCTTGCTGCCCAAGAATAATCCTCCCTCAACAGCCTCTCCAGGGGCTAATTGTCATGACCCTGCATCATGACAGGGAATATAGCCAATAAACGAGCCATGATATTCGATTATGATTTAGTGACCTTTTGGTTAAGGCTTAGATTTGAATTATTGGTCAGGTCTTAACAGGTACCTCTTCTCTCAAGGCAATTATTGTATTCCTGATATGGCTGATTGGGATAAAAGAACCATTCCTCTTGATTCAGATGTAGAGTATGTTTTACAAACTCTAGGATCTTCCGTCATTGTCATACCATATTTGTTGGTAGACACTTTCTTACTACACTGGCAATCATTAATAGCGCTTCCGTAGTGCCTCGAAAGTTTGCCAACTTAAAGATGTTCGTGTCATGTCCTCCGAAAAATCTAAAGAGAGTCGCTTTACTATCAAGGTACACCGTTCCCAGATAAGTTAAATGCTGATTTACTTATCATTATGACGAGGGATACACCAGCCCCTTCACAAGCGGGAGGTCTCAATTGATCGTTTTGTAGGATTCGATGGTTCATGGCCGATATTGTTCAAGTATAGATAGGTGTGATTTTCATCTATTGATTTGTTATTGTATTTGTTTTGGAGTAGACAGAGGGACTCAGTCTGTATGATTGCTTTTGATCCATCACTTTGGCAGAGGGGCAATACCATATAATTGAATTAGAGATGATACAAGGGTGCAGTGAGAAATGCTTTATAATTTTGTCTGTAAACCCATGATGGTTTTTAGCAGACCTATTCAAACGGCTGATAATGGGGCTGACTCTCTTCAAATGCTGGTATAGTTTAAGCACCGTTAGTATGATTATCTCTTTGGCTCCTAATGACATCTTACCCTTTGAAACCATTGGCAGTATTCATCTTCATGACCCACAATCGTAGACTGTATGATAAACAATTCTTTTGTAAATAGTCCTCTGGGAGGCGATCAGTTTCGCTGCAAGTGCTTTCAGTATTCGCATTGTTGACGAGGACAGAGTTGTTTCAACGTGTTGTAAAAGTCGTCATAGAGGTAGGGGAGTTGGCTGTCCTTCTTACAGTCATGACCACATAACTAAACGCAACCAGATGGCCTGAAATATCAGGAACAGTTTCTAAACATCCGTAATCACAACTTTTGTTAGTCAAATAACTAGTAGGGTCAATTGTTATGGATTAATAGATAATCAAATAAGTCGTCAGTTCTGTCGTCTGTTGTTGTAAACGGTCTCGCGAGAGAGTGAATTCACTTTCATACTTGATATCGGATCCTTGAGATGTTTTAACCTGAACCAAATGTCGATAAAAATGCAATTTTGCAAGGCTCAGCGCAAACCAAGTCTTCTAAGCTGTTTCTCCCTCACGGAAGAGCTTTTCCCAACGATCCAGTCTTCGTCTCTCTTTTGCTGGTCTAGCTGCCTGTCTTCTATCATTCAGATGCCCTCTCTCTTTATTGGTCGTCAATCCGACCTTTCTGTCCTCCCAAGCCCACATCTCTTCTTCCGTTCTCTTTACTTTTCCGCTGTCAATCGCTTTTCCTCTCTCTGCTGATCGAAGATCTTTCTGGTGCAGCTCATAATCCCTTCCCACGGCTCCAGGGTGCTCTCCGCCGACTAGACGTTCCCAATGCTCGGAAGTAGACCATGAGGACTCAACAAGATTTGAATCGGGTAAGTCACGAAGCGACCAGACAAATAACGGTCTAGGTTTGTCTTTCTTAGATTTTGATGTCGACGGTTCTGGAGGAGTCTCTTGATGGACAATATGTTTGTGAATGAGATTTTGAGATTGAAGGACAGGGAGCACACGATTTTTGAGGTGACTTTTAACTATTGTCAACACTTTCTCAAAACGAAATCACGAAGACTCACCTCGTGGAGACGAATGGGTGTCCTCTGGGAACGAGCTTAGGCTCCGGAACATGTTTTGATTTCCCCTTGTGTTTTCTTTCATCTTTTGGTTCTTCCATTATAAATGCATTAGCTGGAAGCTTGTCCTTGTAGAGAGCTACGCCCTGTCTGATGATGTCTTTGGTATGGAGACCCGTCTGATTGGCAGAAAGAATTTGATGAACAAGCTTAAATGCCTCTGGCAGCGTTGGCGGTGGCATGACGAAAGAATGTTGTAATATAAGTTCAGAAAGTAGTTAACTATTAAAGACTTGGAAAAAAAAGTCCAACTACAGTACAGTGAGCGGAATTTTCCGGCATGTTTTCTCGTGGCACCTTTTTCACTTTTCGACTTGATATTATCTCTTTCAACTCTTCCATTTTTACTTTTCACCTTTAACTTGTCAGTAAAATGCACCTTTTAGGAAGGAATCTCCCAGATCACAAGCCGCTCAAGGTCCGTCGCTTTCTCATTGACTTTTGACCACTCTCTGACGTGCCGCTTAGATTGCTCTCTTGACATTCTACGGTATCTCTCATACCCTCTCTGCTCGTCTGCTTCCTCGTCTAGGGATTCACTCTGAAGCACTCGTATCTCAACTAACTGAACCGCAACTAACCGCCCTCTCCGCATATCTCTCATCTCCTTCCACAACTGCCAGACCGTCTGACAATCCGTTAGAGCTTGTACCACCCGGAGGACTGGCGTTAAAGCCCATCGGGCATCCTGCAATTGTGAAAAGTATGCGAATAAATAACGCAAAGGGAAAGGGGAAGGTGGATCCTTTGGATGAGCTTAAGATTGAGACAGAGAAAAAGAGCGCTATGCAAGCAGATATTGCTCATTTGAGGATGATTGGAACGTATAGGGGAAAAAGGTTGGTTTTCTCCGCTCACAGCTAGAAACCAAAGATTATACCGACTGATTAAACTCAATTCCTTCTTAGACATGCTGCAGGATACCCGGTACATGGACAACGAACACAGACAAACGCCAAGACGGCCAAAAAGCTCAACAGAGTGGATCGTCGAAATTTTGGAACGTACGTTCAAGTCCTACATCAAAACCAAAAAAGATACCATTTGGCCGAGTCTAACTATGTTTTACATTCTAGATTTGCTGCCCAGTTCGCCTGGAAATCACTCTGCCAACAGCCATAGACAGCTGAGTTATCAGATGTATACATGTAATCAGCAATATATCCTGAGTTATACTTTAAGCTGCTTCAGTCCTTCTCAGCATTGCCTGTCTAGCTCTCTCAATCTTGTTTCGCAGTTTTGCTTCGGTCCATTTAGAAGATGCAGCCATTGTGATTGTAGCTTTGGAGGAGTGGGCAAGAACGGGAGTGACCGCCATGCTTGAGAGACCATGCAAAGCCCCACTGTATAGGTCAGAGACATCAGCCATTAGCAGCCCTGATACAACACCAGACCAGAGCCATGGCTTTGTTGGTTGAAAACGTACGCCTGTCTGCAAAGACCAAAGAGTCGCTGAACTGAGAATGTTTTGGGAGCGTAGGTGATCATGATCAACAACAGAGTAAGATATCGAAATAAAAATAGTATTAATAATGTAATACGATCCTGTCAGGATGGAAGACCCTTGGATTTCTTTTGCATTCTCACATTTTTATATACCAGAGCTGAAACACATTTACAGATCTTAGTTAAATCCAAGCTGGCAATACTCTGCAAGAAATGAGAATGTAAAATGTAATAAGACGAAGTGCGACCCATTCATCCTTTGTGGCGTCGCAAGACAGTCATAAAAGGTGGGTATCCACAGCGACCTCCTTCTCATACTGGGATGGTTTGGAGAGAATTGTGACGAGTTTGGGAAGGCATGGTAATCCTTTGGCTAAATTCTGCTCCATTACAGAGGTAGGGTTGGTCTTCCTTCTAAGTTCTTCAACTCCAATCTTTTTCTCATACTCTTCTAGTCCCCCCTTTCTCTCGCTTGCGCTTCGTTGTGATTCGCAGGATTGGAGTCACCCTGCTCGCAGATACTTAAAGGGTCAAAAGTGCTGAGAAGGGAGGGTCAGTCCAGATTGCAAGGGAGGCAGGCTGGAGCCAATGTTTTGATGAAATTGCTCTTGGGGCTGTTTTGTTCTTTTCCTGGACAATGGAAATCGCATACCATAGAATGATTTCCAAATATACAGAATAGACGTACAACTAATTTCTCCACCAGGTTTACTCTAAACAGATTATTCAGACATACGTGAAAGTATGCATGTATGGAGGATCAACAGATATGAGGGCGGAATGTGTCCATACGGGTGTGCCAAATCAATCATAATGTTAATCCAAGCTCTGATTGGGCTCGTTGGACTTCTTCTATAGCACCAGTATGCTTTTTGAACAAGAGATAGAGTATATCAGCGATACAGTTGCGTCTGAAGCTCCAGTAAAATATATACCTTTTCTTTGTCATCCGACAATTTGATACACTCTTTGCCATTGATCTGGCTAAGTTTGATGACAATGTTGAGTGGCTTGGATTTTTGACTTGGATCAGAATGTTTGTTGAAATCATTGGTGAGAAAGGTGCCGATTCCAAAAGAGGCTTTCCAATTGCATATCAGTCATCCATGTAAAACGCAAGGACAGAATCAATTTACCAGCCATGTTAATCTCATTACACCCTTGTTGCAATTTGATTGCTTTTTGGACATCCAGTCCATCACTAAAGATAATCTTTTTGCCTTTGGCAATTATACTTTGCCCACTTTCATCCCTGTCCCTCATAATTCCAGCTTTATCCTCAATCCTTCTCCAAACTTCCTTGGCTTGCTTGACAAAGGCAAATGCATCGCCCGAATCTTGACGAAGTACTGACCAACGCAAAGCACGAGCCGGATCAGATATGAAATCTTTGAAAAAGACATCTGCGGTGTACGTATCGGTGAGCATAGTAAGGGGAACCTCGCGTTCTGTTCCAGGCGGGTAGACTAGAAGTTTGTGAGAACATATCGCGAGTAATCTATAAACTAGACACACCTTGTTCCCACATGTCCATGGCTCGACCGTTTGCACCCGTATACCCATATGTAGCACCTACGCCCATGATCCACTCATGGGCAATCGTCCCAACTGGCTGCACACCGTATTTCAACGCTAAGAAAACATTACTCGTCCCAACAAAGACGCCCTTCCTCTCTCCCTTCGCCATGTATTCATCGTAACCGACGAGCAACCCTCGGAGAATGATATCGTGGGCTAGAAAACTTCTTCTTCGACGAGTACCAAACTCTGAAAAATTAAGCGGGGTTATAGGCGCTGGCGGGTTGAGAAGACTTAGTGCTTTTTGTTTTGCAGATTCGAGCTGACCTTCATAGTCCCAGTCGGTGTCAACAAACTTGAAGTAGCCTTCGCTCACTGCAAAGGTTTGGATGTTTAGCGTATTTGTTCGTCGTATCGCGTCAATAGAAAAAAAGGAGCAAAAGCTCACATATCGACATGATGGGAACCTCGTAGAGAATTGTATCCCTCCATGGACCTTTAATCACACATTCAATTTTGCCCATCTCTCGGCCCTTATCGTTGATCGTTGAAACAAACGAAAGTTCAACTTGACTGACAGGGTCAAGTCGCATGGTTGAAAGGTAGTCAAGGTAGGATTCAGTAAAGTATGGACATGATTTTTGTAGGGCCTTTCTCTCAGATGGGCTTAAATGAAGTTTTGCGAGATCTGAACAGAATTAGCAACTGAAAGTTATTGCTGACAAGCTCACCGTTGACTCGCTGCCGTATCCATTCAAAGCACTCTTTGGAGAAAAGCATTTCCTGACTTCTGTTGGTGAATTTAATGACTACTTGTGCGTCATAAAAGTGGTGTAGGACGGCATTTTGCATGGTAAGCTGAGCTAGATAAGCGACAGTTATTGATTTTCAAAATTCACCTTGTATAGGTCAGTATCCAAAATGCTGAACGGGATCTCCAAGTTCTCCGCATTCATGGCCAGTTTTTGCGACATTTTTTGATGTAAAAATTCAAAAGTTACTGACAAAGATAGATTTAATATGAGAAGGAAGAGTTGGACCAAACAAGGTATGCGGAGATGGTTGTGAATCCCGATACTTATTTGACACATCACTTATTAATTATCTCAACAATTACTTTTTTTTAAATTCATTTCAATATCAATTTATCAAGTCAGTTCTATCTTTCAAACTTTAGAAAAAAACTGAGCTAGCTGCGACAGCTCAGTACTTGCATAGTACTTTTAGCCCCCTTGAAGATTGTGCTCATATGTATGATAGCATTGAACTGAGTGAGTTGTACCATGGCTCTGCGACATTTATCGCTGACTTTTTGATTTAGTCTAAAGCAAGGTCTTTCCTAAATGCTTCCAAGAAGCCGCCAGGTGTATGCAAAGAGGCTTGCATCTGTTGTATACTCAGCGTCAGGCTCCGTTTCGCAACCACTTCCGGCCGAATCGTCCCAACGAGCTTTCTTAAGGGTGACTGCTTCTCGACATGTTCACTTTAATGCTACCGAGTTGGAAGTAGATAAGGCAGAAACGTCAAAGTCTATGGCACCAACAGATGGGGATATTAGCTCTAGCATGGCAGCTGCTGCATGGGTTACGGCAGAGGATAATTTGTCGACAGGTGCCCATCAAACACATCACTGGCAGGGATATATTCCGAGACTCAACGATACCCAAGACCGCCAGTCCAAAGACGCTTCGACTCTGCATATATTGAATCAGAAACCTCCGGCTAAAAATCTGGATGAATGGCTTGAGAGTTATGAACCATCCCAACTCCCACCTTCGCCATTACCACCTCTTGAAGCTTTTCGGGGACTGATCCCTTCTCATCCCCTCCTTGCCCTTCTCACCCTTCCAAAGCTTTCTCATGGTGATCTTTTTGCTGTTCGGCATGGAGAACTTCGTCTACTCTTGCAAGGAGCCACCAGAGTCGCGCGCGAAGCTCCCTCTATCTTGTTACGTATCAGCCCGGAAGACAGCGCCAAAGCCTTACGTATCTTGCGTGCCATGATTTATGCTCTACCATCTCAACGGACTAGTGCAGACCCCTTTATGGGGAAATATCTTAGAGGGAAAGTTTTGCGCAACCTCCTTACTTTGTGCTATCGCCTTGACTGTCACTCTCTAGCTAAATCCATCTTTCAGGAACGCCTTCGGGAGCAACTTGCGACAGAGGCTGACCCCTCCATATTGCCATTCGAAGCAATCGCCATAGATTTGGCCTCAGCTCACGGATGGAAGCTCATTGTTGAACTTTTCTCGCCTGAAACATTTCCACACCGGTATTATACTTCGAAACTCGTCGCAATCTATATGCAAGCTCATTTTGGTATTAATAAAAGCTCCAAGGTACCAAAGATTTTTGAATTGTACAATGTGCTGAATCTCCAGCCCACGGTGGACGCTGTGAATTACTTGATACAAGCATTTTTGGAATTGGGGGACTTGCCAACAGCAAGAATCATTGCCCAAGAAGCAAATATGAAAAAGGGCACAGATTACGCTGCACAACAGCTGGCTATCTTACGTGGCTACAGGCACTTGGGCTTTCGCAAAGATTTAGAGAAGAGGGTGCTGGAAGATATTGAGAAACTGCAGCTTCCATTACAAACAGAACTTTTACATGCTCTAGTGCGATTAAGACTAGACGCAGGCGATTTAGATGGGGCAAAGCAATTATTGAACAGGTTTGACCTGAGCGAATGGGCACAGCAAACCGATGGACAAGTGCAGCCTTCATCAAAAACCGGCAACTTATTGTTCATAGTTACCGCAAAGAAAGGTGATATGGAAGAGGTTAAAGCGATTTGGACAAGAATGTGTACCAAGCCAGAGACGCTAGACGATGAGGTGATCGAAACCTTACTACGCGCATTACTTAATCGTAAACAATTCGACGATGCCTTGGCTGTCCTTCAATCAACGCTTCCTTCACCACCGCCCTCAACTAGCTTTTGGGTCATGCCTAAAGGCGTCAAGCCGGGCATTCGATCACTCAACTTTTGCCTAGGTGCATTCTCTAGAGAACAGGGTTTAGAAGGGTTTGAGAGAGTGATGGTCTTCATGCACACGTTGGGGCTAGAACCGGATGATCTCACATTGAAGGTTATCGTTGATTTTGCTCGTTCCTCCTTACACCATACTCCATACGATCTCGCTTCACTTGTATCGAGAATAACAGAAACTACTCCGAACTTACCGCCTAACCAATCGCTACTTGACACTCTTTTGGCGGATGCAGTTTCTGCATCCCACAAATCAAAAAAATCCAGACCCATCCCGCCTCCATTTGCACCTTCGACATCAGAAGACACTTTTCATCCTACAGCAGGACTCGTTCTTTCTCCTAAATTTTACGACTCCATTTCATCCCTTATTACCTCTCTTGAATCTGTTGACTCACGCTCGACGTCACGTTCGCTAGCTAACAGGCTCCGCTACGACGCCATGACTAAAGCATCTATCTCCCGTGTCCCCTCGGCACGTATTGTATGGAATTCTCTTATTACACGGGGTTTTAACCCTGAGGAACGACACATCCTAGCACTTATGCAAGGTTATGCAGATGCAGGCCATATGTATGAGGTCCAAGACCTGTTAGATCTCGCGACTCAAGTAGGTATTCCAGCCTCCAAGTCCATGCTTTTCATTCTTTTGCTGGGATGGAGCCGGAAAAATCGACCGCATAGAGCGCAAGAAGCTTATGAACGTATTAAGACATTGGGAGAGGGAAAGTTAGATTTAAAAACGGTGACAGCCTTGATTCAGGCATATGTGTGGGCAGGAAAATATAAAGAAGCTGTTCAACTTTACCACACTGATTTAGTGCCCCTTGGCGTCCCATTAGATGGTAAGGCGACGACAGTTGTGGCACAGGCCCTTCGGTCCACAGGAGACATCAAAGGTGCATTGGCATTGATGGGAACAAGAGGACAAGTGTTGGGCGAGGCTGGGCGAAGAGCTGTGCGGAACATCCGACAATGGACCATGCGAGCAGTACGTCGTGGTCCTGAGGGAGAGAGAGAAGAGATGAAGTTGTTATTGGAGACTGCGAACAAGATGCTGCAGGATGATTTAATGGCAAGGCCAAAAAATCAGAGACAATGGGCGGGACTATGTAAATCAACACGCCAACGACTTGAGAGAGCATGGACAGGTTCAGCTACACAAGTGGATGAAGATATGGAAGAAAAGGTTGGAAGATATGGAAGGAGAAAGTTAGGGAGAAAGATAGTGGTGGGGAGTGGTCAAAGGGTAGGGGTGAATGCGCTGGAAACGAGACGGCATAGGAGGCGGTGGGTAAAGAGGAAAAAGTTAACGGAAGCACCGTAATCTTTGCATTATTCAGCATTTACTATGTCATTAATCATTGTCAAGATTGAAATACTACCTCTCATATATCGCAAATGGTCTCCCTTCTTTATTAACTTTCTATCGTCTAGAGCAAATACTGTGAAACCAGCTTTTTTTGGGTGTTGGTAGTCTTTACATTACCATTGCTCTCTTTCCAAACAATTATAGAACTGCTTTTCCTTTCCATTTTGCGCATATATAGCTGAAAAAATTATATAGCACATCAAGGAGAACCTTATGACTTGGCGTTAACAAACTATCGCTCTTATCTGACTACAATCAACTATAATCACGAATCCTACAGCTTATGATGTATTTATGGCTCTGACAACACATCTCCTAGACGAATTGGCTAAGGCAGTTCACAAAAAACAATTGCACTTTTCTTTCACCACGGCAACTTGACATAAAATGAGATCTATATAACATCATGACAGATCTAGCTAGCAAACATAGACTAATGGCTTCGATTCAGATTATCGTCAGTCCCCTACATTCGTTATCCCATTGTTCACAACATTAACATGTCCTTCAAATCTTCTATTTTCTTCCAATTATGAATACACCCAGAATCACCACACCAAGGAACCCGATAGCAGCTGGCAAAACCATATCTTTGGGAACCACGCCTCCCAAGAGTTCCTGTCCATCATCTCGGACAGTACGTCCATGATCTTGCCATTTTCGGGCGTGAACATGCCCATTACCATACGTAGGCTCAATAGCAGGGTCGGCACTAGCTTTTGCCATTTGCTCTTCTTCTTGCTCGACTTGATTGACTTCTTGCTCTACGTCCTTGAGTTTCTCCATTGCCTTTTCGCCACCCAGATCTCGAACTGTTTCTTCCCACACCTTGCCACCATCCACGAGAAGTACAACCCTGTCGCATTTCTGTTCTCGAGCTATGTGAACAGCGTGCGCAACGTCACTGTCGGTAGTGATAGTAACAAGGTCACCTTCGTCATCGGTATAGTGAAGAGTGAAATTGTTGGGGTCTGGCAAGTGAATGGCACCATCCTCCTTGGCATTGAGAGCAGAAAAGAAGGGGTCCGTAGAAAGTTTGCCAGCGATGATATCTCGGAGAAGTTCAAATGAGTCGTGTCGTGCCTGAAACCTGTGGGTCCTGCCAGAGGGAGTTCGGAATTTGAAGATGTATGTTCCATCGTCAACAGGCAAAGCTGGAGTGGCAGAAGATGTGGCACCACGGGTGTGTCCTATGTCAGAAGCAATATCATCTACCGCCGAGGCAGAGTCATTGGGCATGATTTCAGACGTAGGGGATGTTATACTGGACAAGCCACGGGCTTGGTTTATATGAGAACGGGAAGGGGTATCAGGTCTCTCAGAGCCTGATACAACGGAAGCGGTATCGTCATCAGCGCCTCCATGGATACCCTCAAAGAACCTAGACCACATAGGGCCAGATTCTTGGGTTCGGTCTTCGTTCATCGACTCGATCTGAGTTTATTAGCTTATTGACCAGATGCTACAAGGATTGCTTACCTGCTCGAGAGTGGCATAAGTGAGTTTCAAAACGTCAACAATACCAATAAGCCTGCCATCAGCTTCGACAACAGGCAAATTGAGGTAATGTCCATCTACCATCGATCAGAACCACTCATGCCATATAAGCTACAACTCACTGTGCATCTTCTTTAAAGCATCTTGAACAACCATGGTAGGGGGCGCAGTGTCAGGATGGGGAGTCATGACCCTCACCACCGAGCACCTCGAGGCATCTAAACCAGCAGCGATTACTCTTAAAACGATATCTTTGCTTGTAAAGATACCAGCAATCTTGGGGATAGTATTGCCACCGCTGGCACCGCTGATAGCAGATGTGCCAGCATTGTGTTCCATGACGCACACTGCGGTAGTTCGTCGTTCCTTCATGAGCTTTGCGGCATCACGGACAGAAGTTCGAGGGGTGACGGTAGGAGGCGCTGTGCGAGTATCAAGGACAGAAGTCAAATCTGGAAGAGACATGCGCTCTCGTAGAGTTTCAACATAGGCCAACATGGCAGCTGCTTGTGGATTGGCATTCAATCCTGGACCAAGTTCGGATTGAACGCCAGCCAAGGCCGCCGAAAGCTGGGAAGTGGCAGAGGAACCACGCTCAACCTTGGCAAGCGCTTCGTGGAAAACCTTGGTAATGTCGAGCAGACCAACGACATCCCCATCTTCGTTGCAAACGGGCTACACTAGGTTTAGAAGAGTCCCGATAGATCTTGGCGACTCACAAGATGTCTAAATCCTCTGCTAACCATGAGTTGCAAGGCCTCCGTGGCACTGGTGGTGTCTCGGGTGACCATAGGGTTCTTTGTCATGATCTGAGCAACAGAAGTAGCTCTGGGGTCAAGACCCTCGGCAGTAACCTAACAATTTCAGCCACAATCGCAAAATTTTCAACTTACCCTAAAGGCAAGGTCCTTGGCGGTAAAGATACCACTCAAACCTTCCTCTTCATCAACGACCAGTACACAATCTGCTCTCTTAGCCGCACAAAGTTGACTGGCATCAGCCACGCTCATTCCTTCTGGCACAGTCAAGGCAGCGCTAGGCTTCAAACCAGCAACTGTACCCTTTGAGGCTTTCTTGCTGCGCCTGCTTCCGCTATTCGATTGCTGTGGGGCATTGTTTGACCCAGGCCGTTTACGCGAGAGCTCCGATTCAATCTTCTTGCGTAAGGACTGAAGTTTCCCAGCGAATGTAGTAGATTGAGTACGAAAAATAGTCGAGCGCGAGACAGCCGAATGATAGCGTGGACGTGTTTCGTCCGGTACAACAGAGGGTTGCAAGTTGATTTCATCATTGACGTGGGAATGAACAGGGTTCACAGACCCGGGAAATGGGATGGGTGGACCAGCAGATGTTGGGAAGGATTTTGTGTGTTTGATTGGTTTAGGTCGGACCGAGGAAGACCCAGCATGGCGCACGTTTTGGGTTGGCGAGTCAGAACGCGTGATGAGTGATACGGACGACACGTCAAGAGTAGGGTTCAACGCGCCATGGTTGTACGAAGAAGAGCGTATGGAAGAGGGTGGTGTGTCGAGTGGTTTTTGAGACATGTCGAAGCCAACAGAAACGTTGTTAGAGGGAGGCATGAGTGACACTCTCGTAAGCAACAGAACAGATATATAAGAATCAGGCCAGTCGGGCAGAGGTAAAAGTAAAAGATGACAATGTCTTTTGTGTATAGAGAAGTGGAAAAGGCAGAGAAAGAAAAAGAAAAGCCAGCGGAGAAACAAAACAAAAAAAAACAAATCAGGATTAGGGGCCACGACGTGTTTGTTTGCTCCGTGCCAGCCACTCGTCACAGCATGTCCTCAACAGCTTCAGACACAGCTTGATTTTGCTGGATGCAAGTCGTGGAGCCATAGGAGTGAATGGAATACCCATAGAAAGGCATGTAAAAAAAAACTCACCTCATCTCTTTTGCTCTGCTTGCGCCTGGTATCCGAAGCGGGGCTGTTGTAATTCATACTGTCTGTGATGGAAGGTGACTGTGAGATGGATGGATGGAGGCCGCCTTGTGGAACAGGGATACGGGACATAGAAGTTTAAAAGAAAGATTCAAGGAAAGTTTAGAAAAAGAAAAATGAGATGGGCAGCATGATATCAAAGAGTAGCACTAGACGCGAGTTTTCGGTGGTGACGCGTTTTATGGGGGGATGAAATAAGTTCATGTTGGATTTAATAGAGTTGTCTTTTGTAATCTTTGCTGTATTACTCTCTATCTCCGAATGAGCTTGGTAGGTGGCATAGAGAAGGTTGTGATGAGGCTTACCCTTGGAAGCTACCGCGAGAAGAAGAGGGCGATGGCGTCCAGGTCACCTGGGGTGGGTTCTATGCCTCTGGCAAGGCGTTGACATTTGTAGAGGATCAGCAACGTATAAATACTTTTTCAAAGCTGAACAATCGATTCACGGATGTCCAGGATCTCCTGAAAGCCAAGAGGGTGAGTAGGATACAGGCGACTTGGGCAAGGCTCAATTCAGTGTAGGAAGAGAAGGAATACTACGACGATCTTGAGACCGAACTTGAATTAGCAGATGAAGATGAATCTCAGCCAATCATGTACAAAATGGGAGAAGCGTTCTTTTACCTGTCGCTGGAAGAAGCAAGGGCTCAGTTGAAGGAGGATATGAACAAGTATGAACAAGAAATCGAAAAGTTGGAGAACAAGGCGGAAGATTGTGAGAAGGGTATGAAAGAATTGAAAGTGTTGTTGTAAGTTTTGAAGCTGTGATCATTGTTGACCAAAGTGCAAGATATGCCAAGTTTGGGAAACAGATCAACCTTGAGACAAGCCCGTAGCCTCACGCTAATGCATACTCTCTACTTGGCTCAGTGAATTCACGATTTTTCACTTTCTCTTGAAGCTCTTCTACAACCTATCTTCATCAACTTTTTGTCCGTATTTCTTCTTTGCCTTTTTGGCTCTGTTGGCCTTTCTTCTCCTCTCCTTTTCTGCCTTGATCTCCATCTTGGTATATCTCTCCCCAAGCCTCGTCTCCTCAATTTTCCTTCTCTCCTTCTTGCTCATTTCCTCTGCCCCTTCACTCGGCTCCATGTCCACCGTCCCATTGTCTATTCCTTGCAGACCTGCTTTACTAGACAGTTGCCCTGTTGAACGCAATAATTCCAAGCGTTCAGATAAAATCTTGCGTGCAACCTTACGATTCTCTTCCCGTGATCGCGTGGGTTGGGCTTGAACTCTGATCCCAGTTGGAATATGCGTTAGCGATACAGAAGAGTTGGTTTTGTTGATGGCTTGACCACCCGGACCTCTCCCTATATGGTATTGGTTCTTGCATTGGACGTGAGAAGGTAAACTGCACCTTTTACAAAGCGTTCTCTCAATTCATCTTCTGGTATCTCGACAGTTCTCTGTCTTGACAATATCCGATTGAGCTTCTTGATAGAGCCCGGAAGTCGAGGCCGAATAGGTAATGTTTTCTCTGGCTATGAATTGGTCAATTCCCATATCTCCTTGCTTTTTCATGCTCAAGGTGTACCAGTGCTCTTTCTTTCCCTGGCGGAGCCTTCCATGCATCAACTTCTTCCGCATACACGTCTTCGACTTGGACAACAGGTCCAGATTCACCAAAAAGATCCTCCTCAAATTCTTCCATATCTACCTCTCTCTCTCTCTTTTTGGTGGAGTACCCAGCATAGGTCATTCTCCAACGTTGTGGACTGAATAAGGCAGGAGCAGGGGCAGGAGGATGGAAGTATGCTGTAGAGAGTAGACGAGATGCTGTCAAGATTGGCTTTGGAAACATAGCGCTTTTCAAGTTGAAAGAGATAATAGAAATCAACATTAAAAGTCGACTGCTGAAATGCGTTAATCGTTAACTTTCCACTTCACTTTGTAACTGTACCAACTTTTCGTTCTGTATACATTTCACCGCATTGGAATAATCACTCGATTTGCATACTTTACACAAAGACGAATAGTTAAGCCAGCTAGGCGGCTAACTAGTAAACCCTTGTAGCATGCAACATTGTTATATGCATTTAGCCTTTCCTTATACCACTATCAAGTCAATTGGCCCATTACTAATACAGTAATACATATTGAAAACAATAAACTTTTACTTATGGGTGGAAGCGCCACATTAACGGCGTTTTGTTTTTGGATCTTTTACTACCGTTTACTCTCGGTTTTTTTTATCTTTTAAGCCATTTCACTTTTAGTATTGACGTTTTTGTATTAACGCTTTGAAAAAAGAAAACTCAGTTTCGCCATGGCTGATCCCAGTGCATTCTACGAGCCCGAAGAGGATGAGCTTTTATCCCAACTAGCTGTTCCCGTCCAGCAATACCAATCACTCTCAGAAGGAGACGAATATCAACGATTGCAAGAACTCGAGCAGCACGCATATGCTCAGCAACAGAGCACACTAGCTCAACAAGAACAGGAGCAGCTAGTGGCGCTGAACACAGTGCCAGAAGATGTCAAGAGGGTAAACACTTTTAGATTTGATGGGTGAGAGGGGATGGTTGATGTGGTTCAGTTTTTGGTGCTATTCCATCAAGCTATCCTTGAAAATGACCTTCCGACTATAACAAACATGTACGAGTCTGGCTGGAACAAGCTTACTCAGGTTGGTTTGAGTAAGAGTGAGAAAAAATACGTTGAGCTAAAGTAGGCTGGATAGGCACACTACTTGAACAATGAATGGCCAGATCCTGAGCTGGTCGCCCCACTTGTTCAGAATGGTATGTACCAAGTAACACGAGGTGGAATGATGTTGAAAGAGGTCTAGATCAAGTGTTTCTGACTCTCTACCGAGAGCTTTATTTTCGACATGTTTATGCCAAACTTCAGCCTACTATTGACGATCGATTCCAGTCGTATGAAAACATTTGCGAGCTATTCAACTACCTCCTCAGTAAGTTTTTGTGTAGGTTCTGGGATTTGGCTGACGTTTATAGATTCGGACGGGCCGGTACCTCTTGAACTTCCTATTCAATGGCTGTGGGATATGCTGGATGAATTTGTTTACCAATTCACCTCATTCTCTCACTGGCGATCTAATCCTAAATCAAAGAGCGAAGAAGAGCTTGAGATGCTCGCTGACTCCCCGCATATATGGTCCTCCTACTCTGTCCTCAACGTTCTCTACTCTCTTGTACAAAAGTCTCAAATCAATGAACAACTCAAAGCTGAGAAGGAAGGAAAAGGTACCGAAGAGGTTACAGAGGTTGCTGGTGAATATGGGAGTAAACCTCTGTATAGAAACTTGGGCTATTTCTCCTTGATTTGTCTTTTACACGTCCATGTACTGTTAGGGGACCCCACTTGTGAGTACACGACATTTGCACTACAAAATCAGTGTTGACATAGGATCAGTGGCTTTACAAACGATGGAAAGCGTCGATCTTGGCGGAGCAGCCTTCCTTACTCGAATTACTGCTTGCCATGTCACCACTTATTACCATGTAGGCTGTGCCTATATGGCCCTTGGTCGATGGCCTGATGCCATCAAGACATTTGTGTCTGTTCTCATATTTTTCATTCGAATGAAGCAATACCATACTAGATCCTACCAATATGGTTCTGTGAGTTATGACCTCTGACCCTGTGTTGCCGTCTAACGTTCTTTAGATTGCCAAGACTTGCGAACGAATGTACGCTCTTCTTGCCATCTGCACCACTCTCTCCCCCGGTCCCTCGGACGAGAATATCATGACAATCGTCAAAGAACACTATGGTGACCAACTGGCCATACTGCAGCGAGGCGGTAATGAAGCTATTGACACATTTAAAGAGCTCTACCTTCAAGCCTGTCCCAAATACCTAAATGTCAACCCACCTCCATACGGAGATCACTCCGCACTCGAAGCCTGGCTCGCTCGCCCTCCCATTGACGCTACTCAGAGACATCTCGAACTGTTTTTGAGTTATGTGAAGGCAGTTCAGGGCGTCAATGAGATGCGAAACTTGTTAAAACTTTACACCTCGATTGACGCTGCGAAACTTGCGGCATTCTCTACATCAAGAGATGGAGAAGAAGCGATTACAGAAGAACAAATTTTACAACAGTTGATGGTCCTCAAGCGCGCGAGCAGTACTTACGCACGCTCCCACGACAAGTCGAATGGAGGCTCATTGTTGGATGGCGAGCGGATAGTAACGAACAATCTTGACTTTACCATTGAAGGAGTAAGTTGTGCCTCTTTTTCTTTTATCAGCTTAATTGGTGGCTAATAAGACCCAGACAATGGTTAATGTCGAAGAAACTACTTCTCACAGAAGATTTGCCGGTTTCTTCATTCGGAACGCCGAACATGCCCAGCGAACTCTAACTTCTATCAGATCAGCCCCCCTTCCTACTCGTAAACCTGCTAACACCACTTCGTTGTCTAGTGACTCAACAGGAAAAGCAGATATAACTCCAGCCGCCTCAACGTCATTGGCGACTTCAGAGAAAAAGCCTGGTGCATGGGTACCCAAGTCTAGACAGGTAAGGATTGCGGCATAGGTGATGGGGAGATGGATCTTGGTTTAGCTCAGTATGTGTATGCATTTATGGGACCTATGTATGGAAGACTTCATTTAAACACTCTGGGATGTTGAGCGGAAGAACAATGTTAGTAGAAACAACGAGTTTTGCTAGAGATGAAGAGGAGAAAAAAAAACTGCCCTCACCGAGAATCGAACTCGGAGCTGAGGATTACGAGTTTATAGTCAAATCGACTTCATACTCAAGTATGAGACCTTCGTGTTACCACTACACCATGAGGGCATATGTTGCACAATAATGTGCCTATCTTAATAATATAAATACGCATGATAAATATTTATGGCTTTTCTATAATCATACTTATTCTGTCCCGCCCTCCTGCAGTCCAGTCATTTAGGAATGGCCCATGTTCATTAGTCATCAATCAACAAGTATATTGTTGTCTACTTGTATATAAGATGCAAGAATACTCTTGGTAAAGTTGAGTGGATGATCACGAATAGCATTCGTCTAACAGAGAATGTTCTTCCAGAATCTGTTGATGTTTGAGCAAGAGCATTAGACTGTTATTGAGTGCAACGTATACCAACAGCAGAGTGTGATTCGATTAGAACCTAATCCTTTAATCGATCTATTGTAGCTATTCTATATCTAACGCTACTGCAAAACTTACCATCTAGGCCATCATTGAATCAGATGTCTCACTCTGTGCAACTAGAACACTAAAGAGCAACAATCAGAGTCAAGTGAAATACGCGGAAGTATGTTTTCCAGCACATTCATATTACATGACCTCCTCCAAATCATCATCTTCTTCTTCGTTGTCATCTATCTCGGTTTTTACATCCTTTTCCTCTTTGATTTCGTTCTTTACGTCCCGCTGTACCTCGCCTTTAACTTCCTGACCTTCAGGACCTTTCCAAGCGTCTTCCCTCCATTCTTTTTTGAGCTGCCAGTATCCTATGTATTTTCCCTCTTTCACCTGCTCAGCTACATCCCGCATAACTTCACGAAGCCAAGCATCAGGCTGCTCGAGAGTTTGTTTCAGAGCCGCAAGGGACCAGTATGGATGATCTCGGAAACACTGGAATATTCTGTCTGTAAGTTCGTTTCGTTCGAGACGAGCGAAGCGTTCCCCAGTCTGCTTGGACGAAATCTGATTACAGGTTAACAATGACTCTAAAAGACGAAAAAAAATGGACCTACAATCATATTGCGGCCAAAAGTAGAATTTGCAATTCGGAAACCACTGGCTAGCTGATTTTGCTCTGCTTGGGACAAACCTGTGTCTTCCATACGTATGACAGGACTGCGATGAGGGTTATAAACATGAATGATAGCAGATAACCAATTGTGAAAGCATACCGCTTGGATTGCTCAGCCTCGTTCATCCGTTCTTTGAGCAAAGCTAGATATTTTTGGTTTCTCATAGGTTGAACATGTCCCTCATGATCGACTCTAGCCAGCAACTTGGGATTTGCTTTATCTCGTCTTCTCTTCCCCCAGGCATCCCTAGGTACGCTCCCTGCTTGCCCACTTTCATTACCTTTGTCATACAATTTTTTCACCTCTGAAAAGAGAAATGTATTTCTTGAGCGCTCCTCGGGAATATGTACGCTGAATTCATCGGGTATATCCTGAGTATCGTACTTTGCCTTTTTAGCTCTGGAGCCTTCTGCAGAGTCGTCGGGATGTGATAATTTGAGGGTAATATGAGGCGGGGTTGTAGAGTTGTCGATAACCAGCCGACCTAGCTCTACGCCAGAATCTTCGACAGCTTCCCAACGTTTGAGAAGAAAGTTGGGTACTTTGATCGCCCACACAGAGGATGTGTCTTTGCGTTCCGAGATAGCGAGATGTTCCTCTTCTTCCTGAGGCAAAGGAAAGGAAGAGGAGGGAGCAGAAAGTCCAGAAGTTACCGGCGATGACATGAAGAGTCAAATTCTAAAGATAAGGAAATAAGATCATGACAACAGTAACTGTTCTAAATGATGATTGTAACAACAAAATAGAATAACAGAATCTCCTTGAATCACGTGACATGATTTCCACTACTCACATCAACTTGAATGTTTCTATATCATCTTTTCATTCTCGTCTTTTTTTCTGGAAGGCCAATCTAACTGGGCCTCTTCAACGACGGCCGCTTACTGCATGGGCCAAACTGATACCTTTGTCCTGTTAACTTCCTATCAGGTCCTCATGAAACCTCATGAAACCTCAAGACACACTGTTTTCAGAATGAGAACAACGGTGTAGGTTTAAATCAAAATTTGGAGCAGCATGAAGTAAAGCAGTGTATGAAATATTACATGGTAAGCCAAAGCTCATATGCAGTATCCCCCAACATCTCGTTCTGATGTCGTGGAAATTTAGTATTATGACAGCATGGTAGGCAGCGCCAATCAGACAAACCTTATGATCCAAATGCGCTCAAAACCAGCATTAAGAATGGACTTTTATGGGTAAACTCTCAAATAGCTATGCTCATCAAAATTACAAGGCGGCCATTAATGCAAGATGTACCCAAGTGGATTACATTCCCCAGACTGTCGCCGCCAACCCGGCCAAGTCAATGCACATAAATAACATCTCTGCAGTGCTTTGCTCATCAAAATATTGGCTGACCATGCAGCCTTCAACAAACTAACTATGGAGGAACAACTCGTTTCTATGTGCCAGACAGTATATACTCATACAAACACAGTGACGTCTCTATTTTCATCGTTGTTCTATGTGCAAAAGCCTTGAATTAGAACTTGACTCAGCCCAGTTACTTACTATAGCATAATAGGTCTACTTTCCGATTGATCGTAATTTGAGGCAAGAGAAGAACATCTCTCTTGTAGCAACACACGGTCGACAGAGCAAGGGGAGGAAACTATAAGGGCAACACTGGAAATATCGATCAAAGAAGACAATGGTTTGAAGTAAGCAGACAAGACTATGGCTGGTTCAATTCGATCATGTCTTTTTAATCCAGACCTTTCTCAATTATTCACAACCTTTATAAAAAGCCACCTCCTGAGGACATGGAGGTGTCCACTTCTTCTCTCTATATTTCCTCACTAAGTACTGCCAATGGTCAACTTCTCGTGGATATTTCTTCACGCTAATCTCAAGCTCTTCAACGAACGGATCTTCAAGGAACTCTAAACTCATTACCAGACCAGGAAATCCGGTAATTCAATTTTGTACAAGGCAAAAGGATCAATCTGGCAAAAGTTATTGTTGGTTGAATGTTGATACCAAGATTCCCCCAATCTGAATTACTAGAGTTAGGAAGGGGAGGAACTGTTACAGATGAAATGGGTCTGGGAAAGACATGGACGATTATTTCCTTGGTCCTTGCTACTCAGAATGAACTGGTCAAGGATGAATGTAGCAAAGGTTCGTTCATTGTTCGTTTATTTATTCCAAGTAATCGGACTAATCAGATACATGATCACTGTTAGGATGATAGATACTAGTCCTCCCTCTTCGGCCTCTCAAACAGGGAAAAATCAAGAGAGTTGAGGATACAGTGCATGCCTGAGAGGCATAATGGTATGAACAATCCCTAGAGAATAGCACAAGGCCTGCCTTTGTCTATTTTAGCTAGGTTATCCTCAGTGAAGCTTATCCCGTCACAGGGATTTCCAGTCCCAGTCCTATCCTTGCCTTAATCCTGATACAAGATCGGCATAAAGGTACAAAAGACTGGTAAAAAAAAAGTCAAATCCAACGACACACAAGAGATTCTTAGCATGAAGCAGCTGTACAAAGAGCATTCATGCCATTCCAAGACGGTTGAAAAATTCATCATAGTTTACATTCGCGATCCATGGAGTCGAGACATGGCACAAGCTTCTTCAACAGTTACTCAGGCAGCTATATATCTACATCTGTATTGTTGAAGCAGCGTTGTTTTCTTCAACAAAAATCTTGAGAATAACCTCTTTGGCATCATTCAAGAAAGCTTTACCCTTCTCGGCCTCTGTTCCGTTGCTAAGAATGGCAAATCTTTTATTGAGGCTAGGGCAATCCACCACTAGTGACTGGTATCCATCTTTTACGGACTCAACCTCAAAGACAGAGATGTTCTCAAATGTTGCAGCTGTCATGGGAAGAATTGAAGGATACTCAAGGAAGGTGGGAAGGGCTTTGAGGATCCTCGCCTGTTTCTCATTCAGATTCGTTCTTTTTCTGGACTGTAAACTCAACAAAAACTTACCATGTCCCTTCCTGAGACTACGACGCCTTCTGCGGCTTTCAACCCTGGGGCTACATTGTTCTTAGAGGAATCGAATTTGGACCATTGTGTCTTGAGGGGTTCAAATAGTTCTTTCTGCATGTTTTCTTCCAGAGATTTACCGGTCAGATGAGAGATCAAGACAGATAAAAGAGCCCAAGGTGCATTAGATCGGGTTCCATTGGATCCAGATTGAAGAGTTCTTACCTAGAAAATGGTCAAGCCGTTCAGTGTCGTTTCCAAAAATCACCCAACACCACTCACAATGTCTTCATCAGTCATCTCAGGAGAGACTTCACATCCAGCTACTCTATCTCGACAAATATCGTAGCAAGTCCATTTCTTGATATGCTCATTAAGCCCGGGATGGGTGTTGAGCATTTCGCCGATAGGAGTTTCAAAAGTGAAACCTGCTTGACGCAGGATCTTACCGAGGACGATAGTAGTGAGTAACTTTGTTGCAAACAGGAGAGGGAAAAAAGTTTCTTTCTGTATCTTTTCACTACCATCTATGCCGAATGTACTTGATACCCGATTGCATTGCTCATTCGAGCCTTCTTTGACGATGGCCAGAATGTAGCCAGAGACATTGTACTCTCTCTTGCATTCCCTCATACCTTGATTTGATCGTATGATAAGATTGTCAAGGGCCGTTTGGGCTTTGACAAAAGAAGAGTCGTGTTCAGTTGACATAGTTATATCTGTGAGGTTTGCACTTTGTGTTTGGTGATGATCAATCTTTCGTCACTGTAAAGTGGCAAAACAGAATCTTTTATAGCTATAAAGAGACCAAAGTGGATTTGAGTCACTTCTGAAGTTGCTTGGAACAAAGGATGTTTGAAAAAGAGATCGTCAAGGGATGTTCGAAAGAGAAGGCTTCGTCCAGGAACACTTTCCAATGAATTGAAAGAATACAAAAATCTTATCAACCATCGGGGATTGACACAAACTGTTTCAAAGGCAAGGTGGTACATTGACTAGGATTTGATTTCTCTTATCGGTCCTAAACTCTGACGTTGATCCTTTTCCTCTTACCTCTTCCTTCCTCCAGCCTCTTCTTAACTGCCTCCTCATCCATACCTTCTGTTTCATAGAGTCCTGCAACTCTTTCACTTTCCCAGCGTTCCTTGAGAAATTTGAGCGCAGCCAAGTTATAGCCCATCACGTCTCGTTGTTGTGAGAGAGCTGCCCGTAGATGGTGCCGCAGAGTTAGGAGAGGTGTTCGCATGATGCGGTTGGAAGTTATCTGAGCAGAGTGGGTTCGTAGCAAGAATAAGAGTATACGAGATGTAAGTATCACGTCTTTACCCTTTCGTACCATTCCATTAGACACTGCCAAGTTTCAATAATGATCAACTTACCTGCACAGCCCATTCGTCCAAGTAGCCCATCAAACTAATTACCATTCTGAATGGCAACACTAGCAACGCATCTTCCATATTCGCCACGGGAATGCTCTTGACAACTTTTAACACGTGTTGTTCCGGCTCCAAATCACCTCGTGCGATTAGCTCAGCACTCCTAGATGGACGAGGAATATCTATCCCGGAACGAGCCTTTTCCTCTTCCCATTGATGCACAGCCTGTCGATCGGCATCGGCAAGTTCAAGAGCTTCCATAATCTTTTCGCCCGAAATCAAGGTTTCTGCAGTCTGCTTCTGAACTGCTTCCACTTCATCGACTCCTTCATCGCCTTCACCAGTATCCTTGTTGAGCGAATCGGCAACATTGGATTCATACAATGCCTCAAATTCCTTCTCGCGTTCTTCCTCGAGGAACAGGGGCTCATCAGTCTTCTCCCATATCCGAATAGACTTGTCGTGCGAGCCTGTGACAACAAATTGAGAATTCCAAGAAGTCGCAATTGCCCAAATCTCGCCATGGTGACCCTCAAGTTTCTGGATAAGCTCAAACTTATCGCCATCCCAATATTTAACCATGGTGTCTTTGCCCACGGTCCAAAAATTATGGCTACCAGCCTCCTTTTCAAAGGATACGCCCATGACAGCATCATCGTGCGCAAAGATGCTTTTATGACAATCACCAAAATCCATGCCCCAAATTTTAACATTCTTGTCTGCCGAACAAGTCACGATTAACTTGGAATCGCTGGAAATGTCAAGTGCAAGTACAGGCAGTTTATGGCCATAGAGAGACAGGAAAAATTTGAGTGTATCTGAGAAAAATATTTTAACAGTGGAATCTAGAAGAGAGAGAGCGAGAAAGCGACCGTTAGGAGAAAATTTGAGCGAAAGAACATCGTCAGTCATTTTTAGCGTCCTTGTATGAACCAAGGCCAGTGCCTTGGTCTTGTACTGTTTGGTTGTAAGCCCGAGCGTACTGAGAACTTTGGAGGGACCTACTACAGTCTCTACACCTAAACGGCTGACAACTCTCTCACCTTCTCCATTTTCCTTCATCTCAAAGTCCCAAAACTTGACATCTTTGTCTGCACTTCCTGTCACCAGACCTCTTCCATCTGGTCGTACACTGATACTCCATATAGGGCCAGAGTGGGCCGTATAAGATTTGATTATAGACGAGGCAGCAACATCATAAAGAATTAGTTCGCCCGACTTGGTACCTACCACGACGTGGCGATCTCCAGGGAGAAAGGTTGAGCAGAGTGCATAGCTACACTCCATCGTTCTAATGCAAGCAGTTGTCCTCACATTCCAAATTTTCAAAGTTCCACTAGATGCGGAAGCAATTACTTGGCTATCGGAAGAAATGGAGATGGTACGAATGTCCTGACGATGGCCTTGCAACTCAATAGAATGTGTCTTTGTGGGTTCGGAGGACGACCCATCGAAAAGTTTGGATTTGCGTTGAGGTGTAGGAATGGTATATGACTCTAGAGAGTTATTTGAGAGAGCCAACAAAAGCTTTCTCGTAGTTAGCTATGGCCATTGAACAATAAAGCACAGAACTCACTGAGATACCACCCTTAATGGATGAAGCATTTTCGTCAGCGAAAGCAAAGCTTTTGACTTTGGCATTAGTCCTGACGGCACACCAAACAGCCATCCTGTCTTTCCATTCGATGGGTTCTTCATCTACTTCAGCATGCTTATTGTCTTCCTTGCCTTTATGATCGTTCTTCCTCTTCTTTTCTCTTTCCCTCTTTTTCCTCCTAGCCCTCTTAGCACTCAATTCTTCCTCTGTTCGAAGTCGTAAGACAATCACTCCTCTTTCAGAAGTTTGAAGTGTCAGAAGAGGTAAAGTAGGGTGCCAGCTAATCTGTGAAACGGGATAGGCTAAAGACGGAAGCGGCAGCGCACAGAGTGGTTGGACAACGGAAGGAAGTTCGCCTCTTTCGTTTTCAACTAATCCACAGGCTAAGACCGATTTCTCAATAGTCCACACCTTGACTTCACCATCTCCACTTCCAGTGACGACGATCCATCGACCATTAACTCTCATTTCTTTCTCATCACCTTCTTCTTCAGCAACTTGTGGATTGATAGGCTCATCGTTGACAGCGAGACTGGTCACTTCGCTCTTGCCTACCACAATGGTCTGTATACAGTGCTGAGTTCCGAGATCCCAAATCTTGAGGTAGGTGTCTCGACTAGTTGAGACAAGCCATCCAGGGTGACCTCCTCTTGGGTGAGGAATAAACGCAAGGCCGGTGATAGATGCGCGGTGACCTTTGAGACGGAATAAACCCACTTCGCCTATACGGTCCCAAACAACAATCTCTCCTTCACTGCCTCCTGAGGCAAGTCGAGAACCATCAAGATCCCAAACCATGTTTGTGATACCCTTTTTGTGGCCATTAAAAGCCACCACCTCCGTAGCCTCGACATCAGGTATGGCTGGGTGATAAGACCAAAGACGGATGGAACCGTCCTGGTAAGAAACTGCAAATGTAACAGGGATAGTTGAGGTGGAAGTGAAGGGGGTGGGTGCTGGAATGAGGTATGTGACGGGAGAGGTGATGCCGGCTGAATGCCACATTGACACCATCTGTCCTTTCTTAACGTCCCATACGAGCACATCTTCCCATCCTGGGACAAAGGCCAGTCGACCGTTGTAAGCAGAGTTTGCGGTGGGTGAACATATAACACCAAACACCTACAAATATGGTTAGTATAAGATAGAAGAAGGAAATTTCTACCTGCCTGCGTTGGACCATGCCTCAAATACGATTTGACCATCTTTTGGACTTTTGAATGAAAGAAAGATAATTGTCTCAAATATTTTAGAAATTATAAAATAGATTTTGATGTATTACGTAACTGCATGCGCCTAACGTTCCAATCTCATTTGAACGAGCCTAACTGGCCTATACAACTTCTACTTTCATGCATATTTCTACAATGCACATGCATTTGGTCAGTCACAAAAGTTTCTACAAATAAAATATCACTTTGTCGAGCATGCAAGCTTTATAGCAATAAATCGCCAAAACCTCCACCTGGTTTGGCAGGAGCCTGAGGCTGAGAAGGTGCTTTGTCTCCGCTGTTCCCTGGTCCAGCAGAGGGGAGGGGAACAGATCCCCAGAGTGTGTTGTTGATCTTTTCCTTCTCCAAATCCTTGATTGTTTTGCCTGACAAGGGTTTTTGTTGAGCCATGGGCTTTCCGATAGACGAAAGAGACGAGGCAAGTAGGTCGTCAAAAGTAGCACTGCCTCCAGTAGGTTTAGGAGAGAGGGCAGCTGGAGTGGTTGTAGAAGATTGAGAGGACAAATGGGATCTGGAGTTTTTTGCAGTGGCTAAAGAGGGAGTAGCGGAGGAGGAGGAAAAAGACGTGGTAAAACCGCCATAGTTGGGAGCGGAGGTAGTAGAGATCGGTGGTGACGCTACTGGGTTGGTAGCGAGTGTTGCTTGTTGAAGAGTAGTAGAGGGAGCGAGAGGGGCAGTAGAGTTGAGAAGGTCAAAAACATTGTTACTGGTAGGTTTAGGTGCCGCAAGAGCAGCGGAAGGAACAGCGCTTGGACCAGAAACAGCTGATTGAAAGTCATCAAAATCGTCTAGGACGTTATCAGCCATTGTCAAGAAAGCACCGTAGTAAAGCTCACCGTCAGCAGCTACTGGTGCTGCATTGGTAATCGCTGGAGCAAGTGATGACACAGGCTCGTCGTCAAAGTCGAAAAGGTTGACTTCTTTAACATTTTCTACCTTTTTATCTTTAGAAACAGTCTTGGGTGGAACAGTCGCACCGGTTCGAGAACTGGTCTTGTGAGAGATGGAAGTTGTCCTTCTTGGCGGTTCATCGAAATCATCGGCGCCCTCGTACTCCTCGTATTGCAGCTGTTGTGATGAAGTGTCTCTGAAACTTCTGAGAGAAGACCTGTAATCGTTGGCTTCATATTCCCCACTGTCTCCGCCAAATCTAGGGCTTCCGTCACCCAAAGAATCACTACCAAACCCGCCATATCGACCTCCTGCGGCAGTCGCAAAGTTTGATCCATCATTACCGACACCTTGATATTTGTTCTTATTTGCGCGAGCCTTACGACGCTCGGCACGGATTTTTTCAACATCTGAAAGAAGTAGAGCAATCTCTGAGGCCCGATTTCTCACTGTTGATTTTGAGCTAGAGCACAGATGTGAACAGGATATTACTTGCCATTGATTCCCTGATCTTTGCCCTTGTCATCAATGTAATGAAAGCTACGGAGCATTTTGATGGTTGAAACATGGGCGCGGGCATCGTCCACCACACGTTCTGAACCATTTTTGACAAGAAATTCGAGCAGAGTAAGTGCCTCCACATGGTAATCAGCATGTTTGGTAAGCCTAGAGATGAATCAGAATACCTTGTAAATCTGCCGCCATTCACGTGCTTCTTTTCTATATAGGGATTAGCAACTGATACTTTGTATTAAACAAACCATGCTTACTCCATGAAGCGAGAATATATAGTAGGCATAATCTCATTGAAATGGGAACTACGACTGTCAGCCAAGTTTCAACAAAAAATCCGTCATTCCCACAAGCTATGAGTTCTGCCCAACGCGGGTTAGCGCCTATACTATGATGCCCAACCGCAACTGACCCATCTGCAATCTGCTGCATTAATGTTGACGATGCTCCCCATGGATCATCATTGGTGGCCTCTTTGACCTTGGCCTCCATCTCGCTAACATTGAGAATAGCGTTCTTGGCTTGTGTATAGTACGACTTGACGTCGTACATTGTGATTTGGGAAGCCTGCTTAGCAAGACCTGTACGGGAACGGTTAGAGAAGATGTTTTGGTTGTATTATAATGGCTCTCACTGTCAATCAATTCCATTTTGATCAAAATGTTGGTTTTAAAAAGTAATTATCAAGAGAAAAGTAATAAAACAAATGTATCTTGGGTATAGGAAGAGCATAAAGAATTACGTGGCATTTCGTTATCACCAATGGTGTCTGGAGATTAGGTGCATTTTTACATCAAATTCATGTCCTATACTCAAAATACTATATATACAGGCAACATCGCTGTTATAACTTGAATCAAAGCTCAAATGAGTATTACGGTTGGATGTGATAGGCTTGCCTGTATCTTAATGTCATATTATAACAGAAATGATAGGGGTACGGCGCTCTGTGGGGCTATGACAGACCGAAGGATTTTCCTGCTTCATCCCAACATTCTGGCAGTTGAATTATCTCCTCCAGGTAATCGTAATGCCTTGTCATGGTGTGCAGGTGGAACCTGCTTTTAAAAAGTATCCAATTCTGTCGTGGAACTGGTCCTGGGACGACTTGGCCATACTCTTTTCTTTTTTTCATGATAACTAAAAATTGGACTTGATGAGGACACAACGACTACTTTCGTGAAAGGGTCTTACCGATTTATTGACAACAACGAGACAGGGCAATCAGTCTTGAAAACTCGCCAATAATGTGATGGATATCCAGTGAGTTGCTTGCTCATCGAAGACGCTCAAAGTAGTACTCTTACATTGGCTGTGAGTTAAAAACAAGGCTCCAAAGCCTCAAGCAAGACAGCTACACAATGTACACCATCTGCAAAAGACATCTCAAATTTTTTGTTAAGAATCAGAAGAGGACAAGGGCAGTAATGCTTTGGGAAGGCTAGAATAGTAGAGAATAAGCGGGAGAATGATTAGTTTTCCCTTTGATATAATGTTGAGATCGCCAACAGTACAAAAAGCAGGTTCAGGAGCTGTAATGAAGATATGAACAATAACTCAAACTACAAAAAGAATTAAGTGAATGTTGAGCATTTTATAAAGCAAGTAATCATTACATAATCATTGATAAACAACTTTTTTGTTTGGTTCATTTATGCCAAGTCGTGTAGAATTATCTGCGTTTCCCATTTAAGCCGAAAGGGTTTTAAATGCAATGAATAGCATGGTAATCATTTTTACTTTACATCTTTTATTCTATTCATCAACTCAAAACCATGCCACGCTCGTTATCACCTCGTCGTTCTCGTTCTGCGTCTCCTCCCCCTCGCAAGGAGAAAAAACCTCGAGAACTCTCATTTTACAAAAAGTCTTCTTCATCCATGGGTTCTCGTGGCCGCAATTCTCAACCTGAAGAACTTTCTGCCAAAGAGCGCGCTGAAGCACGAGAAAGAGGTGAAGTACCAAAGCGTTTTGGAGGGACAAGGGAGCAGGGCGTGCGAAATACGATGGGGAACGTAGCAAGTTCTTCTATGGGAAGCTTTAAACGGACCGGAGATCCGCTGGATAGATATGGTGTTAAGGGAGATAATAGGGATGATTATGGAGAGCAAAAGCGAGAAAAAGATAAGGATGATCATCACGGAAGGGAGAGGGATAGAAATGATTATTCGAGACGAAACAGGGATAGGGATGACTATAAGCGGGATAGAGATAGGAGAGAAAGAGATGATAAGAAAGATCGCGATGACCGTGACGTAAGGCAGCCCCCTCGAGGACCCAAAGCGGAAGTCGATACGAGTGCGCCTCCTCCAAGACCAGCTGCTGTCCCAAGCGCCGCTTCGTTGAGATTGATTGAGGTTATTGCAAACGATCGTTTAGGACGAAAAGGCAAGTCGTGCTTCACGAGTCCTACTTCTTTTACTGATTGAAATACTCAGTCCGCGTCAAATGCCTTCCAACAGATACTGTTGGTGATCTGAAGCGTCTCATTGCAGCACAGATTGGTACATCGGCTCAAAAAATCCAGTTAAAGAAATGGTATACTGCGTTTAAAGACCATGTGACGTTGCAAGATTATGAAATAAATGATGGGATGGTGAGTGTTTCTGTAATAGATGTATAGATTATACTATTGATGCTGATTGTGTTTATCAAGAGTCTGGAGATGTACTAAGTGATACATAATATAATATGGCATGTAATTTCCTTGTATCTGCTGAACAACTTTTGTTTGTAAATTCATAGCTTTCCTCTACCCTCTGTCTCTACTGGCTTACCAAACACCTCCTCATAAACAGAGCCAATCATCTCAACAAGGTCACCAGTCACCATACTCCTTCCTTTCTTGGCGAACCCGTGATTGGATATAGTACGATTGAAGGTGGAAGCGCCATATGCTGCTATAAGGGGAACGTTGTCGGCGATGGATTTGTTTTCAGGAGGAGGGTGGCCGACATGTCTTTTATCACAATCAGCTTTGATTACAACAGTAATCGACGAGGACAAAATCTCACTCATATGTGCCCTTTACCCACTCACTACCCCAAGCCAGTAAGACGCCAGTGCTTCCGCTCAATATGTCGCCTTGCCCACCAACCCTCTTCAATCCTCCCTCCACACTAACTTCTAGTATTTCCTTCTTTTCCTTCTCATTAAGAAGCAGAACAGGAGGAATTGGAATACCATTGGAGATGATATCGGTGGGACCTTTTTGAATGATGGTTGCGTTACCTAATGCAGCTGCAAGTTTGGGGCAGAGACTTTGAGGAGAGGAGCCGGGGTCGATATTCTGGCAAATATGGTGGTATACATGATCAGCCAATGTAGACACCCCAAAGTTACATACCATGGTCTCGCAGAGACGTTTGAATTCCATGACATTGGGGGTAAGAATAATTCTGGGCACACCAGGCCAGTCTTGAACGACTTCTGGCTCGTTCTACAATAGTTTGTATTAGCTATATATTGATCCAAACCAAAGCTCACCTGAACAAGCCACAAACCGTCAGCATCCACTACCACCCCCATTTGTTCTATATCTTTCGCCAGCTCAAACGCAATCCTGGCACAGCTCTGCATATGATCATCTCTACCAAGTCCAGGTCCGATGATAAGGACATGAAGCCGAGACATAATACCCTTGAGAGCCTCTCTAATGTCGTCTTTTGATCGTTTAGGATCCAGAATAGTATGGACAATCAAGTCTGGAGAACTGTTATGTATCATGAGCTTCATTTACTTCCTTGAACCAGCTTGGCGTGCGAATATGTCTCTCACTAAGTCTTGATGACTGCTCCAGCAGAAGGTTCACAAATCACATGAGCCAAATCAGCTCCAAATCTCATAGCTCCCATAGCTGAGAAGTAGGGTGCTCCCGAGTAGCTTTGACAGTTGTCAGTTAAGTCCTCGCCTTCTTCAATTCAAATAATCTCACTCGCCTGAGCCACCCATGACGCCAATCCTACCTGTATAGAACTCGTTAGTACTATCAACATAACAGATGAATCTGCCAGACCTGCTTGACCCTTGTGTAGCTTGGGATGTAGAGGAGGAATCATGCTTCTGACAAGAGACAAAAGATGGAAATGTTGTCTTGAAGCCATTGTAAATTGTCGCTTTTTTGGTTTAAACACAATTACAAAGATAATTCAGCAAATGGTCACAATACTTTGCTAAATGTGGTTGATGGAGATTGATGATGTCATCAGGAAAAGAGACGGACATGGCCGCTTACCTACCTCCACCTTATGTTTCCATGTGTTTGGTTACAAAATGTTGAATTTGTTCCAAAGTTTTAAGAAAGTATCTTCATTCCAAGGTAAGTTGAAAAAATAAATGTCTAATTCTATAGGATGTCCAAGGGTCAGCTATATCTGGTCATCCTCTCTTCAACGCTTTTCGGATGAGTTGCCGTCGAATATTGGCAGATCAAATATGGTCCATGGCCTCATCCACTCTCTGGGAATGCTGGATTTTAGTCAGTATGACGAGGCAAAGCTCGAAAAGGATGGAGAGAATAATATGGAAGAGGAAGAGAGTATGAACACCCAAAAATTTGACCACTATGGACAAAAGCAACCGTCACAAGTCTTGACAGGCCTTGCAAATGGGAGTAACGAAAGAAAAGCCATAGTAAGAAAGCCGGATACAAGCCTGGGGACGAAGGCAAGTTTATTAAGATATCACGACAAGCTATATATTGGTGAGATGATGTTGCTGTGTGGAAGAACATCGATTGAAATTTGCAGAGCAACTCTTGAAAGCCGATGTGAATAACTTCCTGAATGACTCTGATCGCCCACCATCTTCTGCTTCATCGACCTCTTCAACTTCCTCCTCACCGCGCATGATAAAGCGTACAGAATCGTATAATCTATCCTACGATAACCCTCTCTTCCCTTCATTACCATCCTATATCTGCCTTGTAGCTTCTGCAACATCCACAGCTTGCCGTCTACTAGCTCAAGACAAAACTGATTGGGCGCTTTGCTGGGATGGAGGTCGTCATCATGCCAAGAGAAAAGAAGCTGGAGGTTTCTGTTACGTTAATGACCTAGTATTAGGTGCTCTTCTTCTGTGTCGTGAAGGAAGAATATCTGTACCGGTCAAAGAAGGTGAGCGGACCAAGACGAGACCGCCACGGATCCTGTATCTGGACATGGACTTACATTACGGCGATGGAGTCGCTGCAGCCTTCCATTCTCCTACCATCTATCCTTTTCCCATACCAGAAAACAGCCTACTGCCCAAACCACCCAACGTATTGACGTTATCAGTACACCATTCATCTCCCATCTTCTTCCCTCCACCAACACCTTTATCGTTGCTACCGTCTCCTGATACGCAATCTCCTTTTTCACTATCTATACCTCTATCTGCCTACCCAACGCGTTCAACATATCAAGACGTTTTTACCCGTTGTATACAACCTATTCAGAAGGCATGGAATCCTGATTACGTTATTGTCCAACTCGGTACCGATGGCCTGCCAGCCGACAGAGTAGGTCAGTATGGGAACTGGTCAGTGGAAAGACAAGGTGGCATGAAATGGATGATGGGAAAGATACGCCAATGGAATACAAAAATCTGTGTGACGGGCGGTGGAGGATATCAACATAACAATGCTGCAAGGGCCTGGGCAGAAGTCACCGCTCTTATCGTGAATCGTTTCTTACCGCACAATTGGAATTTAGTAGCTAATGAGTTGCACAGATTGGTAGGCCTCTGGAAGAGGATATGGCTGTGCCCCATCACGAGCATTTCGAGCAATATGCGCCGTCTTTCACAATGCAAATACCAGAAGGTGAGAATGTCACCTCAACTTTGCTTCGAGTCCTACTTCTTATAATTTTGATCGTTTTGCAGGTCATATGCGAGACGAGAATACGAAGGAAGGCTTGGATAATGCAGCTAAAGTATATGCAGTTCTGGCAGAGAGGATTAAAGCCATTGTACAAGCACATTCATAGTGTACTTTCAATTTAATGCAAGCTTTTTGATACAGTCAACAAAAATTGTTCCAACATGGTTCAACGATGCTCTCTCGTTGTCTGCATCTATTCATATTTTTTCTGCTGTTCGTCACACCACTCCCAAAGTCTATTCACGTTATCGATATTATTCAAATCTGACCTAGGAACACCAATCGTTTGCCACGGCACAATATACTCCCCATTCAGAAACCAAGCATCCGGAAGGGCCAGAGTAGCGGCATAAAGCTGATTAAGAGCGCCTATGGATGATGAGCGAGTGATCAAGTGTCGAGAGATAGAAAAGTATCTTAAGAGCCAGGCTGCCATTGGAAGGTGACTGGCTAAATTGGTAGCTACCAAACCTACAGCATCACACGTCAGCTGTAACCTCAGTAAACACAAGTAGTCGCTCACCAGGGTGGACAGCAATAGATATTAGCCGTCCTTCTTTTCCATAGGTATCATACAAGTACTTGGCCATGGCAATATTTCCCCATTTACTTTGTCCATATTCTACCCACTTTTCTCTTTCATACTTTCCTCGTTTGGGGTTTTCATCCGCCGCTTGCACGTCAGATGGATCACGGATGACTGAACGCAAGTCAACGCCGCGATAGGGTGCTAAGAAGTGCCCGGCAGATGAACTGAGGATGACCCGAGACGGACAAGTTGGGGGAGAAGCAAGAAGGAGAGGCAACAATTTTTCAATTAGACGATGGTGGCCAAGAACCTGCGATCTTCATGCTCAACACACAAATTCACATATATAGGAGACCAACACCTACATTAGTGCCAAATTGGAGGGTATAACCTTGCTTGGTGTAGAGCCCTTCGTTTGTAGCCATCACGCCAGCATTACAAAACAAGAGATCCAGCTTGCTTTCTCGTCTGAATACTTGTCAATCTTTGCTTCTAGTCGATAGTGTTGCACTTACGAGACAAAATCAACCACACAAGCATCGATGCTTTTGAAGTCTGCCAAGTCCAAGTATACAATTTCCACTCTCCCTCTTCTTTCTCTAGCCTTAAGCTCATGCTTGGGATACTTTGTTCTCCCAACATCCCTCACTCCGCCTCTAACAATGTCGTCCGCAGCCTTTTGGGCACTTTCTTGATTTCGACATGCGATATAAACTGTTGCGCCTGCATTGTACAGGGCTAGGGCTATAGCGTAACCAATGCCGGAATTTCCACCAGTGATAAATGCAACCTACCAGAGCCGCAGTTTTACAATCAGTATAAGATAAAAATATAGGACCTCTTCAAATATGAATATGACCTTACCTTGTTGGTTTGGTCAGGAATCTGCGCCTCATTCCACCTAGTTCGTATCCAAAAGAAGAGAGGAAACCCAGAGTGAAAGACAACAGAAATTTGTTGATGTATCCACAATGTAACAGTCGTCCAAATCCCCATAATAAGCAATGCGTTGAATTATATAAAAATAGCTAATCAGCCCAAATATAATATAGAAACAGATGAAATATAATTTAGAAAAGTAACTAGGAATATTGTAATCAATGTTAATAATTCAACATTTTGCACTTGTCATTGCCATAGTCGTGCCTGAATTCTTCAACTCCAAAAAAAAAGTTCTCATACATTTTCCAAATGAAATCAAAAATCTAAACAAGCACAAACAAAAGCTATAGACACAACAATTTCAAGATACTGTGTCAGCCGACAAGTATTGATACAAAATGGATATCTGCACACAAGTCTCTATCGACTTATCGCCTGGTTTGCATACCCATCAAGATGTCGGCCGCATCAAGAACCTCTCTTGCTTCCCAGCTGCCATCCTTCAATGCTTGTTGATACGTCTGTGGAATGCCATGTCGGATATCTTGAGAGACTTGGATCGGCGGAAGAGCTTCCATTTTCAGGAAAACATTTTCTGCTCCAACCATGTTCTCATCAGTACATGGTCGAGGAGCATTATCAATAGACCAGTCAGAGTCTGAGGTCGATGATGATGATGAAGATGGCGTACAGACTTGATCAAACAAGGCCGTTCGTTCCTTGGGACAAAAGCCGAGGCTATAACCATGAAGAGAATTGTAAACTGTAGTGGGGATATCAAACTTGACTGATCTGGCAAATGGTTTTGAATGTTGGAAAGTTTGGGTATGAGCATATGTAGTTTCAACGTCGAAATCATTTGCCGTGGTTTGGGGCCTAGAGAGTTGTTTGTAATTATACTGGAGTTGAGGCAACGGCGGGGTCATATGTCGGCCTTCAAGTTGCCGGTATTTCACTGAACGGATCGGTTCATAATCTTCGACTTCGTATTTGCGTTTATCTGTCATGGGAGGCGGATGCAAGATCTTTTGAGTTTTCGGCAGACATAGTCTAGTTGGACAATCATCTGCAAGGTTGGCTTTGGGCTCTCGAGGCACCACTTGTTGCTTGGTGGACTTTCTCGATTGGCGAGGACGATTAGATTGATGAGCGGATGCCGCTGCTGCCATTGACGCGCAATTGGTACCAGAGAGTTCACCACTAGTAATTTTAAGGACGATTACTCTCATAGCAGGAGTAGGCGGAACAAGACCTTCTACTGTCAGACAAGTTGAGTCAAAGGTTTCTCCAAAAGTTTGAAGCTTCTTGTCATGCTGACGGCGATTTTGAAACTACACATGATAAGTTTCGCAGCAGTCAGGCATAGCAGTGACATACCCAAATATTCACATGCTTTGTCCTGGTACCCATCCACATGGCTATCCTCTGTCTTTCTGCCTTGTTTGGACTCTGAGAAATGCTCCACTGTACTTCAAGCATTTGCAATTGAGCAGTCGTAAACCTCCTTCTGCCCGACATCTTACTCTTGTGTTTGTCCAACCATGGAGCTTCTAAAAAATCCCACTCGTTTTCACTCTTCTTGTCAATGGCACAAGCTTTACATTGTTCGCTCTGATCGTCATCCCACCATTTTGGCACCCAGTCCGTATAGTGGCCGGCATCGCGCCATGGAGGAATAGCCGGTGGCTGAAGCCCACCAAGGTACCGAAGTACAGTGGGATGGACATCCATTAAGGTAGGAGTGATGTTGTATGATGCAGTGATGATGGAGGTACTCGAATTGGGGCACGACAGGCCAATTTCTTCGCGGTCGCTGAGCGGCGAGGCTGATTTATCATAAGAGACAGAACTGGTGGATTCCACCTTGGATCGAATGCGTGAGGACGCACGTATAGGCTCACTGTAGGACATGAGAGTGGTATGAAGTGGCAGAAGAACGAGTATAAGCGACAAGTACTTTTCTACAAGCAAGAAAAAGAATGAAAAACAAAAAAGACAAGAGGAAATGAAAAGATGAGAAATGAAAAAATGTCATTTCGTATAGTTTTATACAACAGGTGAAGGAGGTCTGTGCACTTTTTCCATGTTTGGAAAAAAAGTCTCGTCAGCCAATCTCACCAATAACATTTAATGCCATTTTATGATAACGTAATATTTTTTTTATCTTTTCTTTTCTTCTTCTTTTCTTCTTCTTTTCTTCTTCTTTTCTTCTTCATGATTCTCCAGCAATTGGCCACATATAAAATACTCCCAGAGATCTAAAAGGTCGCCAAGGCTCTGTCAAAACTTGCATTTCTTGAGGAGTAAGGTATGCTCCGCCTCTACAGACCAGTCAACAAAGTTTATGGGTAATGGGTTTAATGACTTACTTGACTTTTTTCCCATTCAACCTGGCTTTCAGTACTTCCACAGTTAACCCATCTGTAAGCGGCACCGCTCGATGGGGCTCCCAGTCAAGATGTTCGAGAGGGGCGTCCAAGATGGCTGCGGGTGTGAGCGTGGGTAGCGTCTTGGGTGGTACTTCGGCCACTTCATCGGGGGTATTTGAGGGAACGGCCGATGTAGACGGTGTCGAAAGAATGAGCCGGGAGGGAGTTGCTGGAGTATGTAAAACAGCAGTGTAGGATTGTTCAACAGGCTTTTCAAGACTTGCTGGTGTAGGATATTGAGAGCTTGAAAGTGAGGGTCGGAGTGGTGTAGATTTCTTGACCGACGTATCGACCTCTCCTTCTCCTGCTTCATCTACCTTTTCCACCATCACCTCCTTCTTCCCCTTGGATTTGTTCTTGCGAGGAGATGAACTGCTAGATTTCTTTTCCAAAGCACCATGTGCCGCCAGCGCCCATTTCAAGAGTCCTTTTTGTACTCCAAGGTCACCTACGGCGAGTATATCGGGTCGCCTGAGTGAAAAAATCATAAACATATCCACTGTCCATTGGCCTATACCTCGTACAGCAATCAGGGACTTGGCGATTTCTTCGTCTGTGCCATTTGTGAACAAATCTGCAGACAGCAGTCCAGTGGTGAAGTGCTCTGCCAAAGACAAAACTGCAACAATAAGTACAAAAGGCAATGCGGATCGGGGAGCAAAAAGACCTTACCATACTCAGCTTTCCTGCCACTGAGTCCCACAGTCCTCAAGCTAGCAACGTCATGCTTTAAAATCATGTCTGGCGAAGGGAATCCATCCTTTTCATCTGCAAATCCAAACAAGGCTCTAAATCTTGAATTAATTGCTCGCGCCGCCATCCATGATACTTGCTGCCCAATGATTGAAGTTACAAGTGTTCTGAAGGGGTCGATAGACTCCAAGTTTACAAATGGTCGACAGGGAAGATGTTTGAATAACATGGAAAAGCGTGGGTCTAGCGCAGAAAGATGTGCGTATGCCGCAGACAAATCAAAGCTGAGGATGGGAGGGAGTGATGGTATGGAAGTTGGTATAATGGTCTCTTTCAGACTAGCACTTGTTGTTCCGGCAGATATTGGCTCTATCGTTGTCTTCTTTGTTTTTGAATCGAGCTGATCTCTCTTTGCCAGGCGAATCGCCGGCTCGCCAACCTTTGATCGCTTGAGAGCAGCGACGACTGCCCTATTTGTTGCTCCATTTGAAGGGGCCATATCTTTCGACGTTTTTGCAGCTTTGGATCTTGTTCGTGGAGACATTATAATTGTAAGATTCTATAAGAAAAATTATTGAAAGCAACAATACAAAAAGCTGAAGATGAATAGATTAGTAAGCTGTGCCTGAGGAATCTTAACACTCGCCTCCACACAAGATGATCGTTATGTAGGCTTAAGTGCCTCACTGTAATTAAGAGTTTTATTACTTAAGGTTCTCGTAGAAAGGCTTAAGGTCGAATACCGCAAAACTAGCACTGGTGGTGCATATGAAATGAAGTATAAAAGAGAAACTATTCTATCTACAATTATGTATTCTACGTTGATGGACTTATCCGGGTTTTCTCATGTGGCAGCGTGAAGTGCTATGCACTTACACGTTATCAGTTATTAATCAAAATTACTCTTAACTAATTCACTGATAATTGATACATGCAATATACTATAAACAACGTTTATACCAAAGCCATTATCGTATGTCGTCACCATTACTCTATGTACATGCAATCTAAAAATCAGCCACACAGCTCCTCTATCGCCCATGAGAACCGTTAAATAAGTGAGGAAATAAATGTGCAAAGCCATGTCGTGGATGCTGGAATCAAGAACAGAACTCAGTGAAGGATTAAGGTGCACAATCAAGACAGACGTTGTCTGGGAATAGACCACGCAGCTTGATTAATCCGTAGTGGTTCTCTTGTAGGTGTTGATGGTGCAAGTGGTGTTACTTTGGTACTTTTTTCTGGCGATTCAAACATAGCCTTTGCTCTGTTAACCTTGCTGGATTCTTTGAGATACATCAGCCCCTGTGATTATCAAGATCGCTGAGTAACATACCAGTTAAAAGATCAATATCATGCTCGATAGTACGTCTTCTACCTTTCCTTGCGGAAGCATTGCTAAATTGGCTAGGGTGCATAGGAAGAGGCGTAGGCGTGGTGGGAAGTGCAAGGTTGCGCGCTGCAAAAGTGGCTGGCAAGCCTTTCACTGGTTGCGTAATAGCTGGCGAATCTCTTGGTGAATGAGAGATGGAATGGGCTCTTGTATGAGATACTCGGCGAGGCGAGGGAATATATGTATTGCTTTCGGAGTGGCTGGCAAGCAAGTTCATCACCTCTCGCTGCTTCTCCATATCCTATGGATTAGATTCTGGTTAGTCATCTTAATTTCTACCTTAATGGTCAACTCACTTTTGATGACGTTTCAATTCTCATTTTCTGCTGCTCGATAATTCCTTTTTGCATTTCCACAATTTTCTCCAACTTCTCGACCTCATCTGGTTCCTTCATATTCAGCCTACTGGGCGAGATATCTTTCTCATCCAAAGACGCATCAATTACTGCATTTTTCCAAGGAACAGGTGTCGATAGGGTGCGACGTCGAGTCGAAACATAGATTGTAGTTGATAATTGTTCTCTCTGGCAGGTCTCAAGCTCAAAAACGTTTTGGGTAAGCTTAGTAGTTTTTTCTCGATATGTGATAGCTTCAGCCATAGCCTTTTGAGTTTCTGATGAGGCTCTGGCCAATAATTCACGCAGTGAAGCTATTTCGTCCTTCAAGACTATTATTTCCTTATTGTGCTTATCCTGAAGAGTTTTTGCCATCGCAGCAGCATTGGCATCAGCGGCTGACTTTTGGTGAGTGATTTGATCCTTCAATGCTGTATGTTCGGCGGTAAGAGCAACCAGTTCTTCGGTAGCAGATCCATTGGTTGTTTGCTTCGCCTCCAAACTCTCACACCTAGCCTTTTCCTCTTCCAAGGAGAGAATGAGCTGTGTAATCTTACTTTCAGCTTCTTGGCTCTTTACTGACTCCTCGATTAGACTGGCTTGAAGGTGTGATTCTGCAGAACTTGAGCGATTGTATTTTTCAGTTACCTCGGACAGTCTTCTGTCGACTTCTTGGCGTGCAGTAAGTTCTTGGTCTAGAAATTCACGCTGTTCTTTGTTCAAAGAAGTTTGAGTATTCAACTGCTCGTTTGCGTTTGCTAGCTTCTTTTCGGCATTCTCTCTAGCAGCAGTCTGTGCCGCCAGCTTCTCTATCAAGGCACCAACTTCACTTTTTAAACATTTCTCAAGTTCTTCTGCCTTCATCAGGGCGCATTTTTTATTAGAGATTTCGTCATCAAGGTGGCGTTGAAGATCTCCTTTGGCAGTCGAGAGCATGCTTAATCGGCTGTTAAGCTCCTCAGCTTTTTTCTCTGCCACTTCTCTAGCAATACCCTCAGCTTCCAATTGTCTCTTGAGGTCCTCTTCCATCATAGTATGGCGATTGTTTCGCTTAACAAGATCTGTGATTTTGTCCTCAGTCTCTTGAATTAACGCAACCTCATTTTTTATTCTGCCAAGAAGCTTTGCCTCATTTTCGCGGAGGTCATCAAATTCTAGCAATTTATCCTCGGCTTCTCGACGTAAGGACGCTTCAGATTGGTACTTTTTCAACAAATCACTCTCTTCAACTGCTTTCGCAGACTGTAAGTCCTCTAATGCCTTTACCTTCTGCCATAATTGGTTCTTCTCCTTGCTTTCCGAGCATAATCTACTCTGTAAATCTTTCTCTGTTGACATCTCAGCTTGTCTCACGTCCTCTAATTCTCTGAGCTTATCTTCCAGTCCCTTTCGCCTAGTAGTCTCAGTATTCACCGTGAGTTGTTGAGCCTTCTCACTTTCTTCCAAAGCAGATTGCATTTCACTCAAGCGGAGCTCAATTTCCTTGCGTTCGTTGATGACCTCTTTAATTCTTGTTTCCTGAATTTTGAGGTCTGCTTGAACAGACTGAAGCTTCATAGAAAGTTTTTTGGCTGACTCCTTTTCTACTTCAAGTTCTAATTTTGTGTTTTCGAAAGAAATACGCTGGGTGGAGAGCTGGATTCGAAGAGCAGCTAGTTGATGTTCTGATTCTTGATGAGACGCCATTTCTCGTTCCAACTGAGCTGCCGTTGCACCTGCGGTCTCCTTAGCTCTCTTGAGTGCCTCATCATGAGCTTTTTCAACTGTATGCCTTATATCGGCCTCTTGCGACAACTTGTCTCCCATATCTTTATTGTTCTGAGCAACATCTTTCAGAGCTTGAAGAGCATCTGCTAACTGGGCTTTGATTTTGCAATCATTCTCTCTGAACTCCTCAAGTTTTGCCTGCATCTCGCTTCTTTGCTTGACCCAAGCAGTTTTATCATCCTCTCTTTTTTTTCTCGACTTGCCAATTTCTTCTCTCAATTCTGCCAACACTTTGGTCTCGTTTGCCATGGCTTCCTTCTGAAAACTATCAAGCTCCTGCACAGCTTGATCACGCTTTCGTTTTGCCTCAACGTTTGCGGCTTGTAATTCTTTCAAAGCAGCATCGCGAGATGATTGAGCAAGAAGGAGGTCATTTATTTGAGTAGTGAGAGACGATATTGACGCTTTGTATTCGGCTGATTCCGATAAAGCCTTATCAGCAACTTTTTTCGTATCAGAGTGCTGTTGTTCAAGGATTTGAAGCTTATTCTTGAGTTCTTCAACTTCATTTTGAGCAGCTTTCTGCTCAATTTCAGCTTTTTTCCATGCCTCAACTTCTTTCTCAAACTGTTCTAACTGTTTCTCCGCCTCCTTTTTGCCCACAAAAACCTGTTCTAATTGCTTTCTCATATCTTGTAGTCTACTCTCATCCTCAATTGCCATATCCTCACGGCTTCTTTTGAGTTCAAGAATCCTTGTTTCTAGTTCGTCGATTTTGCAAGTTTTATTCTCAACGGTAGCTTCAAGATCAACTCGAGTAGCTTCCAATTGTGTGTTCTGTTTTTTGAGGTGAGACTCTGTGGACTGCAGGGTATCTCGTAGGTCCGACAGGTTCTTGAGGGCTGTTGAAAGCTCCAAAGTAAGAATAGCAATACGTTCGTCGCGCTCAGAAAGCCGAGATGCACGGGCCAAGGCAGTAGCAAGATTCCGGTTAGCAAGAACCAGTTCTTCTTCCTTATGCGCGAGGTTTTTCTTCAGAGAAGCGAGAGCAATATCGTGAGCAAAATTCTGTCATCCAATATAAGTACTTCTTGGTGCCATAATTGTTATTAAGACTTACAGGTAGCTCACCTACAGCGTCCAGCGTTGCTGTGATGCCAAGTATTTCGTTATCTTCCTGCACTCTGATCAAACCGCTCACAGCTCTCCTATCCGTTTTCTTTGGTGTACCCATCCCAAGTCCTATTCGGTCTCCATTAGACACTAAAGCTGAGTAATCGCTAATTCTACGACGCTTTGGCTTGGGAGGAGATATTGGCAGAAGAGAGCCGGAATGATGTCGAGGTAGCTCAGAAGTGAGGATTTCAGAGTTTAGTTTAGCCAGTTGAGTGATAAGCTTGGTTTTTCGAGCTTCCATTGCAGCGACTGATTCAGCAAGCTGCGAGAAACGGAAGTCAACCCCATCATCCTTAACACAGTCAACTTCATAGCTTACATCAACAATTTGATCATTGTCCGAGTCGGCTTTCGTTGATAATTGAAGGTTTTGCAGTCTAGCTTTTAGTTCCTCAATTTCTTGATCTTTGGCTCTGATTAGGGCACGTTCGGAAGATGGAAGCTACGCTTATCAGTTTCCGATTCTAGTAGTTTTATAAAGTCTTACAATGTTCTTTTTAGCATGAGTCTTGACTTGCGAGCATCGTCCGGCAAACTTTAGGGTTTCAAGTGTTTCCCCGCAATGCTCCTCTTCTACTGACAACCTACACATAAACGACCTCTATCAGCCCAACAAGCATGTCTAGCACATGCCACAAGAAATGGCTCACGTGCAGATCACGCAAATATTGGAATCGCCACCAAGGGCATTCTCCAAAAGATGAGTCAATTTCGAGTTACGATAAGGTATATGTCTGTAGGGGTAAGTTGAACTCTTTCCAAATTTGACAGAACTTACGAGGCTTTATTTTTTTCAGTAAGTTTGTTGATGACTTCCCGCAAAGCAAGCAAACTATTTTCTTGTGTTAGGCTCCACTTTATGGTTCATAACAGATTTTGTATACCTTTGGTTGATATGCTTTCCTTCACCTCGTCTTTCGGAGTCAGAGACCGCCTTCTCAGAACCAGCTAAATCGATAAGGTTCTACAAGACTTGAATGTCAATTCTGCGTCAATGTTACGACTATGAGTTCCTTCTCACCAGTCTCGACAACCGAATGTCTTCGTCACTGCCGCTATCTCTTGGCTTAGACTCAATAATAATTGTGAAGACACAGTGTGATCGGGATGATTGCTCGTTCTAATCTCTGTCAACTTTTATCTCATATCACAGTTTTGTCAATTTACCCAGTCGGTGGCGCCAATTCTCCTTTGAGCATTTCCCCTTTCCAACAATCCCATTACATCTTCCGGTGTTGATACTATCTCCTCAATTAATGGATCAACATAGATTTTGCCCTTGGATGTATGAATAACAGGTCTCTCGTCATCTTTGAGAGGGCCTCTTTTGAAATTTAGGAGGTCCCGGAGAGTTTCGTTATATATTTCGATGTACGATACCCGCAAGAGGAACGCTCTGTCCGGGTCCTGTAAAGTGATATATTAGATGATATTTAGTACAGAAGAGATTGACATACCTCGTTTATGGCATCAAATACTCCATCGACTGCACAAGGAATAATACCCAGCTCACTAGGGATACCAGTCTATGAATGAAGAAAGTGAGTAATCACACTCTTGATGAGCAAGTGTTTGGTAACTTATACTTACCATTGTAAATGATTTACCACTTCCAGTCTGTCCGTACGCAAAAACTGTGCTATTGAAACCAATCATTGCCTTTTCAACCATAGGGGCAACTTTTTCAGAGTAAAGTTCAGGTGTGTTAGATGGGTATTGAAGGAGTTTATCTTTCATGCCACTCATCAGTGACAAGCTCTTCTTCTTTTCATCATCTGGACTGTCTATGCGTACCGAAGGTATATGTGTATGTATCCTCTCTTCCGCCTTTTCCACCACGCTGCCTGACCTTTGGATGATTATTTGACAGCGAGAGAGAGGTCGACGTAGTCTCGTATGCCACTGAGGCAAAAGGACTCTTGGTAGGCTTCACCCTGGCCACATATCAGTTTTTACCTTCTATGGTTATTCTATTCGGACGCACCTGACACAAACCACTACTTTATCAGAAGTATTCACAACAGATGCGCGACTCATTGATTTCGGCGCAGTTGTTGTATTTGAAACATTTGAAGCTCTACTTTGCGCGGGCGATGGGGTTTGCAAGAACAATGAGCTGCTAACAGCAGTGCTTGTTTCTGCGATAGTGCTGCCAGATGACTTAAGGCCACCGTTGACATCGGACACATTCTTGACCCTTGCCTTTGTGTTTCCGGCGGTGGCAGCAGCCATTCTCTCGGCAAGAGTTTCCTTTTTCTTTCCCCTATTACCTGACGACAATGCAGTATCCGAGTTAATCACTTTTCTCTTTGACACCTCTGCAACCTTGGACACATCTTCGGCATCACTGCTCTCTGTAGATTCGACGTCGCCTCTGTGTATTCTATTTCTTGATCTGGTTTTTGGCATTTTGTTGGGAGAAATGGATGTTGGAGCCATGATGTTGCTCTCTGGTAGAGCAGGTGGAAGACCTACAGCAAGTGACGGAGCAGATGGTTGGCGGGACAGGTTTGGCTTACGGAGGGATAGAGACATACGTTAATAGGAGAGAAACATTAATTGGATATGATATGAAAAGAAAGAAAGGCAGAAGTACAAATGGAATGAAAAGATTAAACGTGAAATGAAATGTTTTTTTTTTGTTGACACCCACCAAATGCTCAGGGTCATCCAACGCAGAAATCAACTTCAGGCACAATCAGGCGCGTACCAAAAGCGGCGACATCCGCCTTTTCCATCACCATAAGAAGAGATCAATCAAATCCATTTTCTTGTTTTTGACGTATTCAGTAAAAAGAGATAGATAGATCATAGAAGATACTCGCTATGAGAGGAATTATACGTCTCAAGGCTGCAAGATATACTCCTCTGATCAATCACGGACGACCGTCAAAATTATCGCCTCGATTGACCCTTATCACTCATCTCCGTCCATTCATCACCACCCATCGCTTACTTAATGTACCTTCTTGGCCTAATCCTCCTATGCCGCAACCTCCAGTTGGACCATCAAATGATCTTTCCATACCGAAATCCGATACAACCCATCAAGGCTTTTCTAGAGAATGTGGGAGTGAAAAGAAGAACAAGAACTTTTGGACGGACTGGCTGTCAAGTCCATCATTCCAGGCTGCTTTGACAACAGTTGTCGGATTAGGCATGGTTTTTGCAGGAGGTATGGCGTATTTAGAGTGGTATAAGTCCCATGTGCTGCACAGAGTTGGTACTGCCTTGTGGTTTGTGGAACGATTATTGCTCATCTTTGACATCTAGATCATGAGAGCATTTGAGCCTGGCTATGTGAGTATATGTTGTCCTTGACGCGTTTGGCGAGGTGTTGAGTATCAATTTCCTCCTAGGACCCTGCTCTGGAGCTTTCCAAATTGAACGGGCTCAATGCCCAACACATCCAACGAAGAGAACAACCACTTATTGATCGTATAGTCCGTGGTGAAGAAAAAGGAGGTTATTATCTTGTAATTGGCTCCAAGGGTACCGGTAAAGGGACTATGATTCTCGAGTACGCTTTTTATCTAACTGTGACTGAGATCTGATTAGATGCGTAGTGCCATGCGCAAGATCAATGCCGAAGGCATTTCTTTCTGTGAAGGTGTGCCACTACGCCCCGTTCCTATCCTGAATCCACTTTTGCTAAAAAATACGTCTTTTAGCCCATCCCGACCTCGAAGTCTTCCGACTGCGTTTAGGCAAAGCGTTGGATTTTGACTATTTTGAAGATTGGCAAGGTTCACTGTTTTCTCGCGCTGACCCTCGTAATGGTGGGCCTGCCCTGGACATTGAGAGAGCAATGGCCAAGCTAGAAAAGGTTGCCCTGAGGTATACGCAAAAGAATGGGAGACCGCTGGTCATGGCTTTCAATAGTAGCTGTTGTCGTTTCCGAGTTTGAGAGAACTTACTCATAATCGTCAGATATTCATTTGTTTCCCAATACGCCTGAGGGACAAAGCATCCTTCATCAACTTCAGCAACGCGCTGAAGCGTGGGCTGAAGGCGTCAGCCATATCTCTCCATATACCCTATATCCATACTGAGCTGAGTATAGGGGATCCTCACCATGATTTTCTCTAGTGATGATTACTGGTGTCTCGACATGATGAAAAAGAATGCCTCTCGAATGCGAATCCTCTCTGTTTACGATCTTTCTGCTTCCGAATCTCTTCGGGCCCTCAGACATCTTCGGCGACACAGTCTGGTTAATCGATTGGGACCTGATGTCGATCCAGGAACTGTTGAGGTTGAGAGCGATCAAGTATTGAGAAGAGTGTATGAACTTGTAGGCGGAAGAACAAGTTACTTGGCTAGAATCGCCAGGGCTGATGACATGTTGGGTACATTGTGGTATAATTGGAAGACTCAGACGAACAATACTGACGGTGCTCATAGAGGAGGCAGAGCAAATGATTGAGGGTGAAAAGCAGTGGCTGTTGTCAAAGTAAACTACCATCTTGAGCCGCCGTTCGGAATACACTAATCCTAATGTAGGATTGGACTGATTCCTGAGCATGATGACGACGTAATGTAAGCAATTTTTTGATCTTCCATGCTATGGCGCTGAAGCTTGATGCAGGGACGAACAAAAGTAAGCACATACGGACTTTGCAACTGTTAAACTGATTTCCTGTGCTCAATCTGATAGATGGGCAAGGTGAATTTACCCACGGAAGATGCAATGCGATTTTGCTGACTTTATCTAGTTGCTCTTGGCTCATCCTGCGCCACCTTGCCAAAGCGGCCGATCCTCTTCCTCTTTATCCACCCATCCTCACGCTCTCCTCTTCGGAAGAAGAGGATTCAGATGATGCAAATATTGTCAACGAAGGCATACGATCGTCAAGCCCTGTCAATGTGACCCCTCCCAGAGAGCTCTCCGGTGAAGACCTTCATCTCCCCAAGGTTACTTACGAAGAGGCAAGAAGGATCATGACGAGAACAGATTTCTTGGGGGATTTGGATCACTATCATGTGTGTCTCTTCCATAATCCCATGATCACGCGCTGATGTCTACTGTAGATTTTATCTATTGATGTAAGAGCTGCTATAACTCTTTCAAATGAGCGACTAACAGAAATCGACAGCTTCATCATGATGTCCGACCAGACTCTACTCTTCTTCTTCGAGCGGCTCAGCAAGTGATTGCCGAAGAAGGCTTTGACGATGCACTTGACGAGACGCGTGATCGTATTGACCAGATTGAAGGTAAGATGGTAGCAAAACTCAAATTCACCAGACAAGGATACTGATGCGCTGTCTTAGGACTTCATCGACAAAACGAGTTGACAATCAAAGAACCGTTCCGTGTCATGTTTGACCGACGAGATGGAAAAGCTGTCTGGGAGGTCATTGGTCTCGGCGAGAGTTTTGTTGCAGAGTCAAAAATGGACGACGAAGAACGAAAAGTATAACCTCTTGCATCCTATATCTACTATTCAGATTGTCTTGATCTTACAAAACTGCTGTATACGTTTTTCATGCATGGTCGTTTCATAACTATACAGATTTGGTTTGTAATAATGGACTTTAGGGTTTCTTTTTTATTTTGTTTTATTTTTTCTGGTCCGGTTCCTGGCGACCTACACGTCTAAATTACAGACATGACTAAATTCTCATTTTATTTTTCATTTCTTCTTTCATCGCTTCCTCTTCTCTGTCTTCACCATTTTATTTTATTTTACATTTTGCATCTTGAACAAAACCTGTAGACCTCAACATGGCCTTGAATGCGCTTGCGGATACAAGCCCTGCGAAAGCATATACTATCGGGGTCACCGCGTTTGGAAAGCAACAAAACGCGTCCAACAAGGCCATGCCTCCTCTGCACACACCCAACTCTGGCCACATTATTCGTCGCACTATCTCGACCCCTTCTGTCGCCTTTTCCGACCCGCCCAAAGTCTCTTGCCTATCTGACCCATCTTCAAATTCTTACGCGGTAAAAATGACTGACAGTGCGCGTCACAATCCAAGTTTTGTTATTCCACCATCAAGCGTACCACGCGCGAACGTGGGCCGTAAGTTTCCATCATCATTCAGCTCTCCGACGCCACATGGCTCGTATAGCTCTACAACGAGAATGGAAACCATCAAAGGCACAAACTCGATAGAAATGGGCGAGCTTGCTGGAATACAACCACCACCGAATTTTCCTCTTTCAGAGTACCCTGCCGCATATATACGTCAAGATTCTGTACCAATGGAAGACAACGAAGAGCATCCTATGGGACGACAAGCCATTGACGGAAGCTTGAAAAGGTCGCGTCAAAGCGCGCCATCATGTAATCCTTGGGACTATCTTGTTGCAGACGCTGTACCTGAATCACAATTACACTATCTGCAATCCAAAGCCGGATATGGACCGGATGCCAACCATGGTTGTAAAGTGAGGAGAAGGTTTACAAAGAGAGAGCTTGAATCGCTTGAGGTGCTGTGGAGCATTTCGAAGAGCCCGAGCAAGTATGAGAGGCAGAGATTGGGCGCGTGGTTGGGTGTCAAGACCAAGCACATTACAGTTTGGGTAAGTCGTGATCATATTTTACATCATATGTCCGTCTCATTGGTATGGATAGTTTCAAAATCGTCGACAAGAGGAAAAACGTTACACACGCGATGGCCAGAACGAAAACCCACCACCTTCACGTTCTAACCGTGGCACTTTTGACCCTGTCACTGGTAAATGGCGTCCGGTTCCAGCATCTTGTATATCTGGATTACAACCGCCGCCAGAGGACAAGGTTGCTGTGATACGTGCCATCAGTCTTGGGGATGTCACTCGCGATATGTGGTTGGCAAAGCATCCTCCTTTGGATAAAGCTGCGACTGCGATCTCATGGACAAGTTCAATACTTGACAGCACAAAGGGTGGCGGTGTTTTCAACACCGGGAGGACAGTCAAAGATCCCATTGCTCCATTCTCTGTTCGCAGCCCTGCCAAGTCGTTGGACGCTCTGCTTTTGGAGCGCGAAAGCGGATTTGGCTTTAGGGATAAGCAATACCGTCAGACTCCAGGAGATGTAATCCTCAAGGGCGAAGGTCAGGAAAGAATTCGGGAGATGTTGGCTATGATGCCTAGCGATCCGCCAAGTATGGGACCAGAAGAAATAGAAGGGGAGGAAAGTGAGGGGGGCGATGGGGGAATAGACGAAGACGCTGTGAAGAAGAAGCAAGCCAGACAATTGATTTCACGACCGCGATCGGTTTTAGGCAGGGCAACCTCTCATGACGTCCTTGCTTCAAGCTCGCGTGCCAAATTGCTAACAAAGTCACCCACTACTAGCTTGGCTAGATCAGTTCTCGGTCCTATTAACTCCAGCCTCCAAAACATCTCCTCAGCTCTTCCCCATCTCAACTCCAACCTTCGCAAACATACTCTAGATTCCGTCGCTCAGAGTAGACCTACCAAACGACGCCGGCCACGTGCTAGTGATACACATTCCACTTTAGGTGACCAGGTTCATTCGAGGAACAAAGGTTTTGCGCGTTCAATCAGCACTTCTGCCATCAAATCTTCACACTCACTCACTTTTGAAAACAATGACCATGCTAGTCAGCCTTCTCAGCTGAAAACACCAAAACTCGGCTCCAAACGGTCTCAATCAATTTCTTCTGGCAGCTCACAAGTTATCACACCTGAGGACTCTAAAGGCAATCGCCACAAAGTCCGATCTGTCCCCGCGAGACAAAAAGGGTCCCATGAAAAAGACGAAGAGGTGCTAGGTGCGGCAGAGATGCTTTTGCAAATGCTTGGTGGTCCAAGTGCTTGATTTTGTGAACCATGTCTTGTATGGATAATTTAACGAATTGCTGTAAGCGTGTTGGGTATTCGAGAAATAATAATGACAAAGAGTTTCATTTTCTTGGGGTTTTTTTTTTGAAATGATTTCATATAGATATATAACCCTGTCAACATGTCCATATACCAAAAGTGTCCGTAGAAATATGTCTGCTCATGATAGCCAAGTATGCAATCATTTTTCTAGTCCACATTCAACCTTGCTCCATCCTTCGTAGGGATCAACGTATATGTCTCTTCCTTGGTATAATTAAGAGTGGTTTATGTATTTTGCTCGTCTTGTACAAACCGATTTCATCATTGGCCTTGTTACACTTAGTGTTGCTATCTGATGTGTATGGTGAATGCATCATTCAGCCCTAAGAAACCTATGAAAGCCATCGGAGAATAGCAGACAAAAGAGGCACCAGATATAACGCTTTTATGATTAGATTATAATAAGGTTTCATGAACACCACGGATAAGATTAGAGATTTAGATCACACTTGAATGAAGCTGATACAGATATGATATGATAAGGAGAATGATTAGATAAATTATGCACTGTAGTTTGGTTTTGGGTGATTCTGTGTTTACAAACAGTTTACCTGTATTTGTAATAAATATGTCTATTGAATCTATCAGTCCCTTAGCCAACTATCAATCTACAGTCTAACCATTGCATTAACATTCCCGACAGATGTTTTTGTCTCTACCTTTATCAGCACCGAGTATCAGCATATCCATCGCTTATCATCTGACACTTCTAGTATGAGCTCAGTCTCCTAACCAGCCACAGTCTTCCTCTCAACGCTAATATCCGCTCAATATCTCCTCACATCTCACCCAGTAACCAATCTTATACTATATTTGAAGGCAAAAATTCAGATCCCATCCAACCTTTAGTCTTTCCGTCCCAACATTCTTTTATGAGCACCAAGTTTCGGCTTTTCCAAAGGGGCATTCTTGACAAGCAAAACCACATTCCTTGAGCATGAGAATGACAAGCAAGCATTCCATAGCTTGCCTCAATCCCCTCTTAAATGAGAAATGGAAGATGACGACTTTGAGTAAGCAGCACCAGAACGAATGAGTACCAGTGGGAACCATCTCAACCAAAAGCATGAATTCTCCTAGACAGCCAACTCCAAGGCGAGTGGAGTTTGTCTGAGAGAGCTGCCACTGTTGTACTTCATTTAGTGCGATGCATTTATACATGCATGTATACCCTTATGCTATTTGGGTAGAGCGAAAATTTGCAGAGAATGCTCAAAGAGAACACTGCAGCTATGATACAAAGAGACGACATCAGACAAGACTATAGGTTGGAATCAAACACTCAATCAAGCATTCCTGAACTTATAAAGTCAACATCCTTGGGTGTTGTCTATGCAGTCAACCTCTTCAATACGCCGATATGTAAACAAAGACAGAACTCATCGGTTCCCTCAACACAACCTGGAGTTGCATCATTGTTCCTCTTTCTGTGTTGAAGCAATGTCAATTGCATTCTCAGACGGGTGGAAGGGTTATGACTGCCTGATCAAGAAGCCATGAGGGAACATCTTTAAATTATCAGCAGGTACTCAAGGAGTCCATACGGGACACAACTCACAAGTCAGCCGAGTTAGTACTTAGAGCTCAGGGTTAATAGGAAATGTTGGCAGAGATGGATAGAATCACGGCTTCTGAAATTCTACCATGAACTAATAGGCTGGATGAATGAGTACTGGATGGAAGCGAAAGAAAAGAATATAATTTGAAGCGTAATTGGGGCTTGAGCCCACAAAAGAGAAGAGGAAAGAAGTCCATGATGCATAGGATGAGTATGCTATACAATATAAATCTTGAAAGGTTTCAATCATGAGTGAACTATACATTACTTATGTTTGAAATAATCCAACGTCATCAATGCTTTGCTTGTCGTTTTTTGTATCCATTATTATGGCATATTTGCCTAAAGTCCGTTTGCCCTTCCTGGCTTTTTCTTGTCAATTAACCAACCCAAAATTTGGCGATGGCCCCAGCAAACTCTTTGGGCCCTTTGGCCTTTTTCTTCTCTTTCACAGCTTTCGTCTTCTTTTCGTCCTCCACAACCTGAGCAGAACCCGTGCTTGATCTACCCTTTCTCAAGGTACCCGAACCCATGGCAGCAATCTCATTACTCGATCCAAAACTAGGTTTGGTCATAGTGGTACTACCAGTTCCGGAAGAATCTGCGCGATCCGCTCGATCTTGACTGAGACTGGTACTTGAGAAGCCAGACGGATTGATGCCAGTAGAATTTCCGTCAACGGCATGAATCCTAGTCGGACCATTGGCTGGAGAGTTACTGGCACTTGTAGGTCCCAGAATTCCCTTTGAGCCTCCTCCAAGACTATTCAATCCTCCATCGGTTCCGTTTCCATCAAAAGAGATGCTTCTACATTGAGTCCCAAGTTTACCGCTAACAGCTGCACTTCTTGAAAGTGGAGGTCCCTCACGGAGCCTGCTCCGAGGATTTGGAGATGATCCAAGAGAAACACAATTCATATCTCCGCGAAGAGGCGCTTTCGGTACAGAGTCTCTCATGCCTTGTGTTGGCTGGTTATCAGCGTAGGCCGCGTTGTCCCAAAAAACAGTTTGAGATCTGGCAAAAGTCTTAGGTCGGAGTTCTGCAGAGGAAACCGAACCTTGAGCATGGTCGAGTGGCGAGCGGTTCTCACTTGAAGATCGAGTGAAAGTGGAGGTACCTACATTGAAAGGATCGCCAACTGATGCAGGTCTTTGTCGCGAATTATCACTGCCATACCTTCGACCTTGTGAACGACCATCTGCGGGCGAAGATGGAAATGAGCCATTATCTGATCCACGTGCAAATGTTCTTGACTCTCGACGGCCTTGAACCGCAACGGGCATGATAGGGATTGGCATAGACATGACTGTGGCAGGAGAGTATGACGGAAACGGCATTGCGCCATGACTGGTGTGAACAAATGGCATAGATGGAAAGGAATTGTTTGGCTGACTGAAGAGTAAGTCAGGCAGGCGAGTTTCCCCCATGACTAGCTTTTGGAATGCAAGAAGAGTGTAGTATGCATCGTTCCCAGCGTTGCCAATGGGTGCGAAAGCCGGCACAGGAATTTGCAAAGTTTGAAGGAGTGCAGGGAGATTCGTCAATGGCTGTCGTCGATCTGGGGCATCAGGAATGCCTTGCGCTTGTGCCCGTCGCAAGAGATTGTATTCAAATGCAAGAACATCAAATATAAGGATATTGTTGGGAAGTGTGGATGAATTCGGTAAAGGATAAGGAGCCGGCTCCCCAACGGTGAGCAATATAAGCGTATTAGCTTGGTTATCTATCTCTTGAGAAGCAAGGGCATTGAGTGTGGCACTTTAAAGAGTTAATACACGTAACGCATGTTACACTTACTCTAGAATAGTTTCCACCCGTTTTTCCGAGACAAACTCGCTCTGGCCAAAAGCATAGGCTCTTGGGAATGTGGGTGGGCTGTGATTTGTGCGCTTGGTATAAAGTCAGCACACCGTCGACATGAGCTAGCCTTGAGCGCACTTTGTCTACCCACTCCTCTACAACATAGTGTGACTTGCGGTAATTGTCAGTCGGAGTTGGCGGCCACACGCCCTGTTCAAGTTAGTTTTGACATTGCGCAAAAAGGTGAGTGCCCACCATTGCACGGAGATTGGGACAACGAAGGACGGCGGTCCCCACTTCCAGCGCCAGTCCCTTCCCTTGCCCGCCTTTTCCAGGTTGAGTGCGGCCTTGTCCAGGTACGAGTCCGTATGGACTCCCTCCCTTCTCCCACCAGTTGATCTTGATGCAAGCAAAAGTATAACCAACGCCGTTATCACGAACCCCGATGCCGCCGGTATCCCTTTCCCCGCTGGACCCGCCAGCGTAAAAAAGTTGCTCGATGACGGCCGGCTCACCTGCACGCACACGAGAACGAAGGTATGACAGCTCTGCAGCGGGGAGAGTTGCTGCCAACTTTTTATAAGCGCTCAGATCTCGGATAGTGACTAAACGCCGAAGGGCAAGATTGCGTGTGGGTACAGGGTTGAGCGGCAGAGTAGTTGGTGGCTCTTTTGGCAGTGTCTCGCCAAATCTGCAACAAATAAGCTCGTTACTGACAATAGCATAGCTACATACCTAGTACGAATCATTCGCGCAAATAACGCATTCTGATCCCGGCGAACAGCTATATGGGGCTTACCAGTAACCTGATCAACCACAACTTTTTTGCGTCAACTTTGAAAAAGTTTGCTAACACGAGCACCGACCCATAACTTCCCACCCAAAGCCCAAAAAGTCGTTGAAGCATACAAAGAAACCACCCCACGACTTGTCCCACCAGTCAATATTGGTGGACTCAAACAATCCGCTGCCAAAGGTCAGTCAGGCGCGCCACCCACAGGTCCTACTCACATGTACGCTGCATAGATAGAATGCAGGTCGACATCAAACTCTGCGGCATTGCCATACTTGGTTACCTCTGCCATGACCACTGTGCTGTGGACGTAGCAATGATGCTGGTTATGACTATTTTACAAAATAGAAATGGAGAAGAGATAGAGAAATAAGAAATAAATTAAAATCCCATGCGAATTCAAAATGTGGTGAAAGAAACCTCCACCACACCGCAAAAAGACATCAGGAAAAGGAACCGAGCTGTATACGCACATCCCCCGCGCCGCGGCGATCGCCGCCAAATAAGATATGCCTTTGAATGTCCGCTTTCAGAGTTGTCCGCGTGGGGCCCCATCTCCATCTCTATTAGGGTTTTCTAATGCAATAAGGAACATTCGTAGTTGATTAATTATAGTAGTTAGAATTTTTTTGTCTAATTTAGAACTGATTGTCATAACACTAGCACAGACAGTGGTAGTTGTAACACTAATAACAACGTTCATTACAAAACTCTCAAGATAGATATAAAATTAGGATTTTCATTTCCGTTTGCTTTTGAACATTTCACCCAAAGAGGATGACAACCAACAAGTCCCATCTTTGCCCAGTCCCAGTCATTTCCATTACTCATTGCTCGAGTAACCGGGCCAGTACTTTATAGGGTACAAGTATTTCGTATTGGACCTCAATATTCACAGAAATGTATATATCATTCCCCGCCTTGCCACCAGCAGGATCCCAGACTCTGTTGGGAATCAGCACTGAGTCACTCACTTGCCGGCGTGATGCTTGTTTGAAATGACAATATAATATCTGTTGCGTGTGAGTGGTTTGACAGCTGCGTCGATTGTGAAAATAGTCATGGGCGTGGGTCAGTTGTGCATAAGCAAAGCCGTGTGCTTGACTGGTAGAGCGGATGATTTGACGATATCTCTCTCGAGCTTGATCGAATGCTTGTCAGTAAGAATGGCTCGTTCCCAGTCCGAGAGGGATTGGATCTAGCTGAGGCGAGTCTTTGACAGTGGCTAGTGCCTGGATGGTGATATGACTTTTGACAGCCAGATATAAAAGCTGTGTCTTGCAGCCAAAGGCTGGATTAGGAGTGAGCTGACTCTGATTTTGCTCGATGTCTTGTCCTAGGTCGTCGTAGAATGTTGTTTTTTAATTTATTTGCGGTGTGACTCTTTCCTGGCCCTTGCCATTGAACATGGAAAATCTTCCAGTTTCTTGAAGGCTAAAGCGATGTGATCGCTACTTGCCACAAGCGACAAATCTATAGGCCATAAGCAGGAGCACGTCAAACTTCTTGGCTATTCTGTAAAGACGATGAATAATTGATGATGTATGCAGCCTATGATCATCTTCTTGAGCAACGAGGTCAGCAAATGTACGTTTAATAGTAACGTCGTGATGTAAAGTAATGAAATGGATGTTTGAGAACGAAGCTCAATAATTTGAATGTGAAAGTTAAAAACATGTCGAGATATTAACCTTTTCTGTAATTAATACTTGTAGATACTTGATATTACGTAATCTAGATCTGAACGCGCATGATTTTATTCTTATCTGCCCTCAGGATCGAAATGTGCCACGTTTGTTCCTGGCGTACGAAAAGGTGTGTGCTCGAGCCGCCTTGTGCAATGTTGCCAGTCCAGTCAACCGCTCTCTTTTGTTATTTTGTCTTTATTTAATTCTGATTCTTATTTTACTTTTCCATCAACTCTATCAACGCCTAACCATTTCCTACTCATGTTATAGAGATAGAGTAGCAAAATCGTCCCAATCGTCTTTGAACAAACCACTGAGAGCCAAACTATACTTTCTGCCCACTTTGGAATTGCACAAGCTGGAGCAACAGTACCATGCCGCCTTCACCAATACGCTCCTTTCCGAATGAGGTCGCAACTTTTTCCAACCACTTTGTCTTCACCACATTGACCCCCAAAGACGCATCGGCGCACGGCAAAGTGCCTTATGGACATCCTGTGACGAAAAAACCATGCTCGTTATTTACCCGTAGGTAGGCAGGCTGTCCGTAGGCTTAAGCTTACTTGTGATAAGTGGACAACGAAATGAGGTATACAAGTTTTGCAATGGATCATGGGCCTCTCAACCTTGCATTCACTTTTCATGCCTGCATCAAGATCCACGAAAAGTTAGAGGTGAGATATCGGTGAGAATGTACTGAGCAAGAGACTAACTATGACCGCAGAAAGCAAAGGAGAAAAGAAAACCCGTGTGTTTGTATTCGTCAACGGATCCCAAAATAAAATCAAACATGGTGCTTATTGTTGCCCTCTACTCTGTAAATTATACAAACAAACCCCCTTGACACAGTTTCTGATATTGAAATAGCTCATTGTCGACAAACAACTACCATGGAACGCCTTTCATCCCGTGGCGCATTTTGAAGTTATGCCATTTCGAGATGCTGGCAGTGGGCCTATGGACCATGGATTAACTGTTCAAGATATCCTCTACGGAATTGAAAAAGCAATAAGTTTTGGATTATTAGATCTGACTTCTTTCGACGTTGATGATTACCAATACCATGAGACTGTTGAGTAAGTGATATCTTAAGGATAGAGGTTTGCTGATGCAAATAGAAACGGCGACTTGAATATCCTTGGCCATTTCATTCCCTTTGCCTCTCCTGTGGAGACAACATGGATCAACGTTGCCCGTGCCTCTAGCGACATGACTTATGCAGAAACGAGCAAGTCCAAGACTATTCATCACCCACTTCGATGTGTCTTGTCAGTTTTCAAGCGTGAAAATGTTGGCCTTATTGCTCGCTTAAACGAGGAGCTGTATGATAAGAGACATTTTCTGGATATGGGAATGGAACATGTCGATATGTATTTCGATGACGGAACAAATCCGCCTGATGAGATTGTCAAAGAGTTTATTAGGTTAGCCGAAGAGACGATTGAAAGAAAAGGAATGAAAGTGGCTGTACATTGCAAAGCTGGCTTGGGTAGAACTGGTGTTCTTATAGGAGGTATGTCGTATAGCAAAGTTTAAGGATAGAAGTGCTCAATGTTGCAGCATACTTGATCTACAAGTATCGATTTACAGCCCAAGAAGCAATAGGATTTATGAGGATTGTGAGGCCAGGTATGGTTGTAGGGCCTCAACAACAATACATGGTTTTGAATCAGATGAGATGGGCAGGCTGGGTTAGTGTTATCATCATTCACTGTCATTAGTCTGATTTTGTAATAGGCTGCTCGAGACCAATTTCTCAAAGAACTGGCACAAACCACGCCAAGCAATAACAACAATCCACTTGCCACACCTACTTTGGAGAATATAAACTATATCGGTAAACCTCAAAGTATTGGTACTCCAACTCGCCTGGTCGTTCATTCCACTATGAAATTACGGTCCCGCCAGCCTCATACTCTCACAACCCCTATCATCTGCGTCTCTTCACAAAAGGGAGCTGATGCAGTCGGACAACCTCGGAAGGCGTGTTCTACGGAAAAGGAGCAGGAAAGAAAAGAGCTTCAATCTACTCAACCGCTCGTGCTTTCGAGTAGGGAGCCACTTCAAGAAACTAACGATTGTAACGAAAATGAGTTTAGTCCTGGCTCTGTCTCTTCAGTGGGCTCCGTGCGCGGTACCAAGCGAGCTGCTCGACGTTCTGCGAATGAAAGGAAACCTCTCCCTATTCTTTCTCTCAATACGCCTTTAATCGCGCTTGCTAGGGCAGATTCATGTGCAAGCTTGAGCTCAGATAATCCAGATCAAGATGCTCGTCCGCCAAAACGGCGTACCGCGTCGAGTAAAGGGTCGCCTTTAGCCCAAAATGACACCAGGCCTCCCTCCCCTAGCAGAGGAAGTACCTCTGTATCATCAGCTGAACAAGATGAACAAGAAAACATTGAGCCAGAGCTTATGCTCATTGATATAGCGACTCCAGTCAAATCTAAAGTTTCCAATAAGCTGCACAGGCGAGAATCTACATCTCCAGCACCTTCTACTCCATCTTGCCCTCCAATTAGTGTCAAACACGCTCCATTGTCTGCTCCCCCATTAGGGAAGACCACTTCACCCAAAAGATCATTTCTTCCAGTCCGTCACAATGATGAATCCAAACAATCATCCTTTCCTCATTCACGTGAACCTAAAGCTTCGGCTGCTATTGGTGCTAAATCTTCTAGTGCTAAAACACTGCAGCCTGAGACAAGTCGCCCGAAATCTTTAGGATTGAGGAAACAAATGAAGAGCAAGAGTGTTTTGACACCACCTAGGATATCAGAGATGTGGGGACAATTGAGTCGAATGGGGAGTTCGCCTCTGACTGAAAAGGAAAAGAACTAAGTACATTTTCCAATGTCTGGCCCAAGGGTGGAATCATTGACATAGTTAGGCTTCACGCTGGCGTGTATAACCTTCTTGTCCTTTCAATGTGCACTTGTGTGTTTCCGGAGTCGTAAACACTATAATTCTATGACTTTTCTCCCATAACTCAATGACATATCATGTTTCATTCCCTATCTGAAATTTCCAACCGTTGAAAGAAACCGAAGACTATCAACTCACGTCTTTCCATAGATTGTTTCAGCCTGTCGTAGTTTTGTTGATGTTACGACATAATGCCCTCACTTGATTGATTTATGTTTACTTGGCATTATAAGAGATGGTCATGTCTCTATCCATGTAGTTTTGTGCGATGGGTAATGAATTGTTTTGCATTGAACCTATGGGCTGCAATGCATCTAACGATGCCTCTCAACGTTTCCTTTGTGTTCTCTCTTGTAGCTTTGCTCAGAATGTCTATCTCTTCCTTTTCTATCATCCCTCTCTCTCTCTTTTCTTCTTTCTCTCTCGTCTCTATCTCTCCTAGGTGACCGGTTACGATTCCGATATGCATCGGAGGAGCTGAAGTCAGCATCAAAGACCATACGATACCCTTCTGTGCCCCCTACGTCTCTTGACGATGATACAGGGACATGCCTATCGCGGTCATTCTTTTCCCGTCGGCTTCTCTCCTCATTTTGTTCTCTTGCGTAATCGCCATCATCGTTTTTATAGGCATGGCGAGAAGGGACAGCGTCGCGTGATCGTCTTCCGTAACCACCACGCTGATGCCTGTCTTCAACATACTTGTTTCCTCCCCTACCTTCCTTACTTTCACTTCGCCCGTCATCGCCGTTGAATCTGCCTCGATCACTGCGAGATCCATAGCGTCCAGGATTCGTCAAGAAAGACTTGTTCATTTTTGAGACGGATTGCGAGAAATCTACCCATATTCGACGATCGTCTACGAGGACGTTTTGCATTTTGAAATATGCCTTTTCAAATATCACAAAGTCAGCAGTCCGCCGTGCCAACATTTGAGACCAGTGGAAAGAACAAAAGGAGAAAAAGAACTAATGGTGAGAGAGAGAGACATACCTGTTCAGCCGACGATCGTTCGTCAAACTCAATAAAGGCATATTGTAACGAATCTCCGGTTTTTTTGTCGCGTACTATCTCACAAGAAAGTATTTTTCCAAAACGGGAGAAAATCAGCTCAAGATCTTCGTCTTGCGTAACAGGATTCAATTTGCAGACAAATAAAATGTTTTCCGGAGGCCTGACAGCAGCAAACGGGATATCACCAATCATTTCTAGAGTGAGTGCGGAGGAGGAAGCAGCTGTTTTTCGACGGAGTTCTTCTGCTTCTTCTTCTTCGAATTCTTTAGCAGGATCCTCAGTGTCTGCAATGTGAGTTTTATCAAGGTCGTCTGGTGGACGAAGTGGAGACGGTGGGGGGGATGGAAACGGAGTAGGATCAGGGAATGGGTCTTCTAAACTCATTGTTATCAGTTCCGATCTCACTAGAAGGGACATGGGACAAACCGAGGATTTCTACATGGCGTATTCGTATATCTCTCAGCGGTCGCCCTTCTTTATCGACAAAAACCTCATTGATCTTGTCCAACACCTCTTGACCCTCAATGACTCTTCCAAAAACGACATGTTTCTCATCAAGATAATCAATCCCGGCTTTGAGTGTGAGAAAGAATTGAGAGCCACATCCTGGTGGATCGGTGGGCGCGACTGCCATAGACAGTGTTCCTTTATCGGTATGTTTGAGAGAGTTAACTATTTCGGGCGCAAAGTAGCGAGACGGTTGGGCCTTGCCAGATGGATTTTGTGAGTAGAGATATGATTCAAGGGATTCACCACCTGTGCCAGTGGCTGTTGGGTCGCCACATTGCGCAATGAAATCCTTTGAGACTGCGTCCAGCGTCAATTGGATCAAGCATGGAGACATGAAACAGAAACAAACCGTTGAAAAAAGCGTTTAAAGAGTAATACTTTAGTTTACACAATTTGAGAAAGTTTACGCATGTCCGAGGGCATTTTTCGACCTCAAGATCAATGACGAGGTCGCCAAGTGAGGTCTCGAGCATCACCGACATGAGAGCGAAATATAAAAAGGTCAAAAAGAGATGGGAATGAGAAAAGCAATGATTGAAATCAAACAAGTCGCCGTTCTGGTTTTTCCTTGTTTTTTTAAAGGGGGGAACCCAACGAGTTGTTAGAGTAAAATAGTAATACTATCATGGATAGTAAGTGGCAGTCTCCAAATCCTAGACATTCACAAAGTAGCAGATCTGCGCAAGTACTGAGTCGCTCAGAGATACTACTTTATCCAAGGAAATAGTCGATCTGGCCAAGGTCGACTTGCTGAGGCTCTTCACTATCACACACTAGGACTGGAAGTTTGCAGGAAGGTATTAGGAGACCCCATCCCGACGGCAGGATCCTGCTACCGAGTTGGGGATATAGAGGCCAAGATGGGTGATTTGCAAGCTGCCATGTAAGCCATTCGTCAACCTCATTGTGTAAATCAAATGTCTAAAGTCTGCATCGTTGGACAGCGAAACGCTTTTGGAGGCAAACCGAATGTATGGCAACCTTGCCCTAGGAGGTAGTTATCCTTACGGGGGTGTGGCTCGCGCTTCATGGCGTTTGTCACCAGTGTATGCCCATGTTGAAAAACAGGATGAGGCTTTGCACGCGAAGAATGAAGCTGTCTGATTGTTTCAAGGCGTTGGCTGCGTTTTGAATGATGAGAAGCTTTCGACAAACGGTTTTGACACGCTCGTTGAAGCCGGATGTGTGTATGAAGCCTCATCGTTGTTGCGGTGTTTGCTTGATGATAGTATACATTATACTGTCCATGAGTCGTTAAAGGCGCTGCACGACATGTTGAAACTGTGTATCCGAGCCATTTTCCTCAGCAAGTTTCTCAAGGAACTGTGCATAAGCCTTGGTGCACATGCAGTAAGAGTCCACGGGCTCTGGGAATCCACCCTGTCATCACGACGCCGCAAGACGACTTACCTGGACAATCAGCTTGCAATCGTTTTTTAGATGATCTCCTTCAATCGCACAGATAACTGTTACCATCCTACTGTAACTCCTGCGGAGATGGAGAAAAGTCCGACAGTGGAGGCGTGTGTCGTTTAATTGTATCTTCTCTCTCTTCTTTATATTTCTATCAATGCAAGTCCAGGAGATTATACTCCAGGCCTATTGTATTTAAGAATACTGCATCCCCAGACTACATCTAGACCCAGTCGCAAACCCCAGAACCCTAGAAACCGAGTTGTGAGTCTTACCAGCCTACATACAGAGAATTGTAAAGGCCGATGTCGATAACCCGGAATGAGGAGATATATGCATGATAGCCTTTAGCTCCCAGTGATTGTCCTTGACTGCTCGGACGGCTGTCTGCCTGTTTTCGTTGAAGGCGCGTGTCATAATATTAGCAATCATTCAGATGCACGCTGTGTACGAAAAGGTCACACTAATGCAATCTACGTTGCATTATTATTGTTTGCCTATATGCCATGCCATCATTCCAAGGTTCTGACAGGTAAAGACGGAGGTGCGTCAACGGAGAACACACGGAAATGGGTATAGACAGACCAAGTGTGGGATGCTTTCATATACTTCTTTTCATGCAACACCAGTGCTACATTTGCTGTACCCGAACGCCGTTCATACAACTATGCCCATAGTCATCCACAAAACCCAGCGGCACACCCGATGCCTTCAGGCTGCCAGGCGTGCTTGGGACGAGCGACTCCTCACAGTATCCACCTGGAACAGACGGACGCAGCTATCAGATGCATTCTCTGGGAGCTACCCACCGCGATCCCTTGCTCATGTCTTTGACACTCTACGTTCTTTGCCAGGCCTAGCTCAACCCACGCTTGCCGCTGCCCAGCACCTTTCTGCCACGCTCCGTCAGTCTCCTCACGGCCACCGCCAGCGACCTCGCCGCCCTCTTGCGCTCTGGACGGTTCACGAGCGCCCAGCTCGTCGCAGAGTGCGTCGCCCGTATCGAACGCCACGACACACACGGCCTTGGTCTGAACGCGGTCCTCAGCATGGCTCCGCACGATGCCGCTGCCCCGTCGCCATCCACTCACAACCTGTAGATGGTCCAGGCCGCATGCGTCTGGGATGGGCCAGACGGCTGACGGGTGGTAGGCGCACCGATGGGAACCGTTCCGCTCGGCGTATACCCCAATGGTCGACCGTTTGGCCTGACGTTGGTCGCGCGCAAGGGACAGGATGCCAAGCTGCTCCAGTTGATGCAGTTGTACGAAGAGGCGTTTCCTGCCAGGCGGGTGCCCAGCTCCATGGACTCGATGCTGGCCAATTTGTATTATAGGTGTCGTAACTATCTCCTAGCATGAGTGGAGTGGAGTGTCAAGATGTTGAATCGCCATGGAGATGGAGGGAGAAAAGCGTCAGAACGTTGGAACTGTGGCATGGAATATAGGCAAACAATAATAATGCAACGTAGATTGCATTGGGTGGCCTTTTCGTACACAGCGTGCATCTGAATGATGGGTATTATTGTGACAAAAAGGTGTCTGGGCAGGGAAGCATCTCAATATCAGAGAACTGTTGCCAGCTCTCACGCATCTCATGGGTATATACACACTGGGCATCATCATGACACGTATAGAATGCGAAACATCCAACATGATATGAAAAGGCAGCATGAGACACCTCACAAGCCAGTGTGGGCATTAGTGGATAAACCTGATCAATTCTCCTCCCACAATGACATCCAACCCCAAGTCCTCGTTGACGACCAGATGGCTGACCTTGCGGTCAAACGCCATCGTCAGTGGGTTCTTATGCTGCTGCCTGCATGATTCTACCCCAGTGTGTACAGGATACGTGTTTGTGAACCCAGACGAGTCGCCGTCCGATGGAAGCGTAGGAGCGATCGGCTGACCCGTAAGTGTGGACCAAGCACGGATACGGTTGTCTGAGCCTGATGAAAAGATGTGTGCGTTGGTGGGAGAGAGCGCCAAGCCCTGTCAAGAGCAGTAGGGTCAGCAGTAAGATGATCGAGCGACAGCGATACACACCACGTCCGTTTGATAGTTATTAATATGGCCATCGAAAGAGAGGAGCGGTAGGTTGCTGAATCGTATGTCATACAAAAGCAGCTGCCAATACAGAATGAGCCTGGTTTTCGTTTTTCAATCCAGCATTGCACGATGTGTGAAAACTCACTTCATCTTCCATACCACTCACGATCAAACCCCACGGCACCGCCCCGTCATCAATCCGTTTGACGCCCACCACAGCCTTCTTGACGATGGTTTGGCCTATAATATTGGGCATCCGGCTCTTTTCTCTTAAATCTTCGAGAACGACCATCCCAGAGCGTTGACCGACATAGACAAGATCGCGACCAACATGGTGTATGGCCAGTGCATCCGAAGCCAACTTTCGAGGCAGAACAGAGACACGGTCAGATTCGGCATATGAAATCGTGTTTATTGATCGGTAACCACCTGAAAGCGCTGCATCAGCTGCAAGTGCTTGGGTGCGAACGATGGATACTGACCAAGGGTGCATCGATCGTCAAAAGAGCTCATACTGTACAGATCGCCTTGTGAGGGTTTTAACGGCAGGCTTCTCATGTGAATGTGATCCAGCTGCAAGGGATCTCTACGGAAGATATGTATATGTGGTTCGGGGCCACTTGAGATTGCCATAAGAATCATCCGTGGGATATCATAGTGCAAACCCAACAGCTATCTCGTTATGAACAAGAACCTCACCGGCGCAACGTAAGAAAGAGACAAACCGTTTGAGGGCATATGTAGAGGACAGTCGTGTCACCATCTGCGCTGTTTAAGATCATCTTTCCATGATCCGTTGTTGCAGAGAATGCGCCCTGTCCAAACGGCTTTTGGACCCAAACCGACCTTGGCGTCAGTGACCAAGGATGTGGCAAACATACGATACACTCGCTTGGTAGAAAGTTATAGTTTCCCCTTCGCACCCACAAAGGTGATGACGCTGGTCGAGCTGTAGTCTACCAAGGATAGTTCTTTCATCTCTACAATAGCATTAGCCCATATAATTTTCCGTTCATCCTCCCTGCGGACAAGCTGGAGTTGTAAGAGGCAAGACTAGCCTTTCTATTTGTTTTGTGGGTCGAATTTGACACTTGCGTAAACTCTCAAGGTTTCCACTCTTTCCAGTTCCAACCCTACCAGCCATCGGCATCTCATTATTTCGTGCTCTCTTTGCATGACTGGCCTGTATATCGGCTGTCTCTTTTCGCATCTTTCTTCCGTAGTGTTTGGCCCTTCTATTTTGTGGGTTGATCTCAGGCAAGATTGACAAAGACGAAGAACTGGTCGATGGTCGATGAGATGTGAATGTATTTGGAGGTGTTGGGAAATATCTATTTCTTGCTATATCAAAAGTCATGCCAGGAAGCGCTCCCAGTGGGCCCGACATCGCTACACCTTTAATCCACAAAAAAGGAAACTTGAGAAAGAATAAAAACAATTGCTTGAAATTGAAAGAGAAGAACAAGAAATGTATGAAGAGAATAATCACGTGACAAGAATGAGCCTTTATAAGCTGGAGGATGAGAAGTGCATCATGGACAACCATGTAGATGGCTGGTACATCTGATGAATGTAGCCGGCAGTTCACCTATAGAGAGCTCTGTTGCCTTGTTGATACTTGTATATGACCTATATAGACGCAATTCAATTCTTGACATAACCATCGACTAGGGATGAAGTACAGTTAAAACAATCTAGAACCCTCCGGCAAGCATCTTTGCAGCCTTTTTCTCGTCCAGCTTCTTTCTGTTGTTTATCACTGTTGCTGCTCTCTGTGGCCCGTCTAGACCAGCGTTGGGCGAGCTGGGCTGAAAATGGCTGGGGAAACCGTGAGTATCCGTAAACGCTTGACCAGAAGCCGCTTTGGAGCCAGAGAGAAACACGCTCTTAGCTAGCCTATCTTCCGAGGAATTCCCAGTAGGCCCAGGGAGCCCGGGGCCAGTAAACCCGCCTAAAGGATCTGGGCCAGGATGAGGTGCAGCAGAATGAGGACGTGGGATCGAAGACGCTCTGCCAGATGGGACAAACATACTATGCGTTCCATCAGAGGGAAAGTATCCTTGAGCGGCATTTGAAGGGGACGTTGGTGCGCGAGGAATGTTTGGACTGTGGGAGACAGGATGTTTGGCTGGAGAGGGTAGCTGATGATTTTGAGAAGAGTTCTGCCCTCCGTCTGCACTGAGCATGGCTGCAGACTGTGGCTGAGATGGAGACTGATTATGGGTAACGGAATGAGTTGTAGGGATAGTACCCGATCCTTGAGTTTGATCTCGGAATGTAAAAGGTGGTTGATACACTGGCCGATGGGCAGAAGACCTGGCGGAAGTTGGCAGTCGCGCCCCTTCTGCAGAACCAGGCTTTGTAGATGCACCACCTGAAGGAAATATCTTTGCACCAGGCGCGACTTTATTCAAATCGTTCCGTAAACTTTCCAATTCTCTCAACTGTTGTTTGTGATATCCTACCCTCAGCCTCGCAGCTTCAAGAAGAGATATAGCAATGTCTTCATGGGCATAGCGCGAATGGGTCCGAAGGGCGACGTGTAAGTTTTGGCTTATAGCGAAGAGACGTTGTGTTAAGGTATCTTCAAGTGCATTGGCCTATAGAGATAAGTATATAAACAGGAAAAATAAGAGACACAGACCTCTTGCATCTCATGAATAGCATCGTCAACCTTTGCAGAGCTGATGTTTGAACTTGACTTGAGCCTTTCTACATTTCTCCGCTTGTTAATCGCAATTTTGCTTGCCGCCTGGGAATCTTCAAGTACTGCAGTGCGTCTAAGCAAAGTTTCTTTGGCTGCTCGCGCGTTGAGTGCTTGGTATCCTAGGGAATCACTAAGAATAACGTCTTCATTCGCTGTCTACCCATAATCAGTACAATCCGTCCCTTCACTAAGCTTACTTGAGAAGCCATCATCCCTGACATCCCTTCCAACACTCTTCCAAGCTTTCTTTCCAATCCCGCCAAATTATCGTCGCTCTCCACCGTACTCAGGCCCACCCATTTCCCTCCAGCTTCTGCTTGACTGGCAGCCAGCTGCCTCTGTGCTTTGCCAACTTGATTTACCAAAGCTGCTGAATGGGCGTAGCGTTCTTCCAGCTTTTCAAGGGCAATTTTGGCTGATTGAAGATCATCGTCGTCGTCGAAAGGACCGCGGCGCACAACTTTGGTGAGCGCCGATAAGACGGTGGATGAATTTGGGCGACGAGCCGATGGAGGCGGTGTTGGTGAATACTATCCAAAATTAGCTTTATACATTGATTTGGGATTCTACTTGCGCCAAAATCAGACTCAATGAAGCATTGAAGTTCATCTTCCTCAATCAGCACTGGATCCTCACATATTCTCGAAAACCATCGTTGCAGTCCGATCCTTACCAGCCTGTCGTCTTCTTCGTCTGTCAGCGCTGAGGTGGAAGGGAGAGGAATTGCCGGAATGATGGCTAGGACAGTGTGAGCGTAGAGTCACGAGTAATGATGAACTTACTCTGTGGACAGACAAGCTGCATCTGCTCTGCAAACTTTTGAAACTCGACATAGCTCCTTTGCATATTTCTATAGAGGTTTGACTTGTATTTCGGCAAGTTTGTCTGTATAGTGTTAGTATCGCCACAACCATTCTAAACCCACATTGGCGTCAAAACGTATCAATAAATCTTTTCTGTTCCGCTCCAATGTTCCAATTCTTACTCTCAGATATGCTTTTGATGCTGCCTTGTCCTGTGTTTCTTGAGGAGGGTTGACCAAACCCATGCCAGGTGCACCAAACACTTTTGGCTCGCGAGCATAATTATCAGGCGTGCTTGCTGCTTTGTATGTATACTGTGCTGCGGTGGAAGGAGACGGCCAGCCGCCATTGATGTCTTCTGGAGAGAGCGGATTCATCTTTTGTTGTCGTAACAAATGTTGATGAATGAAAAGATGTAAAACGTGACGCGGTGAATTTAAACTCCTTTCGAAATGGTTTTCAGAATAATAAATAACCACAAAAATGCATCCATCCTATAATCTACATATCTACTCCTCATCCTCCTTGTCATTTTTTTCCTTCTTCTCATCCTTTCGCTTGCCACCCTTCCTGCCTGCCAATCCATGCTGCACAACATTCTCAGCCTCGTCTAATACCTGTCTGGCCTCGTCCACTTGTACTTTCCATTCTTTCAGCCGTTTTTCAAGAAGTTGCCATTCTGAAGGACCGAACCGGCTGGAAGGAGTAGACAGAGAGGAAATAGAGGAGATGGTTATGAGCGCAGAAGGCTGAGAGATCCGAGCGGTGATAAGTTTGCTTCGAACGGCTGGCAAGATGGTCAGGTTTATCTCAAAGCATACACAAACCCACCATCAATGACCCAGGTTTCAACCTCAGACTCTTGAATCTCCAGGGCCTTGGCGATAGGTTCGTAGCCAATTTGTCTAGTCTCGCTTTTCGCACAGATAGCCACTAGAGCAATCAGCCTCAACTTTCTCAACACACTTTCGGCAGTGAAATGGGGAATTTTGGCACTGTCTATCCAAGCGGCATTCTCTGTAGTCCATTTTTTACCCTTTCCAATAGCCTCAATTGGATTGCCTTCGAAGAGAGCCACAACAGGGCCGGCTTTGCCCAAGTTGTCTTTTACACCTTGCACGGCGAGGATTTTGTCGAGAGAAAAACTTTCAGATACAGACAAATTCAATAACACCGCTTTCTCAACCAATGACTGATCGACACTTTCTTGAAGAGCGAGTGTAATTAAATCAAGGGCGTTGGAAATGTTGCCAGTTGCAACATAGATATTGGAAGCGGACGTAAGAAAATCTACTTTTTGAGAGGAAGAGATTGACCATGTGGAAAGGGCAGCGGCGAGAGTGAAGGTAGTTAGAGGAAGGGCGGAAACGTCAAGGGTGGAAGAGAGAAGAGAGAGGAGGGTCAAAAGGGTAGCAGGACGAAGAGGAGAGGAGGCAGGGAAAGAATTATAATTGTTTATTAACCTGCACAGATTCAGCTCATAATGAGACATACAGATTCTCTACTCACACTCGGGAGGCAGCCTCAGCCCTCGTCTGTTTGCTACTCTCCTGAGCACCCTTCTTGATAGCTCCATTTATATCCATGATTGCTTGAGCGTATTCTTCGGACGCCTGGTCAAACGTTGTAGCAAGGACATGTTGTAATAAAAAGTGAGAGCTCTCAACCTCTTTATTGAAGTCAACAATATCTCTCGCAGTCTGAACTTTGAAAAACCAACCAGCTTCCCTTGTAGCTTCTAATCCCCCATTCAACTCAACAATTTTATTCACGATACTTTTAACAACCTTTTTCCTTTCATCTTTGTCTAGTTCCTGAGCCACTTGGCTTTCAAAATTGCTCACAAATTCTCTCGCAATATCAGCAGTTGTATTCGGAATAGATCGAGAGAGGTGAGCAGCCAACTCTGTAATCTGACTTTTTGTTAGCTCATTTTTACAGCTAGAAAAAGATGTTATTAACCTCGTCCTGAAAAGAGAGCTCTGGAGCGATAGTTATGCAGTCCGCCATCTTGTTTTGATTGAAAGAGAATGATTACTGACTGATGGATAAATATTTATTTTTTGAAGAAAAGTAATGAAGATTAGGCTTGCCACATTTTCCAAATCCCGATTTTAACTCCGTTATCTCTATTATTGAGTTAACAGCATGTCTTAAAATCAATAAAAGTCAAATTATTTTGGAAAGAAATCTAGAAATTCAAAATGGCTACAAAGCAATCAACAAACCCTCAAGAAGCACCCATTGTATTTCAGCGGTTCAGAACAGAATTACAGGGTCTGGCGCAAAAGATTGGAGAGCTCGAATCGGAACTGGAAGAACATGCGTATGTGCTATCTCTTATATTGGGTTCTTGCTGATATGAATTCAAGGCTTGTGTTATCTACTGTCAGGCCGCTCGTCTCATCAGAACCGGAGCGAGTTTGTTATAGAATGATTGGCGGGACACTAGTCAAACGCACCGTCAAAGATGTGGTTCCAAATCTGGAAACAACCCATACAGGGATCAAAGACGTGTTGGACAGTTTGATCAAGAGCTATAAGGATAAAGAGATGGAATTTGAGCAATGGAGAAGAGAGGCCGGTGTCCAAGTAGGTCTTCAATTTCGTCTTCAAATATGAGACTGGGAGAGGCTGACGGATGCAAGATGCCGAGATGAGAAACAAATATTCAATTGCAATCCTTGAAAGAATTGAACTATAGACTGTATAATAAGTGTATGTTATGCATTAATAATAAAGCTTACCAAGAGACTGAGCCAAACCAGCTTACATCTCAATCACCGCTCGCGATGCGAAATACATTTGACCATATCAAGCTATCGCCTAGCTCTCTTTGCCAACATCGTCAATCTCATTCATGATTGGCCGAGGACCATCAACAGCGATAGGGTTGATAGGAGTATTCAGAAGTGTCCAATGCGCGCTTATTGCTTTAGAGGTGCCACTTGCCACTATTGTCATTTGTAATAATGAGAGGATCTGTATCTGTCTCAGTCCTTAGTCTGGTCGAGTAAACGACGCCAGCCATCTATTGTAGGATCCCTGGATATGACGAAACTTGAATGACGAAAAGAGTTGTATCGTATTACAATCTTTGCTCAGTATTTCCGTTGTCTTTTCTTCAGGATTTCTAAATGGTCTGAAATTCTTGCAATGTTCCTCTATTGACTTTGTTAGCTCCCAACTTCTGCATCTCTTGTCCGCAACGACATCTTCATCACTCTTTTAGGCCTACCTATATCTGCCTTCTTGCAATTATTATATTGGTGGTCCCGTCAAAATACATCAAATGATAAAGAAAATATAAACAAAATAAAGTAGAGTAAGATGGGAATGTATCCATCCACTTTTGTCGGCGACCGCCGCTTTCAATTGACGTATTTCTAAATAATTTTATCAAAAACTATGTTCTTTCTTTCACTATTCTTCAACTCTACATTTTCTTTATTTCTCTCGCAATCATTGCTTGTTCTTGCTCACCATTCCTGAAGGAGCTGTGGACTACTATGCAGCGCTAGAGCTGCCTTGGGGAAGCTCAGAGGTAGAAGTTAACAAGGCATGGAGAAAGCTTGTTCTTGTGGTGAGGCAGGTTATAGCCATAGACTATTCCCAGGACTTAGCCATGACTACAGCATCACCCTGACAAAAAATCCTCTACAACAAACCTCAAGTTTGCATTGGTGTCACAAGATCACAACGAAAAGATACACTTGATCAACGAAGCAAGAGCTGTGTTGACCGATCCATCAAGACGGCAAGATTGGCTCGCCCAATATTCTTCTACTCAATCTGTTGCAGTGCAAAGCAAGAACGATACGGGACCACATATAACTCAACATTTGTCTTTGGATGTGTTTACGCCTCAATATATTCTGCATGGCGCTACTCATGATACTGGCGAAGACGGAGGAATGGAAACGATGGTAGATGGGGAGCCGACACATTTTACTTACCTTTGTCGATGCTCGGGTGCGTTTGTGATCACTATGGAACAGTTAGAAGAAGGCGTCGAAGTCGTTGGATGCGAGGGATGCGGTGAATGGGTAAGGGTTTTGTACCAGGTCGTTGAACATGACGTTCAGCAACATCAAAATGAATAATTACATCGTTTCCTTGTCGAGATTATCGTTCTGCATGTACAGCCAATTTCTAGTTTTGCGTAGGCCGTTTGCCGTAAAGAACCAATCACAATTAACTCTAAAATGCCACTTTTCATATGTTTATCAAATCAAAGTAAAAGATAAGATCCCAATGCCAATTATTCATGTCGTAAACCCTGTCAAAAGATGGTAAAACCGAAATGGATCTAGATACGCGTTGTGGATGACCACTACACCAATGCTTCTTTGTCTTCCTCGCTCTGTGTAAGAAATCTAACATCTAAATTCTAAACATACATACAAATGCCCATTCTCCTCGCAAGACAGCTCATTCTTTCTTGATTCCCTTTTGATGGGTAATAGGGTTGTTGTCTTTATCAATCAAACCCTTCTCACGCATCATCCTTAGAGATTCGTGGATGGGATCAAGTTCCGGTTTTGGTTCACGATAAGAGTCGTAAAATGAATCTGCCCAAGTAAAATACTAAACAGTAATTAGCCAGATCCATAAACTCGATAGGCAACGTACCTGTCCATAGTTGCAAGTGAAATATAAATGATGCAAAGTATGGTGCGCAGGACTATTGATGTATCTCTCCAACAAATGTCCAGAGATCATATCGCCATCATGTATGAGGATTGTCCAGAATTGGACAAAGACGAAAAGGCCGAGGTAGACATACTTGTGAAGAGGAAAGAGGAACGGGAAAATGCTGTAAAGCGTCAATGCTTGTGTCTCTCAAACAGATGGACGTACTGGTAAGGAAGGGATTGAGCATAGCCATCAATAGGATGGAAAGCGAGCGCAGCGTAAGGAGTAGGTACTAGAAAGGAAATCAACACAAACATAGCCATCCAAGTCATGTCCACTTACCAATCCATTTGTGATGAGGCTTGTGAATATATTTGTAAATAGCAGGATGGTGTTCCAACCGATGAATCCAGTAAATCCCATAGTCGGTAAAGGCCAGAAAAAGCAAAACCGATAGTACAGTGTAACCCAGTCCATAATCCTCAACGTTATCGTACAGTTTGGAATACCCTCTCACCTCCCCAAGAAACCATGGAAGAGTCATGAGCGCGATCCAAGGGGCAGCAATACATGACGAGGTAATTTCCTTTTGAATTTGATTGTCCAAGAACTTGGGATGGTGTTCTAGCCGGCGGTCGTACACGAAAAAGTACGAGATGGAACAGAAAAGAAAGTACAGAGCAAAAGCACCCAGAAGAGAGACAGTGAAGAGAGAGACAGCTTGACGTATAGCATTATCACGTGGTAACAGAGAGGTGAAAGCAGGTTTTGAGGCCGAGGGATACGTTGTCGCTGTGTAGGAGGTGGTATTGAGCAAGAGCTCCGTAGATGGGATGGGAGGATAGGGAAATAGTGTCGAATAAACCTTGTCGAGGAAGAGGCCGTCTGAGAGTTCGAGAATGACATCCATGTTGAGATGAGCGAAAAAGTAAAGAGTTGTTCAGCGTCTATATCTGCCACGCCACAATAGTCGTTCCACTTTCAGAGTTTGGCCAATCACGCTAATATCCTCTCTCGCTCGGTGAATACCGGAAGCTGCTGCAAAATGCCAACGAGCTGAGTAATGAGAGTGGCAAAACACTGTGAGTGCTGCTTTCGTTGTACAGGCGAAAACAAAGGATAAATTGCGTGGGTTGGAAGCAGACGGAGTAAGCAAGCCGTACAATGAGGGCTTTCCCAGTAGGTAGTCGGCGACGATTTCAAGTCTTCTATGTGGTTTATTTCTATTCTATAAATTCTAAGAGATGAGAATGTATATTGTTGAAATTTTTTATTTTTGTTTTATTTTTATTTTTATTTGTTTTTTTATCATGTCGGACCGAAATACTCGTACGATTGTTTTGATCAGACTTGGAAGGGTTTGTTTACGTAAGGATGATATTTTGTCACGTGACAGCCGTCGATATCATGTTGAACTCTTTTCTCCATCTCATTGTTCTTTTAATGATGTTTCAGCGAGTTTTTATATTTCGCTATTTATATTGACATCTCTCTATCAGTGCCTTTGTTTTTTAAACATTTGAGATGGAATGCGGCGTCGGGTAGTTGGGATTTGATTGAGGATCAAGGTAATGTACACAAAACTGTTTCGAAATGCTGACAAGGCTCGTAGTTTTGATACGTCCTATGAGCCATCTGGCTGGGTTCTAGAGGGTTTGAGTAAAATCAAGGTATTGGCGCGAGGACGGCATCCTCCATAGCATTGAATCAAGTCTTCCCGACCCCAAGTCAACATGTATGTAGGATGATCTAAAGCTATGCTTTGCGCACTCGGCAAAACGACCACTGCAGACGAGATGAGCAACGCCGATGGATGCAAGCGCGCTAGAATCTCGAGGGGACGTAACTAATGGCATCGACATTCAGCTGAGAGCTCTGAAAGTGAATGGAGAGAGCAATCATGTCTATTAAGAAAAACTCTTTAGCCTCTGAGACGTCCAGGGGGGATTGCATTAATTCCCGTTTTCGACTATACCATTCGCATTTGTTGCTGGACATGACGCTTTGGTCCATCTGTCCGGTTAAGTCTTCAAACTTGATATAGAGCCTTCAAGCTTGAAAAAGTCGTACAAGAGAACTTGTCAAATTAAACGTCCTGAGAAGCTTTGGGTTTGGATACCTTCCCATTTAACTCAAGCGTGTTTCACCAAAGAATGGACATACATCAATAGACTAGATGTTAGAGGAAGTGCTTGTAGCGGACATGAAGCACTTGAAGGGATTTTGGCTAGAATGACGCCGGCTATTCGGATGAGAATGATTGCTTTCTTGCCATTGCGATCGCTTTATACGATATGTCATGTCTACAGCCGGCCGGCATACTTAAGAGACTCGATCCAATGGCAGCGCAGAGGATTGAATGGACAAGGCAAATGAGAGTCCTATCACTATCTTCATCAACGACAACACTGTCACACCCCTAAAACATTAACAGTACTACACCATTTACAAAGTGTATAGCGATGGGTAAGCAACTTGATCATCTTTTGCTTGGTAGTATACGGCTGATCGTGGAACAGTAGCACGCTTTGGAATACCATTGTTTTAAATCCAAAAGAAAATTCAAATCTCTTGCTTGAAATCAGTCAATTCAAGAAGAGCACTAAATATCTATATCACCTCAAGCACTGGACTTCGTTTGCCAAATAGAGGCATATAAGTCTCTTGCTCCACATTTGTGGGAGTTTATTTCGTCTTGCTGTCGCCTGTATTCGTTGTATGCAAGTCGAAAAAATTGTTATGAAGCAACGATGCGATTTTGAGCGCCTGCATGCCTGAAAGTCGACCTAACACAATTGCATGCCATTTGTCTCTTCCGTCCATTGGTAAAGCACTATGAGCTCTGCGCATATACGTCTGGTGGGCTGTGGGTGTCAACTTTTGTCGGGAACCACTAAACCTTGGACAGACATAACTTTTATCTTTTCTGTTATCTTTCGTATATCACTCACTTTCTCTTTGCTTTCTGGCACTTTATACAACTCGCCATCGCTCTCTAGCAACCTCTAAACATTCTTGAATTGTAGAAGATAATCGCCAAAAAGTCGTGATGTCCGAGCAAACCACATCAATGTGTTTTATTGAATAAATTCAGAATGACTGGTCAATCCATCGGACAGTTTATTACCTTGGGTAAGAAATCTAGTAGTATTACTTTACATACTGTTTCTATAACCTCAAAGCCTGTTATTCCTCAACACCTACACTATCCCATGCCATTGAATGTTTCGCGACTCACTTGAAGGTCCATATTGACATTTTTTTTACATCTAAATGGCTGCTCTGTTTTACATAACAGATGTGCTAGTTGTATGAGGACGAGGAGGACATGGCAAAGTATTTGGATTATATGCAGCGTCGTTTGAAACTTGGTGGCTGGAGTTTCGAGACAGGCAGTCTTGCAGTTATGATCTTGTGGGGTAGATAATGTAGTCGTCGAGCAATGTGATAGTATATTCTGATAATAGAATGTACGAATTTGTATTGAACCAGTGTAATTAAAATTCACATTATAAGTAGGCATTTTGTAGGCTTGAGTGCCTCACTGTAATTACAAGTTTTATTACTTAAGGTTCTCGTAGAAACGCTTAAGGTCGAATACCGCAAAACTAGCACTGGTGGTGCATATGAAATGAAGTATGAAAGAGAAACTATTCTATCTACAATTATGTATTCTACGTTGACGGACTTATCCGGATTTTCTCATGTGGCAGCGTGAAGTGCTATGCACTTACACATTTAATGTTTTTAACGATTATTAATGTTGGTAATAATTTTACAACTTTTGTGTCACATTCGTCTTGTCTCATTTTTAGTTATTCTTTATTATTTATTATTCATATTTATTATTTACCTTTCGAATCACCCATTGTCTAACCACAGGATCATTTAGACACGATATCCATGAAATGGACGCAGACCCATGGGCAGACGCTTCTTCAGCTCCATTCAAACCGCCCAAGCCTGCATCACCACTGAAAGCGCCTGAGGACGTAGATATAGTGGCTTCTACATTGTCCATCGACCAAGTTCAAGGACAAACTTCATCTCAGGGAATACATCAAGATGATATGGGAAATGGCAATGTCAGAGATGGTGCGGAGAAGATAGTCAACGTCGAAGAGTCAGTCGAGATTAGACAAGCAGTTGGACATGACGAGTTTGATGACAATGGTTTTGACAAAGTCGACGAGCCGCTTCAACTTTTCGACTCACCTGTCAATGGTGCGCCCTCACTTTTATCGGACGAGGAGGAAGATGCGTTTGGGGATTTTGGAGATTTCAAGGAAGGTGATCATGAAGAATTGGAAGTAGAGAATAGGGAATCATTCGACACCATTACGCACCTTCAACAACCAACAGAAACAAATCCGGAGAGATGGGTACGTTGTAACCTAAAAGTTGATGACTCGTAGGGAGCGAATTTGGGGTAAGGCTAACGCAGGAACCGTCACAGCATGCTCTAGAACTGCGACCTATACCGCCTCGCTCCGAGATATCTGATCAATTAACCACACTTCTCGCACCCTTACTTACTGGCTCTGAGTTCTTGACAGACGAACCGCCACGGGCGGTTGGCGGGCTTTCTCAGATCCTCATGTCTGAATCAAGGTATGTCTTTTTATAAATCTCCAAGAAATATCTCCTACTCATGCCTTATTCCACTTACCTTCCAGTCGAACTACACATACTCAGCTAATTACCCCTCCAATAACAAAGCCGCTCGATTGGACACGGTCGTGCGTAAGGAGAAAACATTTGATTTCATTGGGTGTTCCTGTCAACTTGGACGAGGTTGATCCTTTACGAATCAATATAACTAATGAAGCTTCATCAAGTAGTTTCCAAAGACTGCCAGCTAAAAGGGCAGATACATATGATGGATCAACGAAACCTGGTCACAGCGATGCGGACGAACAGGGTCGAAGAAATGGTATAGGTGCAATGCCAATTGAGGATGGACGCACAGCAGGAGCAATGGGCAAGTATGGTCTGGGAAGGAAACCTGGTATGGACATGGCTAAAGCTGGGGAACTTTGCGGAATTGAGGAGGGTTAGTTGTTTTCGTTGATGACCTTTTTCAGCGGAACTGACATTTTTGGCCGCGAACAGAACAATTATCTCTACTGCCTATACTGACATTGCAAAAACTTCAACAAGATCTAGTCGAAAACTCCGCTCAGGCAAGTGGCACGCTGGCATGGATGTTACAACTTAAAGATGCCCAACTACAAGATCATTCCACATAGTATGTTTATTTCGTGCACTCTCTGGACTTGTATTATTCAAAATACAATAAATAACTTTATGTTTCTACAGCAATAGCATGATTTCTTCCTTGATAGCTAACGCGGCTCGAGCAAAAACGTCTTCTTCGAGTGGTGGTAAAGTCTTCCGGAGCACATCTAACAAACGGCCACAGAGTACCAGTGGGTTAGTAACTCCAAGAAGAGCTGGTAGCCCAGGTATCTGGTAGCTGGCATGAATGCTTCTATGAACAATACTTACAGTTTCAATATCATCTTGTGCAGACACAGGCATGAGAATATTTGTTTAGACACGAAGAATCCAACAGCTTGTGTATCATCATTCATATGGTTTGATAAGCGCAAAAATTATCTAACCTTAACCGAGTTTTCTTCGAATGCAGGCAGAAGGGGATATAACTACTGTGCCTTGACAGTTCTGGCAATTTCCCTTGCTCCCTCCTCTCCTCCGTTCCAAAACGGGTGCACCAGTTCCTTAGCAGCCACCTTGGAGTCAACCGACTCTCTAACTTCGTCAATTGAATCTGCCGCCATATCACCAGAGTTTGAACCAGCGCGTATCCGTTGAATCTCGTTCTCTTCCCAGCTACCCTTCCACCAAATCCTTTCCGCAGCACCTTCCACCACCCATCTCAACATTATATACCCATGACTCGCACTCAGTGCAATGAGTGCAAGAGGAATTAAATTAGAGGACCATACCATAATGGTAGGGGATACTCGGAAGGAAGAGACAATGTGAGAAAGAGCGAAGGAGCCTGGAAGGGGAAAGTTGGGATTAGAGGATTGATTAGATGGATGCGGAGAAGGTGGAGAAGGGCGAAACAGATAGATTAGAGTGGCGTTGGTAACTGCGCCAATCCAAGCAATGATATCCTACATATATCTCAGCAAACCTCTTGCACCTTAGTAAATTAAATTTACAAGAGTTTCGAGCCAAGGCCCAATTGTCTCAACCCTATCTCCTACAGGTCGGCGAACGTGCTTGCAGATTTTGAGTGAATCAGAACGAAGTTCGACATAATTGTTGATTAAGGCGAAAATAGGTGCAAGAGGCCAAACAATAGACCATATGACCACATAGCCAAATTGAGTTACCATTTCTGCATAATCGTCTATCCAAATACGCACGCATCAGCGTTTTTCGCTTGATTTTTGAAGAAAAATCACCAAAAGTGCTGTACTCTGGCAAAGCCAATTCTCGCTCAACTTTATTCAGAAACCTCTTTTCTACTTCTGTTTCACTGTCCGGTGTCTTTTCGCCACCTGAAGAGGAAGCAATTCCCTTCAAAGCAGATTTGAGAGTAGTTTTTCCTGCACGCCATTCACCTATAAATCGTAGGACATAGGGGAGGCCGAGTTCGAGAAATACATTAACTATTTGGTTGGTGACAGTATCTATCTGTTGTGTCAGATATGACAAGGAGTTCACGAGATGAAGGACCTACAAGCAAACAGCTGAGACTTGAGTCTCCCGCCATTGATAACCTGTTTATTGACAGCAGATACATTGATGGAGCCGACAGTATGTTCTGCGACAGGTACTTGAGGAGCAAGTCTGGTTTGTACATGACCCATAATAATGTTTCCAAATGGGATGTAAACATAAGCAGAGAGATAAAGGCCAAGATAAGCGACGATGGCATTCATAGCAAATGCCTTAGTGGTCAATGATTTTTCTTCGCTGACTGGAGTCGGGTGATTCTCCCATTTGACCAATGACTTTGCTAAAAGCCGGTAGACTCCTACAATTTGGGGAATGACCAGAGCAAAGAGACCTGTAGGTATGAGAGGCTGTAATGATCAGGTTGCATAAGTGTTGACATGGAGAGATGACATACTACGATTTCCTTGCCAAATCCATCATAAACTTGAGCAACAAAGGCTTCAAGCATAAAAAGGCCCATCAAGATCATTCCGAGCCCAATGCCGCAGATGACGATAATAGGAATGGACACAGCTACTTTGGTATCGCGCGTAAGTTCGTTGCCAGCTCGAACAATGTCAATCGCATTGGTGTAAGATGAAGGAGACTTGTCTAGGCCAAGTGACGATACATATTCAGGACGAAGACGACCGACAGCAATACTTTCGCAACCTGTTGTTCCAAATCGCACTGCAAACTTTCTCTGCTTGATCCTCCAGATAGCGATAAAAACTGAAGAATAGACTGAGAGTAAAAAGGCATAAAGGGGAGGATAAGAATCTTTTGGAGCAAAAAGATAAAAGAGCACCGAGATTACGCTAAGGGGCATGAGTGAGAGGGTGTATGTTGTAAGAAATTCAAAATAGAGGTGAATTGGAGGGGGCTGTTGGTCGCCCAATCCTCCCTTTTGCGTGTATTGAGCTAGATCTTTGGTGAGTCCGACTTTCCAGTCACCACCCATCGTCCATTTCTCGACCCAAGCCTTATCGGCGACCTCATCGTGTAAAGCTGCAATACTTTTAACCCTGGCCCACTTTCCTCTTCCTGGAGTGATACCTAGACCACCTTGAATTGTTGGAGCGGTAAGAACGTTGTATATGAGACGGAGTCGGGTTGCAGGGGCTGGCGGTTGAGCCATTGATAGAGTAGGAAGGTGGTGTAAGGTATCAAGGTGTCTAAGATATTCAGCCGAATACTAATGATGAACTCGACCAGCTCTTACCTCTCTTCCTTGATCAATTGTTCCACCTTTTGCTCGCTAGCACCCACAAATACCCATACTTGTTCATTCCCTCGTGCACCTCGCCCACCACGAGAAGCGACTCGGAATCCAGAGGCCTCTAACGCCCTCAGTAGCTCTTCATATCCGTCTTTGATGCTCTGCTCTGCTAATTGCCTATCCCTCTCTGCTTTGCCTATAGAGATATCGTAAGGAAGCACAAGATCCACGTTGTATGGGTTTTCATTGATAACACTCAACGGCATACTGCCTGGCGAAGAGCTTACTGGTGGGCCGGGGGCTGTTGAAGCTGTTGGGATGTGGCTTACCATTTTATTAGTAACATAAAGAAATAAGTTATCTATAGAAAAGGGAAGAAAACGTTTCTTGATGAGTATTATAGACGAGTAAGAGATATGGAAAACTGGTGACGTCATTAAATCCGGACGGATGAGATGGAGATTCACAAATTCCAAGTACACTGCAATGAAGAACCATTATGGCAACCAAATACAAACTTGTATATAGAGCTGAATTTTGGTATGTCATGTACTTTTTTTTATCATACATAACTTGTCTCTGAGCTGAGCTGCTCGAGAAGATTATAACCACCTATTGTATGCAGTGTGCTGTGCCATAAAAACATCACTGTCATACTCTTTCATGCCTGAATTCTCGAAAGGGAGTGAGGTGTGCCAAAGAGTAACGAAGGAATCGGAAGCAGAGACAGTCGTAAGAACAGAACGCAACGTTGGATGCGATGGGATCATACCGTCTTTACACCCAAAGTCTGGTTTAAACTTGAGGGATAAAGACATAATAATCACTGCGCAAGCTGGTACCTCGATGATTATAGTAGCTTAAGATCTTGATGTCCTCTTCACAATCACACAATTTCCTCCAGCTGTACCTCTCTATTCTTTACCAAAGCTGGTTCATCATCTTCAGACTCATTTCTACTCCAAGGAACGTTGCCGCCTATAAACACATCAATATAAAAGGGATAACAGGAAGGTACAGAGAAGCTCACATTGGCGGGGACTGCTCTAGTCATGGCAGGTCCGAATCCTTTCCAGAGAGCAGTCACTCCATCTTGAGCAATCAATTTGCGAGCGCAGTCTAGGAAACCAGTGTACGTCCCATGTGGAGCGGATTGCAGGCGAGATTTAATGGTCTGGATACAACATCCATGTTAGCTTACGTCTACTCTAAATGTGTTTGAATGAAGAAACGTACATCTGGAGGAATACCCAGACTCCACATGGCGATACCCGCGCTACCGCCTGCTATCATGATGGCGCCGACACTCAATGGTGGTGCTGGTGCCTTTTCTCCGTTTGGCAACGTCTCTGGCTCTTGACTGAGTTTTCTCTTTAAAAACTCATATGTCGCAAAGTAAGCGGCAGAGCCTGGTCCATCTCGGACCAGAGTTGCAAAGGTACCACGAAAGAGGGACCTGATACCGCCCTCAGCGTAGAGCTTTGTGACGACGTCAAAGATGCCATTGTATGCTTGTGAACCATTTTGACCTTGGACCTGTCGGATAATGAGCTCACGAACATATATATATTGTGAAGGGAATAAATTTACCTGGAGTAAAACCTTGACGCGCTCAGCAGGAGCAGCGACAAGTGTAGCTGGAAGAGCGCTGAAAGCGCCCGCAAAGGCCAACTCTGGAATAGAGAGAACTTGCTCAGTCCTGTTTGGAGAAAATGAATACGCTATGCGTTTACCAACGTCATAGCCCTGTTTGGCGACTAAGATCAGTCTCTGTCAAAATGGAAAATACAATCATATACCCAAAATGAAATGGCAAAGATGGGTGTGACACCTAGGACGGGAGGGGTAACTCCACGATACATACTACCACCCTATGTTAGTCACTCTTTGTCGACAACGATATAGACTAACCCTCTGACACCATCAGCTGCAATAGTCTTCCTGACAACGTCCACGGCACCAGAATATGTTCCCGGAGGCGCTGTTTGCAGACGGGTTTTGGTCAAGTCGAATGGATGTCCCACCAGTACGCATGAGCTAGATAGAATGTAAGCTCTCTCTCACGCCTCAACACAAGTCAACCTACACTCCACCAAATCCTCCAGAGAGAAAAGATTTTATGGGGTCAACCGTTTGCTTGCCATTGCCTTTCTGTACAGCTTCAATCCCGGAGGCTTCGTCAGACATTGTTGTGTCGTTCTATGATCTATAATCTAAACACCTAGAGGCTTTTATATAACAAGAGTAAAAGAGTTAACTTTCAAATAAAATGGAAATTTGAATTGGAAGAATACAGCTTTATACTTTTTTTTTCCGGTTAATCCAATCACCGATGAATTGTTCTTGGATTTTCGGAATCATATTACGTAACTTTGAAAGACTTGTCCACAGAAATCCGGAAAAGAATTGGGTAATTGAACTTGAATGTTGAATTGGACCAAGGTAATAATAAAATGGTCAGAAATTATTTCTACATAATACCATCACAAAAAAGAAATATACACAACTCGTTTTGAAAAGACGCTGAATGGAAAACGATGACGACATTAATAAAAGTGAAGTAGTGGAGGCAGGTCCCCCCCATTAAAAAAAAATAGCCAGCTTATACGTCGCCGCTGTTCACGTGCAAATCCATTTTACTTTCTACATTCTTTTCAGTTGTCGTCTCGTCATCTTTGACTATAGCATGTCCAACTCATCTTCTCTCTCCTCGGCTCACCCAGATCATCCAAGGCTAGCTGACTTGTCCAAAGCAAAAGAGCAAGACGACTGTGAGTATAGTGAGAATTACCTTTGATTGCCTTCCAAATCACGCGCAATGGTCGTCCTGCTACTTAGTATGCGTGGATTGTAACTTTGACTCCCTTCCATGTGCCTCTTCTCAGTGTCTATCACGCGATGGAAGGATTTGCTGATGTGATGTGGATGTTTTCAGCCACTTTAGTGAGCCAAGGAGGAATGTAAGTTGTCTCTTTCTATGTAGCTATTCTGCTCATCGCCATGTGTGCACGGGCCGCTTCTATTGAACATTATTGGATGTCTCAACGCGCTCTCTTTACAATGCAACATTCCATTCACAGAGGTATACAAACGACGACTCCAACCTCCATCTCCGACATGGACTCAAGTCCAGCCTCGCCTGAAGTGACGCGTCGTCCAGGTGGTCTGAGTGAAGGCCCAAATGCTAGAAGCAAGACCGTCACTATGGCAGAAGGCGAAAACACTTTCGGTGTACGTTGTATCCATCGTTTTCTTACTTACACGTCTACAGGCTCTAAATTGTCATCCAAATCCGTCAGAACCTTCTCCTGATGATACGCCTATCAAGCAAAGCTTCCGCTTGGGCGTCAGCGAAGACAGGAATCGTCGTTGTCGCCGCACGATGGAGGATGCTCACAGTTTTGTCTATGATTTTGCAGGAGTCAAGGGTCAAGGATATTTTGCTATTTTCGACGGACATGCTGGTAAACACGCAGCTGAATGGTGTGGTCAAAACTTTCACGAAGTATGTGCCTGACACTGAGTTATCGTTCAAAGCTAAGATACTCTAAAGTATTTGCTCGACGCAATCTTGACAGAACCTGATATACCAATTCCTGATCTCATGAATAAGACATTTCATGCTGTTGATCAACGCCTATCTCACCTTGCCCAAGTTGGCCGGACTGCTTCCGGCTGCACTGCTGTGACCGCTTTTCTTCGTATTGAAGAAGTAGACGGAACCAAGTCCAAGGGCTTCATCAACCCTGGTCTACAAGCCCGAGGCCTACTTGAAGGTAAAGGTGAGGATGAACTTGAGTCTCAGACGCTCCTCCACCCTACTTCCCGTAGATCATCCATGGGTGGCGGTACGAGTGGTCAAATGGGCGGAGCAAGTGCTACCGACACTTCTTCCGTCTCTCTCAGCCGTCGACTTTCGTCCAAAAAGATTCGAGACTTCATGCGGGGCTTGACTGGAAATGGAGCCAATAATGGCAAGGAAGACGAAGAGGCAATTGAAGATGAAGGAACAATTGGAGCTGCTGACGGGACACGAGTAGAAGCTATTGAACCGAAGAGTGAAAGGGGGATTCGGAGAGTATTGTATACTGCCAACGTCGGAGATGCTAGAGCTGTTCTTTGGTATGATATTCAAAATTCAGAAGATATTATGCTGACGTGGGCGTCAGTCGAGGAGGACAAGCCGTTAGATTGACATATGATCACAAGGGTAGCGATGTCCAAGAAGCCAAGCGAATAACTGATGCAGGTGGTTTTGTCATGAACAACCGAGTCAATGGTATGATTTTCCAGAGCAAACACTGATAAATTTGCTAATCATAAGTCAGGTGTTTTGGCTGTTACAAGGTCCCTTGGAGATTCTTCCATGAAGGAATTTGTCGTTGGGTCCCCCTACACCACCGAAACTATCTTGGATGAGAATGATGAATTTCTAATTGTGGCTTGTGATGGAGTAAGCCCATATATCTTTTTCATACGAAAACACAGCTAAAAGAATACAAGCTTTGGGACGTTGCAGACGACCAAGAAGCGATTGAACTTGTTCGGTTCATTGATGATCCTCAAGAGGCCTCTCAGCGTCTCCTTGATCACGCATTGTCCAATTTCTCTACTGACAACTTGTCTATTATGGTCATTAGATTTATTCATTAGTTTCGCCAACCAATTAATCCACACTATCACACTTTTCCCCCCCTCATCCTTTTGATTCCAAATGGTTTAGTCAATCACGATAGACACGAGGATTGTCAAAAACTTTTCATACTGGTGAACCCACAAGCTGTCAACTTTTACGCCCTAGGGCATGCTGAAAATTATGAGTGAAATATGTAAGTAGAGGTGTAGTCGCGAAGCTGGAGTTTAAAGGGGTATCGATTGATCAAGGAAAGTGTAATGTATGATTATGCAAGGTTGAAATTGAGTATTTTCATATGCATAAGTATAACTTATGCAATGATCCTTCGTTGAACCAACGATAACATTTGAGTGATTCAATTTCACAAACTGAACAGTGTTCAACTCGCCCTTGGAAATGAAACACCCTATTCTTATTCAGCTTATTTGTGACTGAGGCTAAGTTCAAGGGGTGATACTAATGCATATACATTTCAGATACTGAATGGCAATTGATGCTCTCCACTATTGTGCTGATGGATAGCCGTATACTCTACCTGTTTGATGAAGCGCTTCCACTTCAAGCTTTTACCTTACGGTGTGAAACGCTTTCTCTCAGCCGCTCACCAAGCTTTGCAAGTCTTTCGGGTCTTTTCGGGCTAGATGACAGCAACTCTCCCTCACTACTGTTGTCCACACTTGCGCGCGAACGCAAGAGACTCCCACTCCTACCGTACAGTCCTACACGATTTGCCGGCAAACTAACAGAGCTGAAGCTGACTTGACTTAGGCCAGGTGCATCTGCACCTTTACTCGACATGCCTATACCGGTCGTCGTGACGGCACTCATCCGACGCCTATCGTTCCCACTCAACGCTTTCTCTCCCACCCAGTCTTTACCTAGCGGTGCAACATCTGGCAACGCCATAGGCTGAGGGAGAGCCGCCGATTCGCGCTTGATGAATACCGGCGGTAGGCCACTCGGTTTTTGAGGGAGCGAAGAATTCCTGGGGGGTGGCAGGGTGGTAGCTCCCACGTTGTTTGTGTTTTTTAGCGACGGGGCTGGCGTCGAGGAAGAAAAGGAAATTGGTTTGGAACCCAGTTTGTGAATTGGCGCTGCCAGGCTGTTTGGCGGCGTGTATGGCTTTGTGGTCGGCGGAAGAGGAAAAGGCGCCGCAAAAGGGTTGAGACCACCGTTTCCAATCGAGATACTACTGCCACTGCCTGTACTGTCCATCGACTCAGAAGAGTTTCGTCGACCGAGTCTCATCCTTGCAAAGTCTTTTCCTAGTGTGACTGAATGGCTCGCCCCGCCCCCTTCGGGTACAAGATGGACAGAGCTACTGCTCGAGTTGACGCTTGCTGGAAAGTCTTGAAAGAAGGATATCGCCGAGTTTTTCCTCGCTCCGAGTCTTATGGGGAGGCTTCCAAGGGATGAAGCGAATGGGTTTTTAAAGTCGAGCATGATGGGTGCCGGCTTCTCGGCTGAAGAAAAAGAGTTGAACTGGAACAGAACCTCGCTGCTGTCACTCTCACTCCCGCTGAACTTTCTTTCCACTATCGGGCGACCCATCGTTGGCTGAGCTTTCGCTGCGCCCGGCTTGGGAATAGGCAGGGCTTCCGAGGCGGGCTTGCCGTCGAGGACGGCAGCGTGCTCTTCGTCGATACCCCATTCCTGATCGCTGAACGACGAACGCAGGATGACTGGAAAGGAACGTAGTCGATCTGGAGGCGTCTCCATACATGTGGCCAAGGACAAGAGCGTTGAACGCGGATAGGATTTCGCCAGAGAGGGAGGAGGAGTAGCCGGATCGGCCATGCTGCCACTTTATCCTGGTCAATACGGGTTGATCTGGACAGAAAACGACACTTACCTGGATATAGGACGAGGAGATGCGAGCATAGCGTCGTGAACGATACCTGTCGTGATGGGCAATCAAGAGAACCAAAAGAGACTAAGAGAGAGATGACGAAAAGGGAGCATTCAAGCTTGTGTCTAATGTCGTAGCTGATATATCCACTCGACCTCTTATCTAGGCAAGCAATCTTCCCTTGACATCCTCCTTAAAGCTCTACCCACCAAAGTGCGATAAGACCCTGTAACAGACCTTCCTTGGATGTATCAACCCCCGAGATCCAGACTGGCTCGACGTCTCGACGAGGTATCGACCAGCGATCCTTTGTCCACAAGGAAAAAAAAGTCTGAATCACTCCAGATGTTTTTAAAAGGAAGGAAAAAAAGACAAAGGAACGAGTTGGATGAATCAACTTGTGGGTTGGAAGCGTATGAGTGATTGTCTCTTCAACTGAACCCATAGGCGTGATGAGGATAAGTAAGTTGGCCCAACATCAACGGTTGTAATTGTTAACCAGTGTCAACATAAAAGAACTGCGATCTATCTACTAGGTCACGTGATTACTGTACTCGCTCTTAAAGTAAATTAATTTGTCTATTCTTATATATATAACACTACCGATCTTTGTTAACCAGCAGATGTAATGCAAGCATGACCTCTTGCCAGTTATATTCTTGTGCCAGCATTGCCTAACTGCAAAATAGTGTCAGGAGCTGGGTTATGCCTTGGGGCTTTGAACTTGGGGCCTTGGGTCCAGATTGGCTTGGGTAAGGAGTGTATAGTTGGGATAGATGGCAGCTATTTAAATTCATACGCTGAGAGCTATGAACAATAAGTCCTTCCTTATGTTTTCTCTCCTTCTACCGCAGTCATTCAACCATCACACTTCCGCAAAGTACACTATCTCCTCAACTCTCCTCATCTTTCTCTCTCCATCATCCTGACAGCCCAGGGCTTGGCTGAATAATTGCTTGGACGGCAACGAGGACGCTCACCTGTGTAATTCAATCCACCAGGCTTGCGTCTAAACTGTCAGGAGCGAGGCTATTGTTGGGCTTGGTCTGGGAGTTCTTGGGATGAGTGGCTTATCTAGGAATATCTATCTCAAATAGATGAAGATAGCTATGAAAGATTCATTCCTTGGGGATCTATCAACCACAATCCCTTCCTTATATCTTGTTTGCTCTACATCCTTCAGACAGGTTCTAGTTCAACCCATTATACTATTTCTGACCCATACACAGTATGCTGTGTTCTTCTATCCCAACCTTGTACATGATTCTGACAGATAATCATTGAGGTTGAGCCATTTACGACCAACCGTAACTCCCTGCAAAAAATCCTTCAACTGGGAGAAAAAGATGAGAGGGCTATCCACTTCACTTTTCCGAGTATTTCAAACGGTAACAGCTTTGATAATATCACCCAACGCTTGCTCTCCTGTAAGTGTTGTCTCTCCGGAATTTGGACTCTTGAACGTACACAGCATGTCGTTCGGAAATGGTGTATTGGACTAGGTAAAGCACCTGCGTCTTGCCTCTTCATATATGATAACGGGTCAAGCTATAGCGAAGCGGTCGACTGACTGTTTAATCTTTGTTTGAAAATCCGTACACTTCGCATACTCTGCCTCGAACAAGGCATAATGGCATACCAAACAAAAAGAATAACAGCGTAGGCGACTTTTGCGAGTTTCTTGATTGATGGCCTCTGCTCAAGCAGCGAGCGATGAGCTGGTAGTTGAAAAAATCAGCACATCCAAAGACACTTTCAGCTTTCCCATTCATCCATAGCCCATCTGCTATCTCCCACTGTCAGCCCGGGGGACGTAACATCAACTCACAAAACGACGATATTGAATGCCCCTCTCATGACCATTATCTACCAATACATTATCCAATTACTAGAGTTATAAGAACATGTATGAATTATTTTAAAGAAGCAAATACAACATTACAAAAAAGATAATCTCATTTCAAAAGTATCAACGTCATGACTCTTTTTTTATAGACGAAAAGCGCCACAACTGCCACTCGTGTGGTGGAGGAAGTGTTGTTCTCCGTGCTGCAACGGATGAGATTTCTTATTTCATTCTCTCATTTGTATCTGTATCTTTTTTAAGAACATTTCGCAGAGCATCCTCTACCTTGGCCGTTGCCTCATTCTCTTGTCTTCCCGAACCAAAAGCCGCGATTCAGGCTCTGCAACGCTTTTTTTTGTACGTGAAGCATCCTTGTCTTGACAACCTACCGTATACGGCAACTTTTCTTCCTTTGACAAGAGCTCACCCTTTGACCTCGACAGATAGCTTGCCATCCACTTCTTGTACTGACTTGCCTCGTATATCGTGCCCGCCTATTCCATCGCGACCAGAGTCTTGACACTCGAGAGCAGAATCGGAGGGCGCACGGACCAGAAATAGTAGGAAACGTGGTGAGTCGCGTCTTGGTAGCTAGAAGAATTTATAGAAATTTCCTCTGGTCGTTTTGGTTTAAGCTGATAGAGAATTAGCATCCTTGTAAAAGCCACAGCCGACGAAGATCAGATAGAGATCATGCAATCGACACCCAGGATGGTCATGGTGAGCTGGTATCGGGTAGCTTCACGCTGTATGACTCATCTGGTTCTCAGCACAACGCCACACATATGCAACATCAGGGGGTGAATGCGTCCATGGACACGGCCTTGCAGCAACATTTAGCAATGATGACTCCCCAACAGCGGATGGCTTTTGAGCAATCCAACATGTCTGACGAAAATCGCGCGTATTTTGAGCAACAGGTCAGGCTGCAAAATCAAGGACGGGATGCCAAGGTTGCTGCTCAGAGAACGCTGGGTGTGAACGCTCAACAAGCCCCGAGGCATATGATGCAACAGCATTCACAGCTTTTGCAGAGTTTGCAGGCGCAGGGTATCAGGCAGATGCTCACCCAACAAGGGACTGTGGTATATGTCGATGCTCAAAACAGGCCTGTGCAAATTAACCAGCTTCAGCAAGCTTGGCAAGGGGATCCTCGGCAGCAGCAAATGAATCAGCAGATGCTGTTGCAACAACAAGCCCAGCAGCAGCAGGTCCAACAGCAACAAGCCCAGCAGCAACAGCAACAACAACAACAACAACAACAAGCCCAGCAACAGCAGCAGCAGCAACAACAACAACAACATCTATTTCAGCAGATGCAGGGGCAACCGCAAGGGATGCAACCTCAGCAAATACAACCACAAATGCTCCCACCTCAACAGCAAAATGCTCAGTTGCAGTTTCAAAGACAACAGCAGCAAGCTGCTTTAGCACAACAACAAGCTACGCAAGCTACTCTGCAGCGTGCCTCACAACCTCCATCCGCTCGTCCACCCCACGCTACGTTACCTACACCTAGTCTCTTGCAGGTGCCTCCACCACCATCTGCGATAAAGCGCACAGTCCACGACACGTCTCGAAGTGCTTCTCCTATCCCTCCCCACTTGCGCACTCAGCAGCCTCATCAGTCCCATACACAACAAACCCAAGGTCAGCCACAAGCAACTCACATGCAGCCTAGTCATTCTCTCATGACCGTTACAGGCAACACTCCAGTAGTAGTCCCTCAGAGATCTTCTACTATTCAATCAGAGTCTCACCAACGGTCGCAAACGGCACAGCCGCTTATTTCCCAACAAATCCCGAGTTCTCAAACCCGACCAGAGCCTCTCCGATGGTCCAAGACTATGGTTTTGTCATCTCAAAATAGACTTGCAAAATGGAAACAAAAGACTGAGCGTTTAGAGGCCATGTTGGCTGATGCTAAGCTGGGAATGGTCGAGATGGAGAAAGAAGTCAAGAATGGAGTCCCAAAGACTGAAAATATTACACAAAATCATCAAGAGCTATTTGACCAAGAGATTCTCATTTACTTGAAACGAGCAGGGTACACAAAAGCCGCTGATAGCTTGGAGGATGATTTCAAGGGCAAGTACGGGAAGGAAGATGAGAAAGAGGGGTCCGTCAAAACTTCGCCAAAAGACCCTTCAGATAATACAGCTTCTAGTCTGATACAGGCTGAGCCTTCTTCTGCTGCCAAGGATTCTGATTCAATATTTGGTGCTGAACTGGATGAGGACAAGACAGAGATTGATGGGGAGAAGAAGAGTGATGATAGAATGAATGGGGCGGCGAAGGATCTTGGCGAGTTGTACACGGTGAGTTTCAGTGGTATGTCTTGCTATAAAGCTCACATCGGAATAGTGGTGGATGCTCTACCAAGATACTCGAACACTTCTTAGTGCCAAACCTCATCTATTTCAACCACCTGTTTCTCTTGTTTCTACTTCAGCCAATCATGTCGCAAACGCTACTCCTCGCACGGCTACCGCGTCTGCTTCTAATACCCAACCTCAGGCTAACATCCATGGCCAAATGGACGATGCTCAGCTCAAGTTGGCGCAAGCTGAAGCATTGCGGGTCTCACAACAAGCTCAAATTGCTGCGCAGCAGGAAGTTATGCGAAAACAGATGCCTCAGCAGGGTCTTTCTCAGCAGAATCAGCATCAACAAGGGCAGGCTAAACAAGTCGTCATGATCAACAATGAGCCCCATTCGCTCACACAAGAGCAAATCCAGCAAATGATGCAACAGCAGCAACATTTTGTCAGTCAGCAGGTACAGCATTCGCAGCAATATCACCAACAGATGCAACAAGCACAACAGAACGGACAGGTTTTCATGATGCCCAATAATCAAACCAGGCAAGGTCCAAAGTCTGACACTTCACCGCCTACAAAGAGGAAAAGAGAAAGCGAAGAGGGAGGCTCTAGTAAGCATATGAGAGTGGGAGGGACTCAACCAAGTAAGTAATTTAGTAAGACAAATTGAATCCTTATCTCACGATCAACCAAGCACCCGAAGATCATAGACGGCAGGCAATTGAGCTGGCGAGAAGTGTCTCTATAACACCACAAGACCAAGTGAGTTACACATGCCCTTGTGTTTAACGTAACTCTAACAGCTTGACAGTCTCCCGCTGGACAAACGCCCACTGATATGAATCGACAACGCTCAGTCTCGGAGGCTCAACGACAGTACGCAGCTACGCAAGCTGCGTATGCGCGTCAACAAGTAGAGCGAACTAGTGTTGGCAACTCACCTGCCAACTTCAATGCGGGAATATCTCCTGCTCAACTCAATGGATCGCCCATGCTTGGTCAGTCTCCCAGTCATCAACAACTGAGCGAGCAGGCTTTAGAATTATCTGATGGGCGCACCCCTACACCGGCAAGTGCCAGAGGGAAAAAGCCTGCCCAACTGGCTGTGGATATTGAGTCTACTACGACTTTGCCTCCTGATAGCGAAGCTCCTCTTTCTGCTGTGTCTGCGTCTGGGCGACGTAAGACTCCTGCAATCACATCAATGCGTTTACCAAAAACGACTGTGGGTGATAAAAAAATCAAGAGCAAGGTGAGTACAAGTCTTAATTCTAATCTTGATCTTGGCTCTGTGTATGAATGCAAACCAGACCAAGCAGCTATCAAGACGAGAGATGGTTTATCATTGGCAGCCATGGCTGACAATTTTGTCACAGATAAAAGGAAAAGATGTATCCTCAACCGCACAAGGCGGCGCTGAAGCTGAAGGCTCATCTGACGAAGTTACTCAAACTCCCGGTATGGCTCCAACACCTCGAGCGGTTGAACAGACTCCCGGATCAATACATACCCAGGTGTATCAATTACAAGAACAAACGCCGCAGGAGACAGCGCAACCTGAAGCAGCTTCACAACCTCAGACTCTGCAAATGCATCCTGAGTCACAGATTCCCAATCCTACAGGATTTGAGGCGATTGACTTTGACGATTCTAATGAGTTATTCAAGATGCTGGACTTTGGAGGCGAAGATGCAGGTTACGATGATAGAGGAGGGTTCAACTTTGAGGTGAGCCTCTGGGAATTGAAAGAGTCTATATCTGACTTGCTTGTAGAACTTTTCATTCCCAGATGTCGGCGAAAATCAAGAAGATTGGCAAGCAACTATCGACCACTCTTCATAAGCTGGCTGTCATGTCCCAACTAAACACTTTTTCTTTCCTGTTGCCACTCGTCATGCTGGCATCGAGGTGTGCTCCGTCATCAATCTTTGTTGCCACTCGAATAATACGTCAAGGCTATACCATTGCATCATTGTCTACATTCGTTGTCATATTACATTACCAAAGACTTCAGCCCGGATAATGTATATTACCCAGCCACTCTGGAGAAGGCCACCCTATTCAACTTTTAATTTTCTACGCCTCTCTCTATCTCTGCTGGCTCTTTCCATTTTTGCTTGCACTCTTTGTACTTTGGCATAGGTTCGGATAGGTGTCTTTGCGTTTCTTTTTGTGCTCTTTTCTCATGACAATGATTCATCCTTTTCATGAACCTTCACCCGATTATTGCTTATTTGCTAGAAACGGGTTTCTATCGCTGCCTCTTTCAGCAATTATTTCATCTACCTTGTAGAATAACTTGGCAGACGTGTATTTTATCATTTGTTCGTTGTTTAGCTTCTGCCATGTATGAATGAACTCCAGTAACAATTAAGCAGAATACATTCTTCAACGCCATCTCTGATCAGTCGTGAGGCATATCACTTGGTCGTTATTTCATACGTATTATATAAACAACAAGTGATCAACATACTATCAATGACTGGGTATAAGCAGCATGCCAGCATGCCTACAAGCATTGGCAGTATCGTAGCAGAAAGGTCTCAGGATCCAAAATTCAATGACTGTCCGTATCCTCAACTCCAATTCCTCACCTCTCCACAGTCAAAACGATCTGTCTAGCCTTGCCCTCTGGGTCGTCCACCCGGCTTGGAGCACCATATTTTCCCTCAGCGTCCGTTCTGTTAACCACATCGATTCGGCATGGCAATCTGTAGCTTGCGGGTGGAGAAGGTAGATTTGCGGCGTCGTGGAGAGAGTGGATGATGGATGTGGGCGTGAGTCTAGATGCCTTTACAGGACGGGTCGCCGTCGAGTCCTCATGAAACTCTTGAGCCCGCTTGACACCGTACAGACGAAACATGTCTTCTGCATTGATAGCTTCAAAGCTGGCCTCGCTGCTGACAGTAGATGTGCTGTCGACACGCCAGACGTCTGGACGCCTTGGCATAAAGTCGAGTAAACCTGGTACAAACGGCTCAGGTATAGATGGTGAAGCGGCCAGTTTCTCATGGTGCTGATCGCCTTTTCTAGACGTACCACCCAGCGTCACGTCTACGGCATGGCTCGTCACAGTAGGTGGCGCCGATACGGACCTGTCACTTGCCAAATGACAGAGTGCCCGACGTGGATGCTGTGCCCGAGTGGCGGTTTGTGGTGTCAGATAGAGACGGACGTGACGTTCTATCGGATCCTCTTCCTCATCGTTGCCATACCGTCCTCTTCTCCGCCCGCTCTCCAGCCCTTGTATTGCCACCGCCATTCCCTCTGCCATCTTTGCTTTGAGTGCTGACGAATACAGCTGTAGTGAGGGTGGTGGCGTCTGCCGTGCTCTCCAATCATCGCTGCTGCCTAACGGAGAGTGTATTTGTGGACTTGCCGTTGGGGTTGCTGGCAGCGCTGAGCTGATTGAGGAGATGTCTGAACTCCAAGACATGATGAGTTTTAAAAACAGCTTCAACTTTTTCTTTTTCTTTTTTTTCTTTCCTCTTCTTATATCCGTCGCGAAAATAAAAAATGACGGACAGTCGGGCGGATTTAAATTTTTTTCCGGTTGTGTATTCCGAGATGTATCGGAAACAGTTTATTTGGTTCCTCGTGAGTGATCAGCGGTGTCCGTGCACAGGTTTTAAAGATATGTTGGTTGGTGCTTTACAGGTTGGGCGGCGATCGCCGAAAACATGACGTCATCACGTTTGACTTGGAAAAGTTGATTTCTGGAGCATGAAAAGAGTCTCGGCGGCGATCGCCGCCAAGGGGTATCACCGACACGTGGCAAGAAAGTGATGGGTGAATGGCTGGAGAGAGAAAAAGGATTTGGTGGTGTCCGGACACGGATATCACGCGAATGAGACATTGGGATAGGGTTAGTCGCCGAAGAAGAAGCGTCCTTTTCGGGTTTTGGTGGGAGTGTGGAGGGGTAGAGAAGAGCGGCGAGGGCCGCCTAAATATCACGTGACGGAGTGCCACCGTGGGTCGAGTTTAAAAGGCAAAGTTTATACAGAAAGGAAATTTGTCTATGCATCTGTCAATGTGCTATCGCTATCGCTAGAGTTTCGACAGGATAGCCTCAGTGTACTCCTTCGTGCCAGCTTTGCCTCCGAGATCCCGGGTGATGGCTTTGCCTTCCGCAATGGTCTGTGTCGATGTCAGCATGAGGGATGAAACAATGCACCTACGCTGAGAGCAGCCTTTTCAATCTTATCGGCGAAATCAAACAGGCCCATATGTCTGCGAGAGGTGTTAGTATATGACGAGTGGGTTAAATTTGCGACAGAATCCGAAAGGCATGTGTTTGCAGCTGGCGACTGGGTTTTACATGCCCCGGCTGAACTCACCGCAACATCATCAAGGAAGACAGGAGAAGCGCAGTGGGGTTGGCGAGTCCTTTGCCAGCGATATCGGGAGCGGAGCCGTGGACGGCTTCAAAGATGGAGGCGTTCTGATACCATTTAGCGATTGGCTGACGCTCCATTCACTCACCTTGCCAATGTTGCCAGAGGGAGTAAGACCGAGGCCGCCGATGAGACCAGCAGACAAATCAGACAGAATATCACCGTATCTATCGTTTATGAGACAGAGCAGCAGTTTATCAAAAGGGTACTTGCAAGTTGGGCATGACCATGACTCTGTCGGCGAAAGGAGCAGGGTCAGAAGCAATTCTCAAGCAGACTCGGTCGAGAAGGTCCTCGTCGTATTGGATGTTGGGATATTCCTTGGCAACGTCCCTACAGGCGGTGAGGAACATTCCATCAGACATCTTCATGATGTTGGCCTTGTGGACTGCGGTGACCTTGTGCCGGCCGTTTTCAGAGGCATAGTGGAAAGCGTATCGGGCCACTCGCTCAGAGGCCTCCCGAGTGATGAGTTTGATAGACTGCACAACGCCGTCGACAATCTACAGTAGAGTCAACACGGGTGAAAAATGACGAAAAGGGTCTGTGGTCAGGTCACTTGGTTGCTCGTTTGAACCGTCCAAGTTGCGAAGCAGCCTGGAAAGTCGAGTAACGAATCAAGGCCATCAGCCTACAGGACACCAATAAAACTGACCTCATGTTCAATGCCAGAGTATTCTCCCTCGGTGTTTTCTCGAATTAAAACAGTGTTGACATTGTCGTAAGCAGTCTTGTAGCCCTGGATTGAAACACAGGGTCGAACGTTGGCAAAGAGAGAAAAGGTTCGTCGGAGTGTAAGGTTGAGAGATACGTGACCTTTACCAATAGGCGTAGCAAGGGGACCTTTGAGGGCGACAGTGTTTTTCTCTATACTCTTGATAGCCTCGTCGGGAATAACAGTCTTTCCGTCTTTGAGGATAGGGGTCACATCAACTTCCTCCCATTGAATTGGCGTCTGTGGTCAAGTCAGATTCAGTCTTACTGTTGAGTCAAAGATTTACTTTGGCAGCTGCAAAGATTTGTTTAACGCTGTCTGCAATTTCGGGACCGATACCATCTCCAGGAATAAGTGTAACAGTGTAATTGCCCTATTCCATCCGCCCTGGTTAGTCATGCCCTCCTTCGCTCTGTATATCTTTTGTACGCACATTGGGACCCTTTTCAGCTGAGAATGCAGAGGTAGGCTTTGCAGATTGGAAAGCAGAATTGTAAAATCTAACGCCAGTAGAAGCCTTCAAACATATCAGTGTATTTTCAGCGCATTTATAGCTTGCCGCAAACAAAAGAAAACTCACTTGAATTGAGCGGAGAGAGGAAGCTAAACTCCTAGAGGTTGAACGGGCAAACATTATCATTATAGAAAAGCCTGAAGGGAAAAATTAAGAAAAGAAAAGGAAATGAAATGAATGTGCAACCTATATTATTTTATTTCGACGTCAGGGCCACAAGAAACGAGAATAGTCGGATCTATTCGGTCGAGAAAGGCGCGAGAGTAACCATGTGGTTAGGCGCGCGTAGAAGGTCGTGAAAACCTTTTTGTCACGTGACTTTTATTTTTCTGCAGAAATTCAAACTCACCCTGAGTAAAACTTGGTGAATTGTATTAAAAAATTCATCTTTTCATCTTTTCCTTTACTACTTATTTTAAACTTTTTCTATTAAAAATGGCCAGGACTTCCCAGTCTACTGCTCTTGCTCCTGTCAAGGCTGATAAAAAGGACAAGAAGGACAAGAAGGACAAGAAAGACAAGAAAGAGGCCAAGCCGGTCGCTGCTCCTGCTCCTGTAAAGGCTGTAAAGGTTAGTTGTGTCGGCATCCATCTGACTGAGCTAAAGTTACGTTAGGAATCTGTTAAGGAGAAGAAGGAAAAGAAAGAAAAGAAAGCTAAAAAGGCAAAGACCCCTACTCCTCCCCCCGAGAGTTCAAGTTCTGAATCTGAAGCTGACGGGTCTTCTTCCGAGTCTGAGGATGAAAAGCCCGCTGCCAAAGCTGCTCCCTCTACTGTAGGCAACAGCTCCAGCTTCATTTGGCGACTGTCTAATGCATTTGTAGAAGGTAAAACAGAAAGCTTCTTCTGAATCCGAGTCTGATTCTTCTGATGGGTCTTCCAACTCCGAGTCTGAATCGCCATCTGATCAAGAGGAATCTAAGCCTGAGGCTAAGAAAGACGCCAAGAAAAATTCTGACGATGAAGTATGTAGCAATTTTCAATTATTAATTTAATGCTGACCTATCTAGACTTCTGACTCTGATTCGGATGGTTCTTCAGAGGACGAAGACGAAAAAATGGAAGAACCCAAGGAGGCGCCAAAAGCTCAAAGTAACGGTAAGCTCCCACGTATTACGTGTCAACTTCAGCTAATACCCATTAGGCAATAAGCGAAAGGCCGATGATGAACCTGCTGCGGCTGCCAAAAAACCCCGTGCTGACGACGATGCGGAGGCAACTACCAACGTATTTGTCGGCCAGCTCTCATGGAACATTGACAACGACTGGCTCAAGTCTGAATTTGAGTCTTGCGGTGAAGTCGTTTCTGCTCGTGTAGTCTACGACCGAGATTCTCAACGATCTAGAGGTTTTGGTTATGTTGAGTTTGCCGATCTTGAAAGTTCTGCCAAAGCCATTGAGAAAAACGGCGCTGAAGTTGATGGTCGCGCCATCCGTGTCAATTACGCCACTGCCCGAGACCCTAACCAGGCTGCTGAGAAGCGGGCCAAGGTTTTCAACGATAAACAATCTCTTCCCGCTGAGACCCTTTGGATTGGTTCCCTCTCATTCTCTGTCACTGAGGATCAAATTTACGAGGCCTTCGGCGAGCACGGTGACGTGCAATCTGTCAGACTTCCTACTGATAGGGATACTGGTGCTCCCAAGGGTTTCGGTTACGTCCAATTCTCCTCCACTGAGCACGCTACTACCGCCCTTAAGGCCATGAACGGCCAGGAGATTTCTGGCAGGGCTATCCGTGTTGACTATGCTCCTCCCAAGCAGGACAACAATGAGCGAGGAGGCTTTGGTGGCAGGGGGCGCGGAGGCGGTAGAGGTCGTGGTGGCGACAGGGGAAGGGGTGGTGGTGACAGAGGAAGGGGCGGTCGCGGCGGCCGTGGTGGACCTCCTAGAGGGTAAGTTTTTTTGTCGTGCATTTCTCGTTGTATTCGTGCTCATCTAGGACAGTGGCGCTAGAACGGGTGGTATCGTCAGAGGTGAAGGTTCCAAGGTCACCTTTGACTAATCCTTTTAAGCCTACTGTACAATGTTCCCCCTATTTTTTGGTTTTTGAGCCGTTCAGATTGCTTTGAATAGAGCGCTTCATTATACAATATTTGACCTCCAAAAGGATACCCTGCCTCAGTTTATCGCTTGGCAATAATCTACTCTAAATTCTTTGATTGGAAAAGGCTCCAAGTGTGCTATTGATCATGTGTATGCATCAGGACCTGTTGGCTTTGGATACCATCTCAAACATAGTGCGGCATAAAAAATCGCAATTACTTGATAGTTAACCGGCTTCCGGCTATTGAATTTACTTTTTTACATTATTTTACATCTAATCTCGACCGCAAAGGTTCTCAATACTTTTACAAACTTACAATCATGATTGTTTCAACAGCTTTTCATAATCATTTTATTAGAGCTCTTTTCTCATCCATTCAGAAGAGAATTATGTCAACAGCTCATCAACATATACCTTCTCTAGCTATAACTGACGAGGAAACTGCTCGTCTTCAGGTAGTTATCTTGGTTCATATTGTCCACGGTAACTTGCTTAATCCATTTACAGAAGCTCTATGCCAAATTCCAAGATCCTACATCCCACTACCATCTTCCTCCTGGGACAGGAGGTCCTGGACATGAACAAGATCATGCATCTAATCGAATGCCTGAAATTAGCAAGACCGTCGCTTCAAACAGCACTACAACCCATCTGCTGTCTGCCTCGACAGGTCCCACAGAGTTGTCAAATACATCAGCAATGAGTGGCTCGTTTGAGGGCAGGAGTGAAGAGGAAGCGTTGAAATACTTTGAACAACATGGACACGATACTGTCGGTCTTCTCAAGTGGCCTGTAGCCTGGGGCGACCAAGATACTTTCCAGTGAGCTCTTTGCTCTGCGCGCATCCTCACACACAAGGGGGTTGGAACGCTGATGGCTATGTACAGACATGTCAACAATGTACAGATCGTTCGGTGGTGTGAGTCGGCAAGAATCAGGTATATAGACAGCTGGGCCAGCGTACTTGGGGAAGAAGCCATAAGTGGTATTCTTGTAAGGCAGGACCTGACCTGAGGCTGGGCAAGCTAATGGCAACTTGAAGCGTGCTAAAGGAACAGGTGTTATCCTCAAAGAAATCAATGTCAAATATAAAGCCCCCATAACCTTTCCTGATACGGTGAGCGGTTACGGTGTGGTCAGGCTACGGCTCTCAACGTTGACGGCACCTTGAACGGTAGATCATAGTTTCCAACCAAATACATGCTGTCAATCCAGAGCGTGCAAGCTATGGACATCGGCATCTCATTTGGTCATTGAAAGATCGGCAAGTCAAAGCTATCGGTGATGGGCAAGTTGTCAAAGTATTCTTTGAGTGAGTAAAATGCTGAGCCAGAAGTAGCACCATAGTCATGTACGACTATGACAACCTCAGAAAAGGTGTGATGAGTGACAAGCTGAAAGCTCTATTAGAGAATCTTGCTTCAGGTAAGCGATAGGAATGTGCATTCGCATATGCAAAGAAGCCATCTCAGTATGATCCAATCAATGATGACGGAACAAGAGGTCCCATTGGCCGCAGAAATAATGTAGATGCATAGAATATACGAAGCTCACTAAAATACAGGGCAGTTGTTCTCAATAGTAATGTCAACATGTTCAAACGTTTATATTATCAATCCAGCTGTCAACGCTACCAGCGTCACCAAAACACCGACAAGGCTGTCCCTCAAAGGCAATCCGACACGTCTTGCTGCTGCACTATGAAGGAGAACCGTTGTCGCTTCACCATTTGCCTCGACAGCACCGACTGTATTAACTGGAGTTGGTCCAGTCCCGAAAGGGTTTGTTTTGGTTGATGAAGTGTGTGAAGTACTAAAACCCAGCCCTCCCGAGCTTGTCGAGGTATCACTTTCGGAACCTGACGCTGGAAGAGTACAGTTTGACCTGTAGCCTGATAGGATGAAGACTGTCAGTACGAAATTAATTGGCTACAGTATGAAAAAACCAACTGGCATAAGCGCGCATTTTGTCTTTGTCAGAAGCCTGGCTGGATCCTATACAACTGGAACACGAGCTAGCCGCCGACAGACCATCGCTGGTGCATATGCAATTGTCGTCGGTGCAAGTCTAGTTGGAGTCAAGATTGTTAGCAGAGACACTTCAAGCACCATGGCCAAAAGGACCTACTTGGGCTAATTTCTGCCACTGTTGGCACTTGTTGGTACAAGTTGTATTGACGTCGGTCTTGAAGAACTGATGGGCAGAGTCCAGCGCCATATTTGTTGATCCACTGGTGGGAACAGGCTTCTTGGAATTCGTAGCTGTGTCTGAAAGCGTGCTAGATGCAGTCGACCCTGCTGCACCCGAGGTAGAATCCGTCGCCAGCGCCATCACCCCATCCAGCCCTGTTGATTTGGTAACACCAGTCGCTGTCCGAGAAGCTGATCCTCCAGATCCAGTACTATTAACTGAACCCGAAACACCATCCGTCTGGACAGCAACTACTTTGCTACTGCTCACGTCTGGACGATTGCTCACCTCAACCATCACTGTGCTTGTAGGTTTTGCAAGACCGACATTTACACAACTTTTTAGGTACGCATTGTAAACGTCAACCGCATCCTGGCTCGCCATACACTGTGCACACTGTTGGGCAGGAAAAGAGAGACCGCAAGCGCAAGCGTCGTCAGAACATTTCGAAATCGAGCTGAGAAAGGCAGCACAGCCGCCCCCTGAGCTTATACAAGACCCATAGGGATTCGCAAGTGTTGCCAACGATGATGCGAGTGGCATGTTGTTGGTTGATGCGCTACTAGGTGCAGCTGTGATTTTGTCACTGTTTGAGGTCGTTTGACTAGTGGTCGGAATACTGGACATATCGTCTCTTGCCAAGATACTCTTTGCCGCCATCACACCGTTTGTCGAAACGACTGGACTTTCTTGCTGGGCCAACCGCTTTGCGAAGTATAAGGCTGAACCTTTATCTCCCTGGTTGACAGCATATATTGGCTCAGCCAAGAAAGCTGCCACTAACATGAGCGAAGGAACGATAAGTCCTGACTTGACCTTGAACATGGTCATCGTGGTGAGCTTTGTCCTGCCTGGTTCGCTGGTGTGGCGTATGGGAACGACGATATATTACAGAAAAGATGGTTGACGTTTTCAACACATATACAAGCTTTGTCGTTGTCTTTTGGTTTCTTGTTTAAGGTGAACAAGTATACAAATGGTGAATCAATAACCAATCTGTCAAGTGGCAAACGATCCAGTTTTATCAACGAAAAAGGGTTTCGTGTATATTTCGTAGCTGATATCCTGCTTCATGGATGGATGAGACGGAAAACGATGACAGTCCTTTGCCTCTTGTAAACATGTTTGATGACCCTGGTTGGTGCCATGAAAGGATAATCAGAAAAAAGGATACCATCATTGGCGGCAGAGAGAGTATTGCCAATGTGTAGCGAGTTGGAGTGGGTCTATATTGGCTGCGAGGAATGGTTAAAGTGATAGAGCTATCAAAGAGATGTGCGTTCAAGTATTATGTATACTTTGTTTACAGACATGTATAGGGTAGATATGTTTAGGACCTTTCCCATATTCTATCAGCTCTATGCAGATGCCCTTGATGGCGGGAATCGTTTTCACAGTATTGTGGTCTGAAAATAAAGACATCGTACATGTTGAATGATAACCCAAACCAGATACTGGAATGTTGTCGTTAAACACTCTTGCGTGGTTATCTTACTACCTTTATCGCAAGACACCTTGTGGGTTTATCAGGCGCTGTCCCAACACCCCTTGAGAATGATTCTCATCGATACCTTGCCCGCAAAAGAGGAAAAGGTGAATGAATCCCATGATCACGTTTCCCAAGGGTAGCGCAAGAGTGCAGCTACTGAAGCCACTTTCTCTATGTACGACCTGAAACAAAAACCCCAAAAGGTCGACGTCAAGTTTTTGGACGTTGAAGGTCCATTTTTTGATAACGTGAACGTTTCTTGGTACACAGGTTCATGCCTTGACGTTGCCACACCCATTGACGGTTTGCAAGTTTGCTGGTGGACTTGAAAATGCAATTATAAAAGTGGGCAAAGGTGGTGTTTATGACAACAAGCTTTTGAAGTCCTCCAGTACCGATGAACCCTCAGTCATCAATTGAAGTGGATGGGCTTTCACCTATCTTTCCGGCAAGAATGCGGTAGCGCAGAATGTCGCTGCGAATTCGTCTAAATGGAATCAGTCACCGTTCAGCTATAAGGAACTCACATTGGTATAGATGACTGGATGCTCAAAGCATCCATCAATCTAGCCACTCTTCTCACCAGCAATAGCGCTGCCAAATCACTTACACTCAACAAAAGTTATACAATTATAAAAGTTGACAATAAAACGTGAGCAGTTTCATTATCTTTCTTAACCTAAGGCTAATTCCACCACAGGATTGAACTGTGAAATCCCACCGACAAAGACTCAAAGAGAAAAAATAACTTGAAAGTTGATGTTTCTACTCTCAAGAGCGGTATCTTGTATCTGTATCACCTGAAGGATCGGGAGAAATTGTCTGATTAAAAGACTGAGTGTGAATGATGCCGATGACTGTGAAGGTAAGCTTGCGTCTTTGCAGTATAATTGTTGCTTACTTTGATGTGTTTTGCAGCAGAGCATCCATACAAATATGCAAGATTCGTTTGTATTTGTACTCTTACTGGCGTCAGGAAGGACGATAACAAATGTAGCTCTCTTTGCAAGGGCGATGCGACTGAGATGGGCGGCAATGGAGGTGATCTTTGTGTTTACAACACTAGTGTGAGCGGCGGAGTGTACATGACCAGCCAATACGCGAAAAGGACACTCTCTGCGGAGTTCGGGCTTCAATCTATGATAGGATTTGAGTAAAAGTTGAGTGATAAGAGAAAAAGGTTTCTAAAGGTTTTTCACCAAGTTATATAGCCTAGGTCAATTGTTTCGATTCTCTGGTCTTCAATAAGGTATCTAAGAATGAATGAGCTTTTTGCCATTTCGTCTCTGAAAAGATGCAGCTAGACGTTGGTACGAATTGAAAACCTTGAATGTTCTGAAATAACCGTGAGAAGACAATGATATGCATCATTGCTTGGCTTCCCAACTGACACCACACCCACAAGCGCCCCCTTCCTTCGCTTGAGGGTTGTCCTGTAGTCGAAAAGAAGAACCTATGAGTTCTGTCGCATAGTGCAAAGTAGCTCCCTTGAGCAATCCAAATGAAGTGATATCGACAATGACCGGAATACAAGCAACGCTTTCGGGTTGCAGTATACTAAAAGGTATTGGTGATCCGTTCGATGGTTTGCAAGTCCTCAATCGGTACGCACTAGTCATCAATATCTCGCTTCTCTGTCAAGTCCATTGTATATTGATACCCATGACACCCTCCACTCTCGACTCCTATTCGTAAAGCCAATCTTCCCTTTTGAAGAGTCTCCAAAGATTCCCGTGAAGTTATCCGCATTAATTGCTGAGCGTCAAGTCAGCAGTGTTGAAATCAAAAAGTACTATTCAAAATCACCTGTATAGCTTCAGGGGTAATGTTCAAGAAAGCTTCTTCTGGTGGCAACAGCTTCCCTTCTTCATCAAAGAATTCGTTTTGTTTTATCGCTTCCAAGTTGGGTGCGATGACCTTAATAATTGGCCTAGGAGGTATTGGTGGCGGCGAATCGGGCACATCAGAGCGAGATGTATTTATAGAAGAGGTAGTTGCTAAGCGATTGGGAGATAATAGGCCGTGATTTGGAGGATACTTTTGCCGAATGAGTGAACAAGTTGTATAGTGATTTGCGCGAGATGGTGGTAAGTACAGAAGGCGAGAAGTTGAAGCAAGGATTGAACGAGAAGCAATACGGCGGGAGCATGCAATGCAGACAATACCCATGTTGACAAATAAATACTTGTGGTAATAGAAAAGAAAAGTAGAAAACAAAGATTGGCTTATCAATTCAACCTCCAACTTTGCCAGTGATCAACTGCCACTTTAGGATATTACCGGTAAATCCGGAGTAGTAATCACCGGTTATGAAGAACGCCGGAGACTACTTACTCTAACCAACTTTTTGATTATAAATACTTCTTTGAATGAATTGATATCCTGTTTTATTCTTGTTTTGTTTTGTTTTCATAACTGACACAATAATGTCGTCTACTTTCCAAAACATCGCAAACTCCATTCCCTCTCTTGGGAGGGCAAGGCTTTTGATCAATTCTGCAGACGATGTCGTCGTCGTTAGTGCCGTTAGGACACCCCTTACAAAGGTCAGTCAACCATGACCAGTACCAGTTATTCATTACTGACAACTCTGAAATCATAGGCCAAGAAGGGCGGCTTCAAAGACTGCTGTCCCGAGGATCTTCTTGCTGCTGTTTTTGTGGAAACTCTGAAACGAAGCAAAGTTAATCCAGCTCAGATTCAGTATGTTTTGGGTATTATCAAACCAACATTTAACCGTTGTTTCTAATGACCCTCAGAGATATCGCCGTTGGTAATGTCCTTCCGCCAGGGGGTGGTGCCAACGTGGCTAGGATGGCTCAACTCTTTGCCGGTATTCCATACACGTCAGTATACAACTTTTATATCCACTCTAATCATCTAATCTTTGCCATAGCACACCCATCAACACTGTAAACAGACAATGCTCTTCAGGCTTGACAGCTGTAGTTCAGGTATATCCTTGTCGCCGTCAGAGTTGCACATCTGCTAACTTTGCACAGATTGCCAACGAAATTAAGTCTGGCGAAATTGACATTGGCATTGGTGCAGGTGTCGAGCACATGACAGCACATTATGGTGCAGGTGTTCTCCCCGAAAAAATGTCTGATGAAGTTCTCTCCAATCCCGAAGCTGCGGATTGTCTTGTTCCCATGGGCATTACTTCTGAAAATGTCGCTAAACATTACAATATATCTAGAGACGTTCAGGATACTTTTGCCGCCAACAGTTTTGGGAAAGCTGCTGCTGCTCAGAAAGCTGGAAAGTTTAAGGAGGAAATTGTTCCCGTCAAGGTATGACTATAGCCTTATGCCACTACAACAGCTCACCCCGCTCTTTACAGGTTAAATGGTCTGATCCCAAGACTGGAGACGACAAAGAAATCATTGTCGACTTTGACGATGGAATCCGAGAGGGCGTAACTAAAGAATCCCTTAGCAAACTCAAACCTGCTTTTTCCAAGGAAGGCTCTACTCATGCTGGGAATGCCTCTCAGATTTCGGATGGCGCAGCCGCGGTATTGCTTGCTAGAAGATCTGTAGCACAAAAGATGGGATTGCCCATCTTGGGCAAGTTTGTTGTTTCTGCTGTCGTTGGAGGTGAGTTCATAGCGCATGGCATCGTTTCTGCTAATCACCCATCTCAGTGCCGCCTAAGCTTATGGGGTTCGTTGAAACAAATACTATCGCGTCGCTTGTTTCCTCGGCTAACATGATAACAGAATTGGACCTGCCTTCGCAATACCTAAAGTCTTAGAGAAGGCTGGCATCACAAAAGAAGATGTTGACTTTTTTGAAATCAACGAGGCATTTGCTTCTCAAGCTGTCATGTCTATCCAACATCTCCACATTCCGTTTGACATTGTCAACCCCAACGGAGGAGCCATAGCTATGGGACATCCTTTAGGATGTACTGGTGCGCGTCAAATTGCTACTGGATTTTCAGAAGCAAAGAGAGAAAAGAAAAAAGTGTTTGTAACGAGTATGTGCATCGGAAGTGGTATGGTAGGTTTTTGCAATTCTAGGTATCATCATTTGAAAACTGAGCTCATGCATAAACAGGGTATGGCGGCAGTGTTTGTCAATGAACAATAAGAGGTTTTTGATCAGCCATGGTCTGTACGGTAGTGAAAGCTTGTATGAGCTTGTGATTGGTGATGCATTTGTATGCTTGCTTTTATCCGTAGATATTCACGGTGTTGCCTATGAGTATAGTAGAATCAAGTCACAGATGAAATAGATTGTAAACTATGCCGTTGATCTCTGCAAATCAATCCACTCAATTCTTTTACACAAATAACCGTCCAACACCAAGTCCTATAAAGACTATATCACTAGATTAGAGCAGCATTCATTTTCATTTTCACTTTGATATCAATAATACAACGACTGACCTGTTCCGATCAATGCTGTGACCTTTCCAGTTACTATGGGCGCCCCTATCGGTCTAACCTTTTGAAAAGCTCCTTGTTGTTTTGCTTGATACAGAGCGTAGAGGCCAACACCAGTAAATGCCGTTGCGCCAGTCATGCGACATATGCTGCAGTCAAAGTCAGAATCCGTTTCCTGTAGGTTTATGACGAAGGTATAGCAACAAGAGACTGTGAATTTTGCACTAGTTTCATCGGAAAATACTTACAGGCAATCTTTGCGTGGAAATGCTTTTGTCTCCCCAGGGTCTGTTACATGAGTATTTGTGGAAGCCATGTCCTGTTCCAGAATTGAACACTGGGAAAAGTACAGGACGATTGCTATGATTCTCTGCAAAAAGTAATTATAGATTGAAAAGGGATAATTGATATAAAAAAGAGTCAAAAAAACAAAAGTGGAGGCAAGTTGCCCAACGGCCATCGTTTCTGACTTTTAATCTTTATCATTTTTATATGTTGTGAATAGAGCAACAAAAGCAAAAGAGAAATGGATTCCTATCTCAATGAGGAATATTTTAGCTATGTAAGTCTAGTTGCTTGCAATGATCCTGGTAGTGCTTACCCTTATGATATCTGTAGTATCCTTACCAAACAGTATGATCTACGATGATGCCAGTAACTGCTTACCGCTACTTGCAAAACGTACAAGCTGTTTACCATGAGAAGACTTTTTGCTCTTATCAACTCACAACAGACAAACTTGAGCTACTGTGCCGCGAAAAGCTAATATAGCTTTGCCTTCCCAGCAAGTCGACCTACTCTAACCGCTTACATTCCCCAAGTCAAATGTCACAACACCTTTGGTGACAATTCCCAGTCGAAAGCTTACAAGTGGTACCATGGACTTCTCTTTACCAAGACAAACGGCTCATAATAAAAGTATATAGGTATGTGCAACAGACATTTACTCACTACTTTACCTCTGTGTCAGGATTGAGGTTGGTCTTGGAATTTGAGATTTGACCTTGGGACGAGGCTTGGATTGGGTGGGAATTATCTAACTGGAATAGACAAAGACAGGTATCAAAATTCATTCTCAAGGAACTATCAACAACAGGTCCTTTTTTATACCTTCTCGGCTTTTGCTCATCTCCGCCAGGCCCACGTTGATTCAACTGTATCCATTTGCCAGTCGCACATATCGTCCTCAGATCGGCTCACCGTTCTCTGCCATAATCCTGACACTGGTCCTATTAGGGATTATTCTAGGCAAACAATGGATGCATTGGGTGTTTCATACATTTAGGCAGTAATGGACATTCAAGAATGGGAAGAAAAAGGTGATGACTCTTTTGGAGTTGTATGATTAGCCCATTTTACATCTTCAAAAATCGAAACCACCAAGAAAAGCACTCACGTTCTAATAGACAACCTGGATCAGCCATCAATAACAATTATCCCGTCATCTCTCTTCAATCGACTGCTTTCATCATTAGAAAAATGCTCCCAAGCGCCGCCACTGTCCTCTGCTCTATATCTAACCAGCTCTAAATAGACCAACGAATGGATAATGTATATAGAGCAAAGACATAATCAGAAAATCATATCAATAACTCATGTATCCAGAGAACGAGTCATCACTCGCTAGGTTAGTCACTAGGAACGGCGGCACCTACCGCCTCTTGATTCCCGAAATCACCCGTGAGCGCCACCCGAAAATCTATATAAAATCACATACAAATATCCCATCTATAAAAACCGTCGTATCTGCATCATTTCTCTTTTCAACATCTACACACTCACAAAAAAAAAGAAAAAGAGAAAACACAACATGTCGTTGGCTCGCCTCACAACAGCTGCCCTCCGTCCGGCCACTTTCCGACTTTTACATTCTGGTCCTTCCTGTCTTGGAGCTGTCGATCCGTTCCCGCTTCCGTTCTCAGATCCTAAGCTTATGCAAGCACAAAACCGGCTTTCAGAAGACGCTGCAGAGTGGCCGATTCCACAGCCGCTCGACCGTTCAGGCGAAGACGAAAAGACACTGCGAGCCCGGTTGGTTTATCAAACGAGAAAGAGAGGAACGCTCGAGACCGACCTGCTCCTCTCGACTTTTGCGCGAGACGCGTTACCAGAGATGAATCTTGACGAGTTGAAGGCGTTTGACAAGGCAAGTCGATCTGACGCGACATGGACGCGCTACTTGGACGAGTTCCTGGTGATCCGCTTAGACTGACGTGACGGACTGTAGCTCCTGGACGAACCGGATTGGGATATCTTTTACTGGGCCGTCGAGAAGAGAGAACCTCCTCAGCGTTGGAAAGACTCGTCGGTATTAAAAAAGTACGTTGGTGGTGGTGTACTAGCATGGCAAGCTGACAAAAGTCCCCCAAGATTGAGAAAACACGCGAAAAACGAAGGCAAGGTGGTGAGGATGATGCCAGCATTGCGCGTCTGAGCATGCATCCCACGTGGCATTTCAAGCTACCACTGGGCAGCGCACCAAGGATAGTTGAGCCATATGATTTGCTCGATTTTGGTTTGCGCACAAGCCTTTAGAGACGCGACGGTGATTAGATTTCTTTTTCTGCACCAGCATAAAAAATATATATATAATGCCTTTTTTTCGCTTTCTCGTCGTTTTGCCACTCTAGTATGTTTGACCTACCACGCGTCCAGCGTTATGTCGATGACGTTTTTATTCGTACGCCAGCCTTTTATGGCGACCACGGAGGGCCTGGTTGGTACCCAGAGCTCCAGACTCCTACCCAGTCGCGACTGGCTGTGAGATGGAACGCTGAGCTGGGAAGGGACGTGTATATTCAGCCTGACGCGTTATTCCTCACTGGACTGGATAAGAGGCTGGGCCGTGAAGATATTGTGGAGACGTTTAGGCGGTTTGGGCTGGGGAGTCGAGTGAGCTAATCATCGCTGGATGGAGTGTCTTATTGACCGGTATTGCCAGATTGAGATTCCTTTTTTTCGCCCTCACAAGCACCTTGAGAGTTGTAATGTTGCACTGGTTATGTTTCCATGCCCTCGTCAAGCAGAGGACGCGCTAATTTTCTGTGTGGGTGTGAATGTCTGATGATTTGAGTTTTCTGATTTGCCGATAGAATGAAAATTCATGCTTTTTTGGTGATAAATGGGATTTTAGGGGTAGGTTTTTAGAAATCAACAGTAATGGAGAGAAGGCTGGAAAGTGCGACGACATTTTGGTGAGTAGAGACGGTGTAGCGTCAGTGGCTTACGTGTTGGTAGCTCGTTCGAGAAGAGTTGTCTCTAACTCCGGCTCACATTCCCACTTGTGTATCGCGAGATATGGCATCTTCCAACCTTGCACTGCCTAGTAGCTGGAATGCTGTTGGTTATTCCCGTGATGCTTTTGCTCACAAACGCAAATTGGCCGACTACGACCTGAATCGCGAGTACATGGATGAAAGACGTGGTTCTGCTCAATATCTGTACAACAGAAGCTGCATATACGATGAGAATTTGAGCAGAAGGGATGGGTTGGACTTTTATGAGATGCCGTCGCCACCAAAGAGGAGGTTCTTGGGACCGCCCATGCCTTGTGGCGTTGATCAAGACGATCTACAAGACGATCCTCACGGATATGCGTCTGGAACGACGGACTCGATAGAAGTTTATGATTCACTTGAATCGTACAGGTTACCTCTCTCCCCAAAACGTCGTTTTATGGAAGAACATCATTACAGTTTCCCCTATCCAACCTATACGAGTACGGATACATGTGACTTTGGGAAGGAAAACAGTCTTGTTGGTCCTTTTCGCCATGACAGGAACCAACATTCATCGCACCATCGCCAGTATTATGATAGGCCTTCTCGCTCTGCGGCTGCAAAAGTCAACAAGGTAACCAGTGTGTATGAAACGATGCGTATGTCGAGCGTCAGCGCATTGAATCATGACGGCTTGACAAGTCATGTTGAATCTTCTCGGCCTCTTTCTCATTCCAGCTCTTTCTCGCTGTTGAAGGATGAGACATTTATGGTCAAAGAACTTTGTGCCACCAAGCGCCCATTGTCTTTTGCTAGTAATAGACAACAGAGCCAAATCGACAAGAGTCAGCAGGATGAAGCCAGGATTTTGGACGAACGTAGGGTGTCTGTCATATCTCTGCCGAATCAAATCATTGGAGAAGACGGGGAAGAAATTAAACCAGGCGAGCCTCTAGCCTTGACACCCCTTTCACAGACCTTTCCGTTTGATACAGACGAAGACAGCGAGGGTCACCGTCAGCCACACTCTGAAGAACGTAGTGTCAACCAATCTCTTTCCAATGAAAAAAAACAAGTATCCCATTGCTTGCCTACCCTCCCTCTCTGTTCCCCTCGTTTGTTACGTAGCCATGTGGAATCCTTTTCTCACCACTTCCACCCCAGAACTCGACAAAGCTACACTGAGCCTCGCTATATTGCTGTGTCTCCAAACTTACAGACATTGAGCATCATGAGAGACCTGGATGCAATACCACCCGTAAGAGACTGGTGCAACATCTGGTCTGTTGACGCTCTTTCCGAGGAACAGAAGAGGTTGATAGGACTTGAAAAAAAGTGGGTTTTCACAGGCCCAGCTGGAGATGTGTGGCGTGAGAGTAAGGGAAGTGCAGTTGTGTTTGATAGCAAACAAGTCAAGTAAATCAAGTTTCAAAATCTCATTGTAACATCTAGTCCAACCATTCTGATTCATCCAAATGACATTTGTGCGTAGGTAATATACAACAAACGTTACAACTCTTTCGTATAATGCTATGCTCTCGTAGACGTATAACAATAGTGCAATGATGCTGTCTTTGTCATAATGATATGTAGTATGTTGTGTGTACAATAATCTTTGTGCTTACAGACGCAGCTTCAGACTGGAATGAACTTGGAGACCATCCCAATAGGAATACGATCATTCTCCTCTAGACATCTTACCCAAACATTATCTTCCCACTTGATAGGAATATACTTTGTTTCCTACCTATTGTCAGCCCCGTTCACTTTTATTGTTGGATTCCTACAAGATCAAGAACCAGTCGATTCCAAAATCCAGCCGCCAGTCGTTGATGAGCGGCTTGCGAAGGATGAAAGCAATCTATAGGTGATAGAGCCGTTATTGGGTAATTTGCCAGGTCAACGACAGTTCCAGGCTGCCTATATTCTTTGTCAATATAGGTTGCTTTTGAATCGTCGGGAAACGTACCAGATGGCTCCAAACGTGGGATCTTCTTCTCTTTCCCACTCACGTACAACTTCCAAGACGGCTTCATCGTAAGCCTCTGCCAGCTCATCCATCCTTTTCCTGGTCCAATCTCCTACGAGTCCAGGAAGGAGGGCACAATTGCATTCCAGGGGGAGATGTGGAATGGTCGGGGGGATGTGAGGAGGTTGGCAGTATGGGTCTTTTCGTGTGAGCTCGTATATCGAAGAAACACGAAAGAGGCCAACTATATCTATTGGTAAATGTAGAAATTTGTGAATTGGATTGACTTACTAATGTTGACTATGATATTTGCTAGGACAATGTCAAAAGTGACTAAACATTCGTATAAGGAGTTTGACTTACGGACATGGGCTCGCAAAAGGTTAACGGCTTTTCGTATATCTCTGGCAAATTGCTTTGAAGAGCCATGGAAACTGTATCCTGTCACATTGGCTACATTGAGATATGCCTCAGATAGTTACTTCTACTGTTTTGAGCTTACAGGACATGCAGAAAGCACACTACACTCATGTTAGAGTTGGGGTTTTGCATGGTGATAGATACACACAATGTCATTGGCTCCAATACCCAGATTGACGAGCTTCCATTCCTCGTCACTAATCCCAATCTTCTTAAGTCTGGGTAACAGATAATCTGCCGTTGTGAATGTCAATGTTGGATTCAAGATAAATGACCAACAGCGTTAAACTGACCTTCAACTTGTCGAACCAATCCGGCGGCGATACTGCCTGATATCCCTGCGTTCAATCCATCCTCCTCTGGTCTATCCATACAACCCTTGGCTCCAAGCCCTTGTAGACAGACGATAGGCGGATGTTGACCTTTCGATACACCTGTCACTGGGTGGCCAATATAGTGCTCAAGGATTCTAGCGATCGTTATCGAACCGGGATCACCACCCGTCGGGTACGATAAACCACGATATTCTTGAATATCAAACAGCTTGGAGTAAAAGGGACGCTGACGTGAATTGGAAGATGATCTTGATTGACCTGCCAAAAGTCCTGCCGTGATACTATCACCAATGGCCATTACCACTGTAAAGTCATCCGGTCGACTGCACAAAACGTCAGGCATTACCAGGTCGCAAAGAGTGCATCTTTTAAACAGATACATACACGTCTGTGACAGACTTTGGATTGTTTCTTTCGGTCAATCGAGGACATTGATCAAGGTCTGCAAACCTGACCAACTTGCCAGGAAGATTTGAATGCGGTAAATGTGGTGTTAATGCAGATATTTGTAGGATGGTGACAAGGAAAAGAGTTAATATGGTTGTAGCCTTTACCATTTCAATGGAAATGAAGATGATTATTATTATTGGAGGATTATAACTTTTGGATTTGTGGAGACGAACCAAACAAAGGGTGATGTGGAGTCGTGATGTCACAAGATCTTCAGAAAAAATGGAGGCAGCTCCATGGAATAACGGCATTATAAACTGAATAGAAAAACAATTTATTTAATAGTTTTCATCTTTTCAATATAAAAGTAATTCAACATGGAAAAGGATTCTGCTCAGAAGTTAGCTTCAGAACTAGTGACTAGGTTTATATCTCTGGATAAGTATGTCGTTGCTGTTTAGCCACGGATTGACGAGTACTAACCGCGAGCATAGAGTCCAGTTTGATTCAGTGGTTAATGAGTATTTCGATGTCGGTTTTGTGACTTTCGTATGAGGAGAATGCTGATGTCTGGTTTTAGACTGAGTGCACGCAAACGTCCAGGCTTGTTGAGATTACTGGGGTATCCCGAATCAAACACCTTGCAGCTTTGGAGGCTTCCGTTGCTACAGAATCTCGGATAGTTGGTACTCCAACCTATGATCCAGCGTGAGCCTTTTGATATGTGTACTGTGAACACGTCGTAACACTAGAGAATAGGAGAGAGATTATCCATTTTTCCTATGAGCGCACCTTCCATCCGCCCCTGTTCCCGTTTCCCCCATTCAATGGCTTCAACAACTGTATCAAAAAGTATAACGTGAAGCTAACTTGGGATTCTCAATTCCAACTCAATCCATCTCAAAATGAGCAGGGTGAGACCAAACTATATGTTACCAAGATTGGCCCTACCACGAGGAGAAACACTTCATGGCTTGAAGATTCCCTGTGAGGACAAGCTTTACTATTACATTGACGATGCTGATATCATGCTACAGACCCTTTGTTTTGATAAGGCCTTTACTTAGCTTTATCTTTGGAACCTTTGTCGATGCTTACAGCATCATGTCAAGGCATCCAAATACCGATGAGAACCGATTTTCTGCATCTTTGTCTATTATAGCAGAAGTCATCGGAAAGAGCTTGAACACCGATGTTGAGACAAAATTCAGCAACCTGATAGGGCTTTTATATCTGCCTTTCTATATGTAAGTGATAAACACCTGATCAAGCTTATACTCTTGTGCTGCAAGGCTCTCGAGTATCATCAGCATGTTGTATGGTTCCATCAAGTCTATCATCCTATTCGTTTACGATACTCTCAAGCTCGATGGTAATCCCTTGTATCAACTTTTTCTCGTCTCTGCAAACCTTTTCATCCAAGCCTTCAACATCGTATACGTCAACGTCCGGCAACTTCTTACTTCCTTGTACACCTACACAGAGGACAAGGCGAAGCAGAACGGAATCCCTATGGACGAGTACAAAAATGAAGGAGCCAGAATCATCAGAGGCGTTGGAAGCTGGTTTGGAATGCATTTTGACACAGTTTCTCGTAGTAAGTTTCGTTTCCTGTGACCCAATGCAAGACTGATCATGCAAAAGACCAAGGATCTACACCGAAGCGAGATCTTCAAGCTCCTAGCTATGCGCAGGCCGTAAAAGAGCAAGCATGAGATTACCAAGATAGCTACTCGCGATATGTTCAGAAAACATGTTTATAGGTATTTCTGTATAAACTGTTATGTTCAAAATCAGAATGTACTCAAAAGTATCATGTATAAATCCGGAAAAGCCGTAATAAAAGCGTCGGACATCGCCACTGTGTGACGTGTTAATTTCTACCGGTTGAGTTTAAGTTGTTGTGCCGGTTATATTGTCATGAGCGAATGACCTTTCATAACAATATAACAGATATAAATCTTTGTTTCTGTTGGTCTTTATCTTTTTCTCCTCTGTATATCATTGACGACGATATGCTGCAAAGGCGCCTGTTACTGACTCTAGCAAGGCTTCGGCACCGCGCCTATCCTGCTGCTACAACCATCCAGTCACGATTTTCATTCAAGCCCTTCCATACTTCTTGTCAGCTATTAGGATCCTCTCCGTTCAAGCTATTTGACATTGGTGAAGGCATAGTAGAGGTTGAGATTCTGAAATGGCACGTTCAGGAGGGCCAGGTGGTTGAGGAATTTGACCCACTATGCGAAGTTCAAAGCGATAAATCCGTGTAGGTGGACTGGTCTCGATATAAGGCTTCGAGCTCACGAGATTGCGAAGAGTAGAATTGACTAGCCATGCTGCTGGGACTGTGATGAATATCCAGAAGGGGGTGGGAGATATGGTCAAAGTTGGACAAATTCTTTGTGTTATTGACTCTCCAGATGAGGGAGGAGAAAGAGAGGACATTGACGCAACCGAAGTAGAGAGTAGACCGTCAGAATATCCCAAGACACCAGTTGCTTTACCTGAAAGCTTAGTTGACAATTCTTCGTCTTTTTCGCGCGCGCGAGAAGTGATTAGAGCAGAAGAGAGCTCCAGAGTGAATACCACCGAGGAGCATAGTGAATGTCTCAAAAAAGCAACCGAGGTAGAATCTCCGCCTCAGACTCAGTCATCTCTCGAACGAAAGCTTCGCAGAAGACACCCATTAGACGACTCTGCGACAACGACATTGTCCCCTACTCAACACGAAGGACTTTTAAAAGGGAAAGATGAGGCAATGGATCTTTCTGGTCCTGCCCAATTTACAGGTGAAGCAGCTATACTACCCTCCGCCACCCTGCGTCCTACCTCATTACACAATGGGCCTATAGAGGAAAGACAAAAGTCAAGTGAAAAAGACAAAAAGATTGTGAAAGCGTCGCCTGCAGTTCGCGTCCTAGCAGCGAGGCTTGAAGTGGACTTGGCCACTGTGAATCCAACAGGAAATAATGGGAGGGTGACTAAGGATGACGTAGAACTCGCAGCTGGGTCATCAGCACTGAGCAGCCTGAAAATCGGTCGCAAGAGGAGTACCACGACAGCAACTTTGGGCAAACCGGACGAACAGAGCACCACCAAAGTTGAGTTTGGGCGGACTCGCAAGGTCATGTGGAGGGCTCTAGGAGAGCAGGCAGCAATTCCTCATTTCGGGTGGGTAATTTAAGGCTATCCTAATGGAAATGGAAGCTAAAATGGACACAGATACTGTCACACTCTCAACTTAACGCCTCTTTTACCATACCTACAATCCTCAAAACCCTCATCTGGGAAGCTACCCTATCTCGCTTCAGACCTTCCCTCGTCTCTAGTTCATCATCCGGAGGATACTCTCGATACCTTGAAGAGTAAACCTACACTACTCAGTCTTCTGATAAAGTCATTAGTGCTCGCTCTAGAAGAGCATCCTGTTTTGCGATCCAAAGTGAAGGAGAGTGATGGCAGTAGATGGCTAGAAGTCAGTAGATATGGTATAATTGGTGTGGCTGTATCAGGTAAGCACTGCTATACTTGATTTCGGGTGTCGTCATCAACCCAATTAGATCCCAAACACGGACTTCTCACTCCTTCTCTTCCTGCGTTACCACCTTCGACACTTGTGTCCCAGATAACATCTCAAATCTCAAAGCTTCGCGAGAATGCATCTCGTCCATCTCCGCCCCCACACCTTACCATCTCTTCGGTTGGTGGTCTGGGAGAGGCAACCGGCGCTATGCCAGTAGTTCCCCCTGGAGGAGGGTTGGCTATCTGCGCCGTTGGGAGAGCCAAATGGGAGGTCGAGTGGAAAGTCAGAGATGGAAAGGTGTTTGATTTGGATGAGGAGCAAGTAAAAGCAGCGGGCTTGAGAGGGGTCTTGAGAGCACCTGTCGGCTGGAGTGCTGATCATCGAGTGGTAAGTCATTTTGACAGACCAAAGTGGCTGGACTTGGGGCTTATCTGCGCTTAGCTTGAAGGGGCAGAACTTATTGCTTTCACAGAAACATGGAAGAAATATGTCGAGGATCCGTCAAGGTGGATTGGTATTGTATAGATTGTTACAATTCCTCGAATGAAATAAGAAGTATCCAAAGCAAATGGATAATGCGTAAATTCAAGTTAGTTATGACTTTTAATTGTATTTACTTTGTAAATTGGCTGGTTAATTACAATTATTGACAGATAAATAATGGTGCCAGAAACGCGTCTTGATGATGATTAATGGTTTATTGTGATTTTTCCTTAAAAACAAATTCTTATTCTACTTCTTTTCTCAACTTTCAAATCAGTATTGTTGTTTTGAACCAGCGCTATCGACAGTACTTGTAATGCCAGATGCCACAGAAGCAGACGTTTTGGTTTATCACCTTTCAGTTGTTTGTGGACTCTTGCCGTCTGGGAAGGAAAGCCCTTTCGTGGAGACACGTCCGATATCGTTTGAAGATGTTACCTCGGACGTTTCTCCATGCGCGACGCAGAATGAGATAAAGAGTGGAAAACGCGAAGCTAGTTTTCTCCAAACGGTATCAAGGTTAAAGAAGCCAAGAAATTATGTGGAAGGTAGCGCGATAGACAGAATCAAGGAGGTTGACACGATGACGCCCAAAAAGAGAAAGTCAAAGGCTCAAAACGAAGGTCGAGCCAAAGCAGAAAGCGGATGGATTATGCTCCCGGAACAACCTTTTGAGACTTCCGCTAGTGACAAGATCAGAGGATTACCAGCGCATCTCTTGTCACAAAGGGATGGGGAAAAGAAGGAGAAGAAAAACAGTAGCAAGGAAAAGGGCAAAGAACACAAGACAGAGACCATAGTTGAGCAGCTTATGCCAGCATTTACCACAGCTACAGAGGATTGTCTCAAGCCAAAGGAGCAACAGAAAAGGAACAAGACAGAAAAAGACGTTGGTAAAAAGCTTTTCATTGCGGCAAGCTCAATCCCTTTGGGAATGAACGAGACGACAAATAATGCAAAACCAATTCGAAAAGATAAGGTGATCATACCTAATACAGTCGTCCGATCTATGGCTTTCGCTACAGCTGCAGACAAGGAAGAAGAGAAGCCTATAAATCACCCATCAACCAAATTGAAGAGGAAGCTTGACCAAAGCAAAGCTTCCCCAAAACTGAGTCATTCAAATAGGAGAAAGAGTTTGCCGGGGCGAGCTGCTTCTTCCATAAATGATTCTACCAAAGGTGCAACAGTAGCTCCTAAATCATCCAATCCGACGATTAGGCTGATGAAAACAAAAGAAGTACCACGGTCTGTCACGCCTCTCTCAAAACCATCAACGCCAGATGCTCGTATGAGGAGGGCTCTAAGCATGCCTGTGACAGAGGCCGATGTTATTCGTTTTCATCTCACCGGTTCTACTTCTCCGGCGCCTTCTATATCACAATCTCCTCTTACTGTCATGTCAAGGGTAAAAAAGAAGAAGAGAGATTCTACTTTAGAGATCCCTCTGAGACAAAATATGTTGCCAAAGCCTTTAGATTTGGAAAAGGAGGGTAAAGATGACGTAAACGAGTTCAAGTTTAATCAATTAAATGTGGGAAAAAATCGGTCTATCTCGAATGCTTCCAAGGCTGTGTCTGCATCGGACAGGATTGCACCTTTTGAAACATTGAAGGGAAACAAGGGCCTGACAGTTAACAAGATGACTTCAAATCCCGCATCTGAATATAAGTTATCGGCTTCTAGGCTCCCTTCTCCTGAACTTAAAACCCCAGAATCCCCTTTGCTTCATATGTTAAGTCTGAAACATAATTCTTTCAAGAAGACAAAAACTCAAAAGAGATTGAAGAAAGAAAAGGTTATGAGTGGAATTGACATGGGTAAGGAAAGCACAGATATGGAGACCCAGATGAAAAGCATCAGCCAGTATGAAGCCACAAACAAAGAGGTCCCAAAGGAAGACGCTAACAGTATGGGTGACTCGAGCGAGAAGAGCAAGCAAGGTAAGAAATTCAAGGATGTAGACGACCAGAAGGACAGCAAAGACGAAAGAATAAAAAAGAAGGACGGCAAAGGCGAAAGAATAAAAAAGAAGGACAGCAAAAAAGACAAGACATCTGCTGCCTCATCTCGAATTTCCTCTACTCCAACCGAATCAAAGTCAACCATATTTGCGCATGCCCTACCCAAGATTGCTGCGACTCCTCTGTCCTCCAAGAAGAAGATACGCCTCACAGAGTTACCTGTGCCTATTTACTCTCCCGTATTCACAACTTCTCTTTCTAAAATGCCAAAAACAAGGCCCTCTTCTCAGATGTGATCTTAGCGCCAAACGTCAAGTTAGCTATTCCAGTTATCGTCTTTAACTGACTTACTGATGTGCCAGCCGCAGAGAGCTATGCTACAAACAATCACACTGCTCTACTTGCTTACTTCGCATGGACTCGCAGCGTCATGACTTACGACAATTGATCTGCAAAATCTTGATCTCCAAATTGAACCCAGAAAGATGAGAGAAAGACATCGAAGGGTAAGAGTCGTAAACGAGTACAAGAGATTCAGCGCGGTAAGCATCAATTTCTTACCTTCTGAGTTCGCTAATAGGTGCTTCTATCGTAAGCCCTACCTCGCAACGTCCGTACAAAGAGGGAGCAACTAGAGTTCCAAAAGCAATATGTGCAAAGATTCTATACGAAACTTCAAATGAGGCATAACACCGATATGAAGACTCCTTCTGACAGAGATTGACGGAAATCAGCGAGGTTGTTACGAATTTCGCCTCCTCGTCTTGACAGCTTCTTCTTATCATTGCTTGAATCGTATTCGACTATATTACAAGTACAAGGTCCACCTGTGCTATCTTTCCGTACGCTCTACACACCAACATCGGCTTGGTCCTACAGATAATCACGAAATGGATGTTTGTTTATTTCATTCATCTCTTCGTAGTTTCATTCCGAAAAGTTTATCCTCCCTGTACTTCACGCAGCTCCTTTTGTCTCTTCCTCGTGATAATGACAATGAAATCATCTATCCAAATCCTTTATGCATCCGCACTATGATCAGTATTTGTGTCTACAACAGGTAATACAACAGTCAGATCAACAACACCAACATCAACCCTCTGGTTCTTCTTCTTTTAGTTTCATCTCCAGTTAATCCAGTAACGATCCAAAGACATGAGCTATAGATATTGACGTTACAGGTGCATCGCCCAAACGTCAGGAGAGCTAGAACCATCAACATTCTACTTCAAGCTGTTTATCCTGCAGCTCACATTCATTTATTAATCCTCGCATCTTGATCTATCTCTGCTCTTCAATAAAACTGCACATCTTGGACAATTATCCCTGTTATAGGTCTCATTTCTTTCTCCTGCGATCATTCAAAGCATTAAAAACTCAAGCCTCTCTTACCCATTACACTTTATCATGCTATGGATGACTTGGAAATTTTTGAAAGAAGAAAGAGAAAAAGAAAAAGATAATACAATTTCAAGTGGTCATCTTTGGTGGAGGCAATTCGGTGCCTGAATATTGATATCAATGGGTTTTGACTTCTTTTTTATATATATTATTTTAACAAACGTATATATTTCATCTATCATGCCAATTCATACATTGGCGTCTGTTTTTGGAGACATACCAACCTCTCAACTGGTATTGGGAGCTGCTACGTTTGCCCTCATATTTTCGCTCACGATCTGGGCAGGCGGAAAGAAATGTGTCTGGGAGAGAGAATGGGCAGGAAAGATGATTATGATTGTGGTAAGTGTATAGGAAACTGAATGAACTATATACATCAGCTAATGGTTTTTAAAGGCTCAGCCTACGCCAACAATACTAACCCTATTAGACCATTTGCTCCATTTGCCATCTCCGCCTCAAATCCTGTTTCTTCCTCCCATTTCGAGTCCTTTACCAGATGATCTCTTGACAATACTCCATGCAATGAGGATCTCTGCAGGGAAAAACCCGCTGGCTCAGCTTCACTGCGAAAGTCTTCCTCGGACGCCTACTGCTGTACGTGACTTTACCAAGAAATGGGCAACGGCACCTACAGGCACGACTGGCGCTGAGGGAAGGAGAATCGATGCTGTTGTTTTGGGAGAAGGTTGGAATGTCTTGCCTATGGAGGCAAAGACTGAGGGTAGATGGAGCACACACGAGCATCAGTTTCATCTCTTGACCTCGTTGCTGCCCTACCTGCTTCGTGCTCCCGCGGAAAGAAACATTAGGATTGTCTCTCTCATTTCTCCTTCGTGGCAAGCCGCTATCCCCTCAATGCAGGGTGTCAAGCCCCGCCAAGATATTGTGTACAATACAGGGGCTCGAAGTGTCACGACTATCTTGCTCATGAATCATTTCCAACTCATCTTCGATACGCTTGCTTCTGCAAGTCTTGGGACTATCAAGCCTATCCCCAAACCTTCACCGACCACTGAAAGTGATGAGAAAGAAGCCAAGTTGACCAGGAAGAGAGACAAAAGTATCAAGAGCAATATCATGGCGGTGAATGTCATCATGCCATGGACCAGGTTTGAGGCTATCAAGCCCGCTGTAGTCGAGACGACGCTGAGCAAGATCTTGTATGTTTCTTTAGCGCTGTGACATTAGCAATCACTGATTCACGCAGATGGATCTTATTCTACCCTCTTATCCTTATCTTGACCCCATCGTCCAAGAATGCAATTCAATCAATACTCTTTGCGCTATCGGCTCCAGTAAGATACGAGCCTCGAGACGAAACGGTGAAAATCAAGGATCAAGGGAAAGAGACATTGGAGGATAGACGTAGTGCTGTGGAAGGAGGCGATGTCATTCGAGATTGTGCAGTCATCGAGTATGTATTTCAAAGCTATATGTAGATCTTGTCACTGAGTATCACAGTGTCCCGCCGATTGTGAAGGATCCGATATTCTCAAAAACAACATATGACGCTTTGGAAAAAGATGTGGAAAAGGGGGTAAAGAAGCTTGAAATGTCTGAGAAAAAGACAGACAAGCCTTGCTGATTCAAAATCTATCCCAGTTTGACCATGTAGCTGTTAGATAGTGCCTTATACCCAGCACCGACAATAACCCTCACAAGATTGCCAGACTATGCAATTGAGTAATACATGCATGAGCTAGACATTCTGTTGGTTTTGCGCCTCCATTTCCCTGCCTGAGTCTTCCATACAATGTCTAACTTGCCTTATTGCAAGCATTATCCCAGGAAACTGAAGGCAAAAAGATGAAGAACGACGGAGGCTGCGCAAAAGTCGGCAAAGGCTCTACTGAGTCGTTAGCAGTTGACAACACAAAACATCTCAAACTTGCCGTTCTTGAGAAACCTCTTTAAACTCTCCATCGCGCCCAGGAGCAATCTGTGCTCTCAAGCCAGCAAGAAGTACAAACTGGCCAATTGTTGATCCAAATCTAAAGGTATCCGTCAGTCACCACGATGGACTCCACCTCGTCCGCTCACCCTCCTGCAAAGGCGTGAAACGGATAGACGGAAATCAACAGCCTGTATGTAAATTGTAATATGCCGGAAAGAAAGATGAATAGCAAGAAGACGTCAATGAGCTTCACTCGAGCCGGGGTTGTCAAGGTGTAATTGTCCACAAGAGTGCTGAACGATGTCGAGAGCTCTTGAGACGATATAGGTGATCCTTTTGGGTGTGTCTTGGACGCCATCTTGCCACCAGCTCTCATGCAAAGTAGAAGAAAAATAGAAGAAAAAGAGATGAATTAAAACCAATATTGATATTCGACATTGTCAATGGGGTGGTGCTGGCAGAACTCAGTCACGTGATCCTGCAAAACTTTACGTAACGACTACCACCCGGACGCTTACAACGTACTCCGGCAAAATCGATAACGATTGGCGAGCTTTATCTTATCTTTGCCGAGAAAATGACTGAGCGATTTTAAGAAACACCTGTGCACCCCTTCGGCTCCAGAATGCTGTGGTCTGTAAATGGCAAGCCGGCTCGGATGGACACATCATCGTTGTCCAGAAGGGATAGGATATAAATACCAGAGTATTTGTTCTTGCAAGTTCATCCATTGCAGAACCCACCAATCGCAGTCTAATTACTATGAATCCGACCCAGCCAAGATCTTGGGCCAACCACTTTTGGTCTTCGCCCAACATTCACTATTCATTCTCCCATCGAGTCCGTTGGCCAGCCGCTAATGCTGCTGAAGGTGCAGCTAAAGGCGCCGCCGACAGCCTCTTGCACCATGGCTTTGGTGCGAATGGTACTCCTCGAGGACCATTTAGAGGGTATCATTCTTATGAGGGTCGACATGGAGGTAGATGGGGATATCGCCGTCGTCCCTTTTTTGGACGGTTTGCTTGGGTAAGCTTGCTTGTGTGGGTCCTGTGCCTCGGCTGATATTTTCTAGTTTGTAATTGGTATGGGCGTTGCTACTCTATGGCACCATCGTCATGAGAAGCGTAGACATAGCCTTGAGAGGTTTATCACCGACCCCCAGTGTTGGTTGAGTATGCACCAACAGGCCATCATGTCTCCTGACTCGGAGCAAACGTCTCAACTCAGTGACAGTAACTTGGATAGATCGATGGCCAATGACGGTGCCCAAGAAGGACGTGCCTCTCCTTGGGAAAAAGGCAAGCACACTTGGGGTTGGCGAGGTCACCGAGAAAAGATGCTCGAAGAACGTCGCCTTGCCGAAGCGAAAGCAGGCTATCGTCCTGCCCAGGATGCATCAACCGCTCCGGCTGCTGCTCTTGGACACACTAGTCCCGATGTTCAATCGGTCAAGGAAGCCGTTGAAATGCTTTGGAATGAAAAGAAGGCTGAAGCCGGTGAAACTCAAAAGAGAGTCCATGACAAGGTCTGTATGCAGTCTTTCTCCTACTGCTTGAATTGAGACGATGGCTGACGCCTCCAGCAGGCGAGAGAGTATGCCGATGAGAGGCTTGAGAAACTTGGCATTGCCCTTGAACGTCTTCGAGAGGTAAGCCCATTTTCGCCTTTCAGTCATGCTGAAGACTTTATAGTCACTTCGCGAAGGCGACAGGAAAGATGGTGATAAAAAGCTCGTGTAGATGTATTGTATGCAGCCATCATAAACAGACTGAATGTTTAGGCAGCCAGCCTATCTCCATGGTATTCTCTTGGGATAGCTTGCATGGCTCTTGCCTTTTGAATTTCTCCATCTTGTGTTGTCCCTATTGCCAGAGATTTTGCTTGTTCCCTCGAAATCCTATCCATCGCAGAATGTCTCAATACCAGGTGGTCTATTTGATCAGGCCAAGACTGCAGGTCAGCTTTTATACAGCATTCAGAGAGGGTGGTAGTCTTGGATGCGTCGATTCCACCGCGTGCAATAGCCAGCAAGCACTCGGGCATCCCGAACAGCTATACAAAGTTTGTTTCGTAAAAGTATATCAGAATCAATTGAAATATTCCAATAGAGAGCAATAGTATACAAAAAGTAAAAAACATCCTAACATTATAATAGAATAAAGGAAAAAGTTATTCGGGATCTTTTTATTTTTATTTTTATATCCAACCTTTTACGTCTTTTACTCTGTTTATTATTACTCGGCATTTTTCAGTCTATATAATCATGTCCCAGCCTACAACCAAACAGATAGACCGTTCTTACCATCCCAAGGGCTATGCAAGTCTGCTTTAGGTTTGACATGCTGGGACGGGAACTGACAAGGACACAGGAGATGTCTTCTTCTCTCAAAAGAGCCAGGAAGCCTTTTATTCTGACAAACGCACTCATCGGTGGTACTATCGTCGCTTTTGCGGCTGGCGTATATGCCTATTCCATCTCTGCGGTTCAGCAGGACGATTTCGTGGGTCAAAAGATGGCTTAAGAGGTAGACCTAACAGAGAGGAATAGTCTGATGTGGCGGACTTGCTGCCACCCCTCGAAGAAAGGAGCAACATAAAGTCTATAGAAGACGAGGCTAGAGAGAAACAACTATCACTTGGATCTGCGCTTTCTACGAGCAACGGCCTGCCCCGCTCCTCAGCCATTCCAAATAGACCTATCGAAACGACAACGGCCGACGGCCCTGGTGGATGGCGTATCAAGCGACTCGGTGATATTGAATGGATCAGAACAAAGGGCTTGGTTGACCCACAAGGAAACGTACTGGTTTGGGGAGCACCCAATGTGGACGATATTGGACGTATGGGCGACGAGGTTCATACGAGATTCGTGTAACGATAGGGGCATGTCTGGAAAAGAAGTGCATCATAACAGTGATTACAACATGACCTTGACAGTGACCCATCCTCTACGTTGCAGGCTACCCGTTGTCAGCACATAGTCAGACCGAGTGACACTCACTCTTAAAGCACGTAGACGTTCTGCCAGGCTGTTGTCTTCCTCTTTTGCGGCTGAGGCTTCTCCGACACTTGGCTCTTTCGCAGGTACCTTGGCTTCTCCCAATCCATGCTGGATTTCTAGCCCAGCTTCATCGGCTACTTGTTGCATGAGATGATCCACTTGATCCTGAGGCGTTGCTATAGCCGTCGTATCCGACATGGTGGATTCCATATAGTTGGTTTGGACATCGAGGTCAGCGAATTGGGATTCAAACCTGTCCATCACCATTGATATCTTTTCTTGTCAGCGTCCGTCGCGCTCGATGAGCCCACACCTTTTCGAGATTCATGCTTTCCATAGCCTTGTCCATCCCTTTGACCACGCTTCCCATGCTGTTTGTGACTGTACGCATGGCGACGGCTGTTTCCACTCGACTGGCGACAGCGTCTATCCTCGATCCCAGCCGCAAGAGGTTGAGTCCTTCGTTCTTTTTCCGGATAGCATTTTGGGCATAGATTCGAGCGCCGTCCGTGTTTCCTTTTGCAAGGGCCTGTCCTGTTGCATGAGCAAAAGCTTGTTGAACACCTACTGCCCTTGCGTACTTGTTTGAGTTTATTCTTTTCAGATGCTTCATCCTTGTTGGCCTTTTTGGCTTGTCTTTGTAGCACTTTGGCTGTAAACTGTTGGACATGGGTCAGCGAGTGGTGCGTGTATCGCGCCGTACTTTGAGCTGAAACAGTGATTCTAAGCAAGCCTTTAGTCAATAACGCATGAAGACGATCTGAACTCACTTTCTAAATGACTCATGTTGTATGGGTAATAGTTGCAGAATGTGTGTATATATAGGGTTATGTTTAGATGTAAATAACGTGTAATGAGTAATTACCGTAATTATCTTTTTTAGCATCCCATTCCTGTGCCTCACTCGGTTGTCGATCTAAATACGATGTAGATAGTATACATCTAGGTAAAGCTCTTGACACTGCAACACCAGCACGCAGACATGAACAGCGTGCCACGCTCTAGAGTAATGCTCAGCGGTAAGCCATAGACCGCCACCCAGGGGACGAGATGATGTGACGGTATTGTCATGAATAATAGGAATAATCAAGATGCACGCTGTGTACGAAAAGGTCGCCATAATGCCATCCGAGTTGCATTCCTATGGTTGGCCTATATTCCAAGCAAGAATCCCAACGTTATGACACTACCACGATTCATTCTCTGGGAGCTGTCAACAGCAGGTCCTTGTCTTTTTCGCTTCCACAGCCGTCACTCAACATACCACTCGATACCATGTCTCGACGTGCTGCTAGTATAGCGCCTGATAGATCTCTGCCAGTGAGTGTCTTTGGGATCTTTGCGCTGACGTTCTCCTTTACTAGGTTTAGAACCCGAGAGCTTGACAAAGGGTGGATCTGTTGTGAATGAAAAGTTGAAAGGAAGCAGCATTATGATATTTGCTCTTGGCAAAACGATGAAAGGTGAATGCGAAGGAGGGCTCCCGTTTGAGACGACATTTCTGCGTATAAAGCGCAGCGCTCTCACCGCACTCTGCTCGTATCTAAACAAAACGGAACAAGATGGTACAGTTTACGACAATCGTTGCTATGGTGGGAGTGCCTATGCTAGGTGAGCCACACATTCTCCTACAACGGTCGTAGCTGACAAGTCGCCCCAGTTATGGCAAGCCCTCTTGAAAAAAAGGCAACGGATGCCACGACGACTTATACTCATACATCAATGCCATCGGACTTCACTCGCCCAACGAGTGGCCCACTCTATGACCCGCTGTCCGGTCTTACCTGTCTCGGCATCGCAACGCATGGCGGCGCCGACTGGTTCACCACGACTCTCTGCGCACTTCTAGGTGCCAACCCTGCCAAAGTCAACGCCAGTATCCACCTTGACGAAGGGACCTACAACAACGCGGAGAGTGTCACCTTCAGCGTCCACGACTTGGATGGGAAGGCAAACCCGGTTCCTGTCAGTTTCTTAAACGGCGGAGGTGCAGGCATTGTAAACTCGGGCAGCAGCGCTTGGTAGGCTTATGTGTAGCATCTCCGACTGTACACACTGACAGTAGACAGGTTTGCTGGTGGTTTTAGGAGCGCGGTCGTATCCACAGGCGGAAGTGGCGTTGTGGACGGTCAACTGTTTCAGCGTGTCGGCAGCAGTGATGACAAGTTGGTAGCGGCCGGTGAATGGGGTTTCAAGTATCTTACCGGTGTGGACGCAGAGAAGGAAGACGTCGCCAAGGACGGCAATAATTGGGGTATGTCTTCAAGCGAGAAAAGTATGGCGGCTGATAAAGAGCGTAGACGACTGGATGGACAAGGCCTACAAAAATCCTGTCATCATCTTGACCAACGACAAAACCACTGCGAAAGGTCTGGAGCCCAACCAATACTACACTGTCTATCTAACGAAGAATGAAGACAAAACGTACGTGGTTGGAATCTCCAGTCAGTCGCTAACAGCTTGTTCCAACAGCATCTCCCTTTGGCAATCCACCAACCCGAGTGATCTGCTGAATGTCTTCATCAAAGTTGACTCGAAAGAACTAAAAGAGAATACCCGGTACCTGTATCATTTGAAGGGTTGGGCCGCTTTCTGATGAGGAGTGTGCGAGTTGTGGGATGGTATTGTGAGGATGACGGAGAGGGAGGGTGAGAGGGTGTGTGTCGAGATGGTGTAGTTGTATGGTGGTGGCAGAAGCGGAGAAGGTATAAGGAAGGACTGTGGTGGATACCTCCTGAAGCATGTATCTAGATAGCTGTCTTCCATTCACAGGCTCAACACCCGACCCACGTTCTGACAGGTGTATTGCTTGTATATTGTTAAGAGTGACCAAGTTGGAAGCTTGCATGGCTGGCAGGACTTGGGTTGGGTGTTGGGTAGAAATCCTTGAGACAGAGTTGTCTCTGCTGGGATGTCAATCTGGAGTAGACAAAGACAGCTGCTTTGGATTATTCTCTGAGGATCAATCAACCACAGTCCTATCTTGTATCTTCTCGACTTTTGCGGCGGTCATTCAACCATCCCACTCTTTCAACCTACATCATCTCCTGACCTCCTCTCCATCATCCTGACAATAGCATAAAGATGCCCATACTGTTTGCGTGCACAAACGCTGATAGCGTACAGTTGTAATGGATTTGAGCTATTGGATGAAATAAGTATACTGTTGGAGATGGTAAGCAAAGATAAGAATGGTTCGCTGTATGCAAATGTTTTATATATATAAGAGACGAGTTGTCGCAGAAGTAGGGGAGTATTGGATAGCTGAGATGGCAATCCAATGTAGCTCCATTGAGTGCATTAAGAGACGACTGAAGACTGCGGCTGGATGTGGCGGCTGGTCTTCATCCAATAGATTGCGTCTAGAGATACGGTCTCCTCTAACAACGACAATAGTGTGATATGCGTACAGGAAAGATCATTCACTGATCGCTCCTGTTGTTACAGCCTGACACATGATTTTGGAAGTTTGGTAAAGTGATTGCTTAACTTAACATATTATATTGTCCTGGAGCGATAGGTTGCGAAGCATGAACCCCTTATGAGAAAAGGTAGAAATGGTCTATTCTTTTTATCTGTCCATAGACCCAAGTCATTGTGAGTGTTTAGTAAAGAACAACGTCAATGAGAAATTGTTTCTTCCACAACTTTGTAATTTATCGACAAAGTGTACCTTTTCAGATGGCGAATTTATGGATAGCGTATTATGAATGACATGGTATTCTGGCTAAGAAATGAGTTTTGTACTCTCCAGGAGCTATCAGGAGCACATAGATCCATACAAAGCAACTTAAACGACGTACATAAGATATCTATACAGATAATAATACCCACAAACAACGAGTCACCCAAAAATGCTGTTCAGCACACCGTCCATGTCTTGTCCCTCCAGAGTGTTTTTCTCCACAGCATGCCTTTGCTTGAAGCCCTTGAAAAGAGTTTTAGTATTCTCTGAAACTTTCAACAAAGACGAGTCGCCTCCAGCCTTCTTGGCTTTGCGCTTCTCGATTGAGTGGGCGAATTCAACATTTTTGAGGTATTCACTCTGTTCTGTCTAGGCAGGGGGAATCTCGGCTCGGAGTCGGGCTTGATGAGCTTGTCTCTCGTACGCTTTATTGTATAAGCAGCTATCTTTGATATATGATGGAACTCACCGATCTGTTCTCCTAGCATCTCCTCCTTGAATCCACTCAAGTACCTCATTGTCCAAATACCGTCTCTCCATCTTTGTATTCTCTTATCAGCTCTAAATCCTCATGCTTTCAGAACAGGATGAACCTGTCTCCCTTCTTTCCTCAATGACTTGCGCATTCAACATGGAAGCGGCCGTCTTGGCTATTGATTTGTCCAGAAATTTCACCCAGGCTTCTGAAAAGTTGGGGCTAATATACTTTTGTCTCTTTTGCTTCACGACGTCTGGGTTGTAGCCTCCCGGACCTGTAACACAAACATCAAATGAGCTCTTGGTGATGAAATGCATTTCACTTACCATCTTTTCTCTGGGCATATACTTTGCCAATATCTCCCTATCGTCTCATGAGATGCCTCACCTTTTGAGGAGTCATCCCAGGGGGGCAACCTAGAGATGTAGATAATACCCGCTGTAGGCTTCTTTCTCTTTTTTACGGGTCGACACGCTTATGGCTTCGCCATATCATGAGACGGTTGGATAGATTGGAGCGTAGAGGTAGAGGCGACTGCATTTGGGGGAACCTCGTAGGATCCTTGAACAGATTCTGAGCATGCAAGCTTGTAATATTTTCCAGGCGAGGCCATATCGTTTGCAATGGAAAGAATGGTAAGGCTTTTACAAGTAGCTTTGTCCAATAATTGGAATCAAACAAATGACGACAAAGAATTCGATGACGGACATCGCCGACACAACGGAAGCAAATCGAATCATCCTACGCTTCATTGACTATGAACATATTTCTCATCCTTTCTCATCCTTTCTCATCATGACAAGCAAACGTTTTACAGCTGAAGCGTTCGTTAGCCAACAAACGCTTTCCAGAGCTGGCCATGTAGTGGGCCGGTAAAGACAACGACATCTGTATGGCAAAACCATTGTCAGCCCAACCCTTATCCCACTTCATCCAACCATAGGAAATAAGACAGCCGAAACCGGAAAGCCATGGATGAAACCTAGAGACGACGTTTTCCAACATACAGGATATGCTTTGCTACACATATAGAAAAGCTATCTACTGCCTGCAAGCTCTTGAAATCAAAAATACTCTAGCACTATACCCTTTAAACAGCTAAAGCCTCTCTACTTTAAAATTTCCAAGGGAGACAACCTGCAGCTCTCAACATGTCCCAAGCTTACAGAGAACCAGTCCGACTTAAAAGTCTCCATACAGAATGAGGAGAAATCGATAAAGAATCCACAAAATTGGCTTTACAAGCAGCTCGTCCATTTGCCTTACCATACGACCTTTCATCAGACACAGTCCACAAGAGGCAATAGTTGAAGTACCACTGGCAACGCACCAAAAGGTCTACTCTCGTTGCACCCTCCAACCATATATAAACAAATCAAGCATACAAGCAAACTCTTTGCTTTAAACAAACATTAATGTAATTACAACATATACAGTTGGGTTATTCATTTTTGCGAATTGAACAGGAATCGTCATCACGGAAGCAGATTTTGGCTGTGTTCAATTCAGTACGTATTGTATAGGGTTTTTTGCGTGTTCAACTCGAAAAGCTGATCAACTTCCCATATTTTGTTTAATTTAAGATAAATCTTCAAGCCCAGCACTTCTCTTGTTCTATATAACATATGCCTTCAAACTCAATACTTTTCAGCTCCCAGGCATCAACACCATCTATAGATATGTCAAGCTTGCAGATTGGCTCGTCGGACGACTCCCTGGGTCTTACCCAGCAGGGCCCTTCTTCCAGCCGTCTCCCTGCACTGAAACCCACATGCATATATCTAATGTCAAGAGACATGTGTAGCTGGGATGTTTTTGGCATAGTTTACAGAAAACAGAGCTCAGCTTGCTTGTTAGTGATACATGACATTGACGTAAACATTCAGATACATGAAATGGCAAGAGGCGGAAGTGACAACCATTAATAATTACGTAATCATTCAGGGAGGGCTATTCATTGCATCTTTTATTGTCTCAATTTATCTTCAATTTTAATTCCTTACATTCACATCTCTTCAGCCTCAAAAATATATTGAAGCTGGCCTGGAGCCTTGCTTGTGTTCCCTTTCTTCAATTGGTACCGGCCTGCATTCTCTTCTTCAAGTACGTTATAGCCATTGCTATGGGTCTGCTTCATATTTTGGCATATGCCGGGGGCATTGCCGCTTTTCTCTTTGTCACCCTGTCACTAGGTGAGTTGTGAAGGCTGCAGGAGTGTATCTGACAGGCAGCGAGCGGTTTGTTATGGCTTGCAGAGCTTATTGAAGAGCATTCCAAGTATGCTAAAATCATTGGTATGCGGGCAATTTACGTGAGTGACTGAGCTTTGTTTTGATCTGACATGGGCTGAGTTTCGTTCATGCAGACTATAATAGCTCTGCATACTTTTTTGTACTTTACAGATTCTTTGCCGTTGTCCCACATTGTCTTCTCCATCACCTGTCACCTCGTCTATCTATCAAATTTCTCTTCTTCTTGGCCCTTCATCTCTTTAATCTCTCCTCGGTTTATTCTGTCTTGTGTTCTTGTGGTGGCAGACCATTTTCTGTGGTTCTTTTACTTTGCATCTGTCGCTCATGAGGCGAAGAGATATAGGGGTCCGCAGTATAGGTACGGTGGGCAACAAGCCAACGCCACTGACACTCCTTCTTTTGGAGATGTGGCTGCCTTTTTCGCGATTTGTGTATGGTTTGTACCTCTCTATCTCTTCTTGAGTTTGAGTGCCAACGATAACGCACTACCTTCTTTCGGTCAGTTCTCCTCTAAAGCTTGCTTGCTTGTAGTTGACCTCTTCACTTCCAGACTCATCTTCCTCATCCTCTCCTTCCAGCAAGCATGTTAATTTCTCTTCCTCTACACCTCAAACGTCCCGTTCATCCTCAACATCTCTTATAAAATCTGCGCTCCTACCTCTTCTTTCTCTCTTACCGCGTATCCGATCGCGTTCAAAGAAAAACGAGGAGGGTTTGATTGCTCCACGCACACCTACCAAAGGATCGCCTCTGTCATCACCAGCTTTGAGACCTCATGGATACTCTCCATGGGGACAAGAGCCAGCGCCCGGAACCGCTTCGGGTTATGCAACACCTACAAGAAGTCTTACACCCGACAGACTTGGAACACCCCCACCGACGACAAGGTCTCAAAGTGGATTGTTGGTTGGTGGAGAGAGCAACAATTTGAGGCGAGTATCATCTGGCAGGCCAACAGGCATAGCATCGCGAATGACGTTAGGGATGCCGCTTGATGATGAAGGCGAGCTTTCAAAACACAAGGCTAATTAATCAATAGTGTGCGACTTATGTTACAAAATAGATAAATCAACTGGGAACATATATTGCATCAATTTGTTCAGCTTGTAGTTATGTCCTGTTTACAATAATTGCTCAGACAGTTTTAATCAACATGTATAATCTCAATGATATCTCTGGCTTGTCTCTTTTAACATTGTTTCATGCCTAATTCACTGTAGTTTGGAAGCGTCATGCGCCGCGAGGCCTCCAATGATGAATGTCCCATTAGTCTGGACCCTTGCGTACTCTTCGATATCAACCCATCCATCTTCTCGTCTTCCGCCACCATCCACTCTCTCCAAAACACTCGGTCCTCGTATCCAGACCCTTCCCTCAATAAACTGTCCCTGCTCATCATGGGCCAAATCTATATTCTCTCCTTTAAGAACAACTTCAACATTTGATGCTGGAGGACCCGAGTGAGTTTTGCTGGTAGACTTCCATAGGTCAACATCTTTCAAGACATGGCTCATTCCTGGAGATTGAAGATCATAGAAATGGGTACCAAATACTGGTCCACTGGAGTAGAGTGACGGAAGTACTCGTGTGAGAGGCAATGAAAGTAACAGATGAGATGCACTCAAAGCCATTGGAGGTGGTGCGTCACCAACAAGAATAACGGCTCTTAACTTGTGACCCGCCACTCCACCCATAACATTCTCGCGCATACCTGAAAAGATCACTCTGTCCCATAGACCATCACGATCGACATAACCAGATTTGATAGAATGCACTTTGCGACGAATGGCAAGGGCTGCGTATGGATGGGCTTCATATGTATATTGAAGCCTGTCAATGAGAGCACGGTGGTGCTTGGGTGTACTAATAGCCTGTGAGCGAGCATGACATTCTAAGGTTACACTTACATGAACAGTATAGTCGGCTTAGGAAGATCTTTCTCCGAGTCCACCAAAGCATTCAATTGCAGAGCGTGATCAACTTCTTTAGTATCCCAAAGGGGCTCATGGTTGCCCATCATCCTGAATCCCGCACCATTCCATATTGACGCGAGAGCGATTGTCATACCCAAGGGAGTATCCAAACGGACCGCACTGGCTACAACATCGTGCAACACCCGAGAGGGACGTTTATCTGCGGGAAACAGTGCTAAAAGAGACGTTATGCCTGCAGTAACATTCTGATCATTACAAGTTAATCGAGAAGTACTATAATACGAGAACAGCTCACCAAATGCGTCGCTTTAACAATGAGAGGCTTCCCGAGGTCCTCGGTTTCAGCGTAATAATAGCTATGCACATCGTTGAAATGCGCGTCTGGCCTAGATCAGCTACATAACACTCTGCAGCATGTAATGACTTACCGGGTAGTTGGACCTTCTCAGCTGCCTCACTTTCTGCCAAATCCCAGACTTCTTCCCACCAATGAACATTCAACCCTCTCTCTCTTGCTTGCGCCACACTTCCACTTTGCTCTCTCTCTGGGTCACCTACAACTAGCACGCCAACCGTGCGATTGTCTTCAAAAACTTGCTCGATAATATCAGATAGTAAATTTGGGCAGGTGACGATAATCCCAGCGGCTGGATGAGCTTTCCCAGAGGCAGTAAGGGCATAAGTAAAAAAGCGCGGAGTAGGTAAGATGACAAGAGGTCTGTCGGGAGTAGCGGACAAGGAAAGTAACAAAAGCGGCAAGGAAGTACTGGATGAAGGAGGAATGATCGTGACTATGCTACTAATGGAAGCAGGCGAAGAAGGAAACAGAATTGAAAGACCAAGGGGAATGAGACGGACAATCTCAGCGAGGGCTTCGTCTGTCAACTGCAAAGGTCAACGACTACAACCAGCACTGACAAACCACGACACACTTTGATGTCGAGGATACACCTCTGCTCTGGACGCTTGGATGTAGCCAGTTGTTCCCTCAACTCTTCCTCTTTTGGCGAACGAGCGACATCTTGAACTGTCTTGACGGTGTTGGCCGGTCTCACTGCCAACTGCATGTTGCGTTAACGAATAGTCAATTCGAATAGACATACAGGCGTCCCATGGCCAGTTGCCCATGCGCGGTACACTCCTGATTCTCCACTCTTTCGTACGGCTGATATCTCACTCTGCTTTCCTAAGAGAAGCGGATGAACGAGCGGGGAAGGAGTTGATAAAAAGCGGTGGTAGATGGCGAGTGTGAGGAGGAGAATGAGCAGCAAGAGGGTCAGGTTATCAATCTCTATATTTAGCATGATGATAAGCCTTGACAGTCACCCAAGCTGAAATACCTGATAGAAAAGAAAAAGAAAAAGAAAAAAGGTATAAAGGGAAAGGGAACCAGAGAATAGTGATGAAACGGAGATGATCCACTGTCCGTTATTATACAACTATAACTTTCTTGAAAAGTGAACATCTTTTATCATTTAAATATAATGAAAGAATTAACAAACGACGGTGTATATTTAAACAGTCAAGAGGAATGGTACCCAGGAAGTATGTGGCAGAGTTTGGAACAATTAGATAACGATGACTTGCCAGTTCGGGAAAGATCAAGACCAGGTGAAGCATCAGATGAACAAGTCCACGACAAAATTCAAGATATGTAGGTATGCTTTGCCATGAAATTTTTTTAACGTCGAGCAGCTATGGGAATCAAGTCACAAATAAACCGGCAAACAAAGCAATATTAGCAAATCAGAGACGTCAGCAAGAACACAATGCTCGAGTGAAAGCGAAACAGGATCAACGTTCCCAAAAACCACCTAGCTCAAGGTTCTTCACCATCTTTCTCTTCCTCGCTTTCTTGCCTCTCTTCTCTTCATTCGTCACCCAGTCTTACACATTTAACCTGTCTCCTTATCTGTTGCCGCCCCTTCGACGCTTTTGGACTGAGTCGTCTTTGAACCCATGGAGAAGAGAGATGAAGGTATTCTCGCCTGTGCAACTAGCAATGTATGATGGAAGAGAAGATATGCCAGTCTATCTGGCTATTGATGGCGTGGTTTATGACGTTAGCGCCAACAGACGGATATATGGTAAAGGCGGAAGCTACAATATGATGTAAGGCTTGTCTTTTGTAATATAGACATGCTGCTAACTGGATTCAAGGGCAGGCAGGGACGCTTCGAGGGCGTTTGTTACGGGCTGTTTCGAGACTCATCTTACCCATGATATTCGTGGATTATCTTCCAACGAAATGGCTGTAAGATTCATATGCTTTGGTATGACGATAGCTTATGGACAACAGTCTTTGAACCACTGGAAATCATTCTTTGCCAACAGTGACAAATACCTCAAAGTCGGCACCGTCCTCAACCCACCCATTAATCCGAAGACTCCTCTCCCATCGCCCTGTCGAGCAATCGGTTCCGACAGTTCGAATGATCCACAGGCTCCAGGAGCAGCTGCAGCAGAGCGTGGTAAAGCGAAACCCGGTCCTGTACGCGGGCACTGAGAAAGGCAAATAGAAAGGTATAGCTTACATTGTAAATCTATTGACACATCTCTAAACGTCATGCACTGTGTACACATTCTTATCCGGCCGTGTCAATTCCTCCTGCCAGGAGGCGGAGGAGGCGGCAAAGAGAACAAGCTGCCGCCAGTGTTTGCAGACTCATTCGCAGAGAAATGCTTCTTGGTAGATCGACCGGGGATATTGATCTTGAATGTCTGGCCTTCTTTAAGGGAATAATCTTTTGGTGGAGCAGCAGGCTTGGACGACTCTGAAGGGTCTGGTATGTTTTGGGTACGCTTGACAATGGATTGAAGGGCAACCTACGCCAAGGTCAATAGGAGAGCACTCGTACGCAACACAACCACTTGCCTGAAAATCAAACGCCTCTCCTCTCTCTTCAAATCCCAGCCCTATATACGCCCTCTTCCCTCCTTCGCCCTCAACGCGCAACACAAAGTACCTGGAAGAGTCAAGGACAGGCTCTACCTGGTTCCATGGCGAGACATAATTAACTTGAGCAAACAATTCCCCTGTCGTTGAGTCCTATCAAGTGTTAGCTCTCAAACAGCCACAAAGCAACGCAACAAACTTCTAAACGTATCTCACTCTTTGAGCCCAAGTCCACGACTCTCAAGCGCCCTTTCCACAAAAAAGACTCTACATTCCATTCAGAAGCTTTATAACCTGCAGTGGTCGTTTGTGGTGGTACTTGGTATACTAGACATTGTCAGCTTGCATTGTTCATGTTGAGGCATACCCATGACTTCTCTGGCAACATAGAGGACGGCTTCAATACCGTCTGGTAATGAGTTCATTTCTTTCTGTTGCTTTTACTTGCAATTGTTTAAAAGTTGCAAAGGTTACATGTTTCATTAATTTATTGTTGTATAGAAGACGATGCATAACCGGAGATTGAACCGAGTCCGTCCGATCCTTTGATGATGTCATGATAGTCTTCAACGTGGGAGTTTCTATAAAATGTAGGAAAAAGATTTAACATTCTCAATCTTTCTTTCAACATCGCTATACACTTTAGATACCATGTCAGACAATAATAAGAAGCAAGAGAATGATAGGAAGCAAGAGCCGAGTATGTTTCTCCTATATAGCATCTCTTGCTACCATCATTCCTTGGATGGCGAGGTGTGTCCGCCACTGACACTTTTACTAAACAGGCTTCAACATTCTCCCTCACCCAGCCAATACAAACAATCCTGCCGATCTCAACAACGATCCTGGTCAACATGGCGGTTTACAGGCTGTCGCTGCCAGCGCATACAACGCCAAAGGGCCTCATATTCCTAGCGGACCAATTGCCGAGAGTTTGGAAAAACCTAAATCTCGAGAAAAAGTGAGTCTGACAACTCGTTGAGAGGCGGGACTGATGAGGGTATAGTTGAGAGCCGAAGCAAAGGAGCTTAATTCATAGGTTAGCTTGAGACGATGCAGATGATAACTGGAGTTCTGGAGTGGACTGTATTGATGTGATGGCACATGTATGATCGAGTTATTCTATGATCTTTTCCAGTTGTATTTACATTTGGCTTTTGAATATCGCAAGTAAACCAGCATCACCAGTGACCGGGGCAACACTAGACGTACTAGTCAGATCGGTACTAATATGATTGCTAAGCTCGGTATAAGTTGGATCAATTGTGCTGCTGCCAACAACATAGTCGAATTTGATATAGTTGCCCTTGGGCCCCTCACCAAGGTTGGTCAAGATAAGCGTATGGGGTCCATCATTCAGGTGATTTGCTTAGTATACTGCACATCGTTTAGCTTTATCCTATATCGAGACCGACATGCACATACACGAAACCTATCTCTGTGATTAGAAATAAGTGTAATTCAAGCTTGCAACATCGACTCTATCGATCCTAACGCCAGGTCAGCCTTGGAAGGATCTTTAGGTCATACAACTCACGACACCATGAAATTTCCTTGAGCCGGTTCCCACGACCCAAACACATGCAGGCTGGACCCGCTGAATTCCACTTGCACATAATCAGAAATGGCAGATGTATAGTGTGCCATCTGGTTATAATAGTCGGTATCGGGTTGGGCCATTTCCAGCCATCACCAGAATAAGAGACCGATGGTGAAGCCACGTCGTCAATCACTGCTGTAAATACCTTGCCAGTGCTATCCACACCTCTCAGTCAACTTGGCCAAGCCATCTGACATTCATACTGAGATGGCGATAACCGCATAGTCAATATCCAACCACCACTCGCTGTCTTTATTACCATTCCCATTCGTTGATTCCGGCAGGTTGTTCAAAACCTAGTGATACATGAGCAAAGCCCTATCAGAAACTCTAGCCACTTACCACAATATGCTCTTGATCCGTCAACGATTGATGGGCTGGAAAGAATATCTGTTGGAGTGTCTCCGTCGAAGACCTCCCGTTTCACAAAGCCACATCCCTTCCGTCCAATCGAGCTACATCGAGTCAATCAACGACCAGCACATTGTACGCTCCACGCACTACTGTACATCCCATGGTTTGGCCTCTTTGAGCGATATATATCAATCACAGTCCCAATGAATGTCAGAGACGCAGAGTCGCCTTTTGTATTCGTGGCATAGTACGTTTGAGAGTGATGTTTGTCAATCTGAGGGTCTGCAGTATGGTTCTGTCCCCAACCTTCGCTCAGTGGGGTATACTTTTGTTGAGAAGCGTCGTCAATCTACCTCTCATCGTCAGTCTCGTCCACCAACAACTGCTTGTGCTCTCACTGTAGTAATTATATTGATGTTATTCCTAAGAAAGCGGAATAAAATACAAGATTATATTCAACGATGACAAGTCAAACTCTACTTTGATTTAGAAAAGTCCAAACGGATAGAAGAAAAGTGAGCCTGATAATTTCTCAGCTTCAAATTGTATACACAGATGTGTCACGATCCGTGCCTGACTTGAATCATCAGAAAAGATAAAATAAAGATAGTGTTTGAGATTTGCATACAAATTTGATTCCGTCGTATATCAATCTATGGGAGTATTATTACAAGTATATTACAACAACGACCGAGGAGCGCTAATCAGTCTGGGCCATGGTATCCTCGCACAGCTGAGTACACTTGTATTTTATGGTTTACAAAACGCTGACATTATGTTACAGACTTTCCTTTCTGGGCTGGGTTAGTGATCAGTCGTAAATCCCGAAGGGACAGACTCACCTGGTCGTCATGTCAGGCCGCCATTCGCCAAGGTAGATGCTCCAGATCCACTCAAAAGTTGCGCACAGTGAATCTCGGCAGAAAACACAGGCTGGTAGGCTAGCCTTCAATCCCTTCTCAAGCTCAAACCACGACTTGTAGTGGGACTTGTGGCGCAATACGTTGAAAGCTTGTTGGCATGCATACTGTCGATAGGCTGCAAAATCTCCAAAGGCTTGGACGGTAGCACATCCGTTGCTCTCCTTGCATAAATCCGTGAATTGGTCAAGGTGGTCCGGCGGAAGGGAGGGATGCTTCCATGTGCTCTCAAGCCGAATAGCTGCAGTACGCATCGCCTGGTAGAGGCTTAAATAGGCAGGTGCGCACCATCTCAGAATAAGCTCCATCTGAGGCGGCATGGGTTCGAGTTGGTACGAGAGCTGTTCTGCTCTCCATTCGGCGGACACGCGCAACGATTGCAACGCAACCGACAGATACTGAAAATGTGGGTTGTCAGGCAACAGTGGACAGAGATAGGACACAAAGTTGTCAAATTGATAAGCGTCTGCAGTTACGATGGCTTCGAAAAGACAGTCCCAAATCTTGTTCTCTGGCCAGATCGTTTGCATCTCCTTGCGTGCGCTCTTGGATGCGATGCAACCGCAGCATACAGCCTTGGCCGAGTTCCTCTTCAGCTCAGCAGTTTTCTCAAACACATAGAGCACCAGATGAAGCCCCTCAGCCGTGGCGGACGGCAACTCGCGCATCTCTACGCTCCGCATACTGTCCAGTCCAGCCTTGCAGGATGCTTTCGAAACTTGTTCAAAGTCTCCGAAAAAGCCGGAGATCTCCACCAGCCACGCCTTTTGCACATAGAATCCTGCATCATCGCCCGTGATGAGCAAGATGTCGTCTCTATTTTTCAGAGGATAGAGAGGATGAATAAAGTGCAAGTCTAGCCTGCTGAGTCTAGGAGTACAGAGTACATCGTCGCTGAGAATGTCTGGTGAGACGGTGTCTGTTGCAGCCCAGCTCAGCCTCAAGACTCTTTCTGTCAATCTTGCTCACCACATACCTGATCTGTCGAGAACTAAATCTGGCACATCTGAAGAGAAAACAAAAGACATTTTCTTAGAAATAAAGTATATATAGTGGAAATGGAATATGAAATAGGACGAGAGATGGCGCAAGAGCACATATTGTAATAAATTGCCAATTCCATAGATGGATTCTGTTTGTGTAGATGCACATGACAAGCCAATTCGGAATAATAAGGGTAGTCATTTCTGAACGGGACCAATTGGAATGATTACGTCAGAATTAGGGTGATTCATTTTTACGAACTGAGCAGTGTTCAACTCGCGTCCAAAAATGAATAACCCAACTGTTCAATTCGTATCTAAAATTGAAACATCCTAGTGATGAATGGAGGATAAGGGTGTATATGACTGGCACGTCTAACTTGATGACTAGTAATTTGATCTCAGATTCACCATTACCTTGTACTCTTCTTATGTGGCCTATATAAATGAGTCTTAACCCATAACACTTACTCTCGAACCGTGGAGATTCCTTGTGGTTGCACTTTATTTGAAGGCAGAGGAAGCATTCAATGCACTACACATGCATAACCTTTGGTCACCTATACATTCCACTTGGACCTGCACAGACTATGATGAATATTATTCCCTAGAACGCACTGCTTGTCCTCATTTGTTCGAGTTTCTTCAACACATCGCCAACGCTAATCCCGTCAAGATCTGCCGCAATGACCTGTTGTTTTGGGTACGGTAACAAGTTGAAGCTTTCGCAAAGGTCGCCATCAATGACGGATTTTACTGGCACATAATAACCTCGATAAGCAAGGTGATCTCTTCCAACGAGGGAGGTGTTTTGAGCTCTCATATGCTATGTTTTGCATTAGCCACCTGTAAACTTGTTTGATATAAACACACACCATTTCTAATGTGTTCATAAATTCGACGTCATCAGTAGAGACAAATGGTATAAGAGCGCCAACAGCTCCTGAAATGGTAGTGTAGACCAAAACATCTCGGCCTCCAGCTACCAACGACACCTTTGTAATGCTGCAAGCACTTAGCACGACCAACTCAACATACAAACCACACTTACGATGTGACAATACTGCCCACGTTATAATGTGCTATCATTTCCGTTTTGTGTGCTGCCCCCATCAAGAAACTCTTTTCATGCAAGATTGTCGCGCCGGTGGGATCATCGTCTACCTTTTCAGACACAGCGGGGTCCAGCCTGTTGATGAAAATGTTGCCAAACTTGTCGCCACAAGCCACCGTCTCATAATCAACATTGGTGACACAAGTGAGCCATCGCGGCTGAGAATCGTCGGCGAAGATAAGCAATTGTCGAGTCGGAATGGATCGATAGACACAGTAGAATGTGGACTCTTGCATGTCACCAACAATGATTCGTGCGCCTTCAACGTTGATGGTGACGACAGCGGTCGGGAAGCTCTAAGAGTCTTTAAGCACACAACTCGGGGTAAAAATGATAACTACCTACGTTATTTTCACACTTTCTCAATAAAGCCTTTTTGCCCATCTCGTATAATCTCAATGATTTACCAACTCCTACTAACAAGAATCCTTGGAATCCAGCCAAGCATAGAGGAATATCATCGGTTTTGGTCTTCAGAAGGATGAGCGGTATTCCATTGCTTTTCTTCGAATGCTCACCTTATTTAGCAGTTCTAGTTCTCGACCTTGTTCCTTGATTGAATAGACCCGTAACCATCCTCCCTTGCATCCCTTGGGTTGCATGGTTGTTTTTATACCAGTGCCCACAACTAGGAAAGGTTCGCCCCCACCACGCTCGAAATAGGCAATTGCAATTGAAAAAGCAGCTTCATCTTCATCAAGCTCAAACTTTTGAATTGTTTCATTCTACAACAAGTCGTGAGCATGTACTGGCACAGTAAGGGAGGAACTTGCAGCAAGAGGATCCAAGACCCGTATGCAAGATGCCCAGTGGCTAGCAGCGGCTCTTGGTCGACCAAATTCATCCCCTGGAAGTTCCAATAGTGTCTTGTCTATTCGGTCACCAGCGGCCTCCTAGAATACAAACATAAGCTTTCATTTCTCGCTGAAGATACAACGCGCCTTTTCCTTGAGGATTCTCTCAATAGCACTAGGGCCATACCTTCTGTGATCGGCCTCGATCATGTAAAAAATGGGACTGTAAGGATGGCTGATGAATTTACGAGGAGTATATGATAAAGGGGTAGAATCTTGTTTGAGTTTTTCGCCAAGTTTGGGAATCGTAAAAATTCTTTGTAATCTTCATAAGTGCAAGCCGCCTATATTGACCAACTTAACCTACCGGAGAGTGTTTCCAGATATTCCAATCAACCCATCAGGACACATAGCCGCAGACAAAGACCACGCATACTCAAGTGTATCGTAAATAAGAGGCTGAGTTTGCAACATATCCTGATGTGTGTAGAGAAGCCATGTTCTGCTGGAAAACGCCATCACGCTGGGTTGACCATGGATAGTAGAACGGACAAGTTTGGGCGGCTTCGCACCAAGGAATCGAAGTCTCGTATCCGAAAGCGAGCCGTCAATAGGATCAACAACAGTACGTAGAAGAACACCGTTCATCAAACCAATATTGAGGAACATAGTCGCGCGGTTCTTGTCTATACTGGTATCAAAGATCTCAGCGAGACAGATGGATGTCGGAGGAGCAGTTAGAGCTTGCAAACTAAGAGTGTCAAGAGTGCTATCTGGCTCCAAGGAGATAATGGATACAGTCTGGTTGTCACATCCAACTGCAAGAAATGGGGTTCTTCTTCTCCCTTCGGGGACTTCCGCAATGCCGACACATGTAGCATTGCCGGGAAGTGTCTTCTTTTCCTGGTATTCACTCAGACTTCCTTCCGGATCCAGCTCAAAATATACTAGCTCGGCAGTACTCAGGGCAATAACAACTTGTCTCTGATTGGTGGTCGCAGCTACAATGGTCACACCAGGAGGAGCGGGCCATTCATCGACACGATCAGCACCCCGAATGTGCCGAAGTCCATAGGGGTGGACCTGGAGAAGACCAGCGTTTCCCAGTTGTTGAACAGCAAGAGTTGGACCTGAGGAGAGGAATCCAGTGTCATTGACCTCTTCAATAGTCTCTCCGATAGAGAGTACGAGGGTGCCGTTAGGGAAAGAAAGAATAATATAGGAATCATACTCATCTAAGAAAAGGCGCATTAGAATTAGGTCTTTCATATAACTGAAAACTTGCCCTCTTGGGTCAATTTCAGTGTCCAGACATGAGTCGGCACACCAGGTAATGGTGAGCTCACCATGAGAGCCACATCCAGACCGTGTTTTAGCGTTCTAAATGTACTTCTTGGCCCTCTTCCACAAGCAGCGTATATTTGAGGGGTGTCGGAACTAGTACCAAGAAGATTCACGACATGGGCATCTGTGATGGGATCAAGTGATGGAAGAGTATCAACATTTAGCAGGTTTTGCAGAGGCCGTGGGTTGAAAAAGGCAAAGGGGAGAGGACCATCGATGTTGCCATTCTCAGGATAGTCAATGGAAGACCATTCCTGTTCTCCGTCATCCTCTGCTAAAGATTGGAATTGATACAAGTGTCTACAACCCGTGAGATGAAATACTTAGAAGTTGATCATCACTCACTGATCACTAAATTCGCTGGCCACGTAGAGGTAGCCTCGTTTGAGGATACAAAGACTGTTTGCCACAGGGATAGTGTCGAAATACTTGATCTTTATAGCCACAACGTCTTCTCCACTATGATCGATCCAAACCTTGTACAAGTCGCCATCTTCAGATTGAAGTAAGAAGAAGAAGGCACCCTAAACAGTCGATGTCAATGGTCACTCAATCAGTTTGGACTCAGAAGCTGTACCTTGATCTTGTGCATGACGGCGGAGACGATAATTAATCCTCTGCTGCTTTCTCCTCGTTGAACAAGAGGATTTCTCCGTCTAGGTATGGGTATCCTATGGGCATCCGCGTCCATATGTTTCCATATGATGTGGTCTTCTGTGCAGATTAAGACACCAGAAGGACCATCAAAGCGGTCAGAGTTGGCGCTCTGCCCACCAGGTACTGTTTAATGATGAGCAGACCATTCCATACTCTTAAAGTTATTATGACTCACCCTGTATCAAAAGATTTGCTCTTCTGTCAGTTGGTTCACTCCATTTCCGCACCACGTGATTGAGGCCCAAATCAAGTTCATAGAAAGTCAGATACTGCAAGGGATATTCAGTCTAGTGCTTTTCATTGAAGCCATGAATAAACAGACCTTTTGAGCGTTTTGAAATGCTTCCCCAGTAGGATCTTGATCGGATTCAGAGTAATCAATCTCCAATGCAGCATACATAGGATTGTCATACCCCTAACCAGATTATCAGCTCGTCAGCTATTTAAATGTAGGAATGCAAGCATACTTGATCAACACCGATAACATGAGTTACTAATGTGTGATTTTTGTGTGCTTCAAGGGGCGAGGAAGGGAAAAGTTTTCCTTCAGAATTTCGATTTAGAACATAGACAAGCTTAGTCCTATTCTTTGAGGTAAGTGGTACAGTTCCAGTGCTTTTTTTGGGATAGAAAGACCGACTTTTCAAGTCTGCAAAAATATTAGCTCAAAAGCCGTATCTGTACAATCCAGAGAGCTACTCACGATCCAATTAGACAACTACGACCTTTAGGGTCCACTGCCAGAAATTGACCTGGAACGACACGTCTAAGTACCCATCAGTATACCTTCTACCTAACCCGTACTGTAGCTTCTGTTTATACATATCTCATTCCAACCCAATCGCTTAATTATAAAGCCTCAAAGTTGTAGGAGCGCCTGACTCACCTGCTTCCAGTCTTCCCATATACCTCTTGATACAAACTTTCAAAGTGCGGCGTTGGTGAAACCACAAATTCAAGGATTGATAATTTGCCCGAATCTGAAGTGACAAGGATGTAATCTGTTTATGGGTAATCAAATCAACAGATGCAAAGACGTGCTGAAACTAAAAACTTACCTTTTGCCATGCCTGCCAACCTGAAACCTGCAATATTTCGAACAGTTCCAAACATCTGTTGAAAAAGAAGTAAGTAATGCACGTTTTTACTATTTTTGTTCTGAATATACCTCGAAGGAACAGACGGTGTCCACTACTCTTCTGTCAGCTAACCGTTCCATCCGCACTCTATATTAGCTAGTCAAGCATGCTTACATTGTCCAGTGGTAGCATTAAGCTTGGAAATTTCTAATTTTGTTCCGCCTCTGACAGATAGAATTTCTTGGCTTTTGGAACCCGAAAAACTGCCAACTACAGCAGCAGTAACATTTGTCGGTGAGGAGAGGGTGAGATTGAGGAGATGCATCTTGCGGAGTCACCCAAATGCAGAGAGACGATGATTTTGATAGGAATACAAAGATGAAGTAATAACAAGTTAAATAATTTGCTTAAATTGCTAAAGAAGAATGTAACGAAACATCAAAAGTGGAGGCCGCGAATAAGTGTGGCATCTTTTCTAGATTTTATGTCTTTGTGATAATCGAAAGCTTTTCGAGACAAGGATGTAAATAAAACTTTTTAGTAATGAAGCAAAGATGTTGGCACAGAAACAGACAGCTTCAATGGCAGACAAGGACTGGTCACCAGAAAGAGTCTTGAGTTTACTGTCGAAAAATCATGTTGCTCAAATGACACCTCTTGACGCACTTTTCGTAGCTACGGTCTGACCTTTTACATTCAGATATCCCAAGTCCTTACAACGTATTATTCTATAGCTCATCTTTGATCTCGCTCTTAACTTCATCATCTACAACGCCTTCGTTTTCGGCCCAACATACTGCGGGACTTGTGACTTTGAAACGATATTCGCACTTCTCCGGTTCGGACACTGCAAGCAAAGCATTTGAAATGCCACAAGAGATATCAACAGTCGCACTTCTATGTGGTCCGTTCCAGCACTTGGCACCGTCCTTGTAGAGTTGTTGAGAGTAATAAGGAAGCGTGCCTTCCGATGCGACAGGGTTCCAAGAATTGAACGTGCTGGTTTTTAATCAGCCCAACACGAGAAAGATCTTAAAGTTACATACCCAAGGTCATTTGAAGAACCATCTTTATTGCTCTTTTGCCTAACTTTACCAAAGAAGCATAGTTCATATGTGTAACTGCTGAACGTCAATCACCTATACAAGCACATAAGCCTAAGTCATACTTACTCTCCGATGACAGATTCAATGCAGCTTCCATCTAGCTTTTTCCATTCGTTCTGGCTACCGTAGTGTTTGTTCATCTTACTGAGCGTATCCTCTGTTGATCGAACAGTGTTTTGCAGTTTGATCAGCTCATTCTCTAAAACCCGATGTTTTTCCCGAGCAGCAGCAACCTCTATCATAGCCACTGCTTAGCTTTTGTACTATGAATGGGATAAGATGACATACGAGGTCCATCAGGTCCAGATGATTTCTTCTTTGGTTTGCCAGCGAGACCAAAACGGACCATCCATTCTATAGCTAGATCACGAACATTCTCCCAAGCGTCGTAAAGTGAATCAGGAATATACTCGTCAAACTTCCAAACTACCTTTTGTCAGAACCAATGTTAAACGCGGCCTTGTTTCAAAAAACTTACGTAGGCTAGTCTCATCGTCATCTTCATCAACCGTAAGGCCAACGTTGATGGTATCCGACAAGAGCAGTGCTTCTAGATCCTTCTTTTCCAATTCTTCCAACTCCTTGTCCTCAATCTCTTGTATAACTTCCTTTTCCTCTCTTTTATTTCCCTCATTTTCACCTTCCCGGTACCTGATACCAGTCAACTCTTCATAACCGACTACCGCTGCCTTGACGGCCATATCTTGATAGTTGGGATTGTACCCTTTCGCAAGCTCTCTCAGTAGAGAGTGAAGTGTATCAAGCTCGCTCTGAAGTCGGATAGACTTTGTTCGAAGCCTCTCCAAGGCAGATCGATGATCAAGGAGCGACTGATACACAGGAGATTGTTTTCTGTACTCAAGGTCTTTGTGGTTCTGAGCTTCAGTCTCTTCAAGGGCAACTTTGGCTTTGGCGACCTCGGCTTCTTTGAAAGCGATCTCTTCGGTTTTCTGGGCAAGCTCTATTTTAAGACGTTTCTTTTCACCTTCAGCCCATTTGATGTAGCTGCTTCTAACTTTCGCTCCCTAAACCACCGTCAGGACAGGTGTCAGTGACCGCCGTAATCACTGCTTACCGTTCTTCTAATCTTTTCTTGAGCTTCTTTCTCTGCCCTCCATTGTTTGCCTATCTGTTCACACCTGTTTGGACATGCCCCAGTTTGCCATTCATCCGAGCCATCACAGCATTCGGGCTCTTTAATCCGAGTTAGTAGCCTTTCCCAATCAGTCACACAATGACATACCACATAACCCGTCTCCGACTCTACTCTTTACTATCTGGCCCGGGATATGCCCTTCATTCTTGCACCAGAACAAACCATCCTGACAGGCAGATGTGCCGGGCTCGTCAGATCCATCTGGACAATCGCAATAATCATCATTGATTGCCGCAAAAGGGATTGTTTTGGAACCATCAAGGCAATGGAAAAGGCCCGAGGATGTTGGCTCGTACTTTTCATACACTTGATCTCTCTATTCAGTCTATACCGCATTCGGATCAGTTTCAACTTACGCAGTGGATTCAAGCCTTGTATTTGCGAGGGGACAATAATGTTTTTCTTATGCTCGGCGGCGGCTCCCAGTGTGAGCAGAAGAATGGAAGAAAGAAGCGCCAACGTTGTTCTATCTTTCATAGCTACAAGATTGTTTGTATATCCAATATCTTTTAATGTCGTTCTTTAGAATCCTCAAGATTAAACGTGTCAAGAAACGAAGTGCCTCCACCTGGGTTAACTGGGATACCAAATAAGATAAACCCTTCAGTCATGTGACCTGATCCAAATGTCAAGGATTTGACTCCGTTACAGCACTTAGTACATGGAAAGGTAAAGTATAAACATGAATGTTTATGGAACTATACTACGTGGCATCCGGTTAGGCGTGCCAGTTACTCCGCAAGCCTATCTGCTTCTGACACCAAAGAATGGAACCGAATAGGCGCGCGAGATAATAACCTGCAAGCCTAACGTATTTCATAACCTCATTCCCACTTTAATACATTATGTATCTCATTAGGTCATATCCAAAACAATCATTGACTAAAGCTCATTAGGGATGAGCAGACAGTACAAGTTGTATCTGTCAAGTAGTATGAAAATTCAACTCTCCAAACTCAGCCAGTATATAACTTGACCAGCTCCAAGACCTGGGCAGCAATATCTGATGGAACTCCTCCTCCGTCGACCTTATTTTCCCAGCTACAGGTGCGCTTCTCGTGTCGACTTGGCTAAAAGATGATTAAGGAAATAAATGTTGAAAGATATAAACAAAATTCGGCAAAAAGAACTTAGCGCCAAAATTGATAAGAAACTATCATTTAAGATTATTTAAAATATATTATTCGGAAAATGTGATGATCTCCGGGGCACCGGCCAATCACAAATCTCTTTTCACTCATCCCATGGAATTGTCAATTTTGGATTTACAATTACCTTTCAGCTTGCTTTCTGAATTTTGAAGGCTACTGTAGCATCAATGACTCTGTCTCGTCCTATACCACGGTTGTTGGCTTCACGCTCACTAGCGGCGACGGTTTCTCAGCCTTCAAGAGCTCTCAACCAAGTTGGCACTGTCTTGCGCTTTCGGCGGTCTTTTGTTACTGAAGTAGGTTTTGACCCGGAAAGTGTAGAACGTGCACAGGATGAGGTCGACGTTTGCATCGTTGGAGGAGGTCCTGCAGGGTTATCTGCAGCGATACGTTTAAAGCAGCTTGAGCAAGAAAGAGGAGGCGATGAACTGAGAGTAGTCGTTCTTGAGAAAGGTGGTGAAATAGGTAGGTATACATTGTTTTGGTCTGTCGTATTTCGGGTGCAAGGCTGATCTTGAAACAGGTTCCCACATTCTATCGGGGGCGGTGATTGAACCGAGAGCGCTGGATGAACTGATTCCTGATTGGAAAGAGTTGGGCGCACCGTTGAACCAACCAGCTACGTCTGATACCATGCGTTTCCTTACCTCATCCGGTTCCTTCCCCTTGCCGCATCCCCCGCAAATGAACAACAAGGGCAATTATATTGTCTCTCTCTCGCGAGTGACTGCTTGGCTCGGTGAACAGGCTGAAGCGCTTGGCGTTGAGGTATACCCTGGTTTTGCAGGCGCCAAGGTGTTGTATACTGAAGACGGCAAGGGTGTCAAGGGTGTCGCTACAGGTGACGTTGGGTTAGATAAGGATGGGAATCCCAAGGACAATTACGAGCCTGGCATGGAATTCCATGCCAAGGTTACTCTCATTGCCGAAGGTGCGCATGGCTCATTATCCAAGGAGATTCAAAGCAAGTTCAATCTTCGAGAAGGAGTAGACCCTCAGACATACGGATTGGGCATCAAGGAAGTGTGGAAAGTGAGAGACGAAGTGTATGAGCCCGGAAAAGTTGTGCATACCCTTGGGTGGCCACTAGACTACAAAACTTATGGCGGCAGTTGGCTCTATCATATGGAAGACAACATGGTCTCACTCGGTTTGGTGGTTGGATTGGATTACCAGAATCCTTATCTCTCTCCCTACAAGGAGTTTCAAGTACGTTGAGTTTCATAGTGTTGAAGCAATGTTGCTGATTTTTGTTTAGAGAATGAAACACCACCCCTTCTTTGCAAACTTGCTGAAAGATGGTCAATGTATTGCCTATGGTGCCCGAGCTCTCAACGAAGGCGGTTTACAGTCTATACCAAAACTTTATTTTCCTGGTGGTGCTCTAATTGGATGTTCCGCTGGCTTTCTCAATGTTCCAAAAGTATGTGATCTTGAGGGGTAATTGAGGAGTCTGCTCATTTGCTGCAGATTAAAGGTACTCACAATGCCATGAAGTCGGGTATGCTAGCTGCCGAGACCGCCTTTTCTGCCATTACTGAAACAACGCCAAGTGAGGAGTCTTCTCTCGATTCCAAACCTACAGACATGTCTGGTTACGCTACTGCTATCAAAAATTCTTGGGTTTGGTCCGAACTGGATCAAGTCCGGAATCTTCGCCCGTCTTTTCACAATCCCCTCGGGCTTTGGGGTGGTATGGCCTACTCAGGGTTAGACAGTTTGGTGTTGAAGGGGCGAGTGCCATGGACATTTAGAAACAAGATTGAAGATTACGAGGCGACCAGGAGAGCTAGCGATCAGAAACCTATCGATTACCCTCAACCTGATGGTAAATTGTCTTTCGACATACTCACTTCTGTTTCCCTCACTGGTACAAATCACGCCGAGAACCAGCCTGTACACTTGAGACTGCCAAAAGTCGAAAGCGCAAAGGCAAAACACACCAAGATTAACGTCGAGGAATATGCAGGGCTTTTGGGGAGGGTTTGTCCTGCAGCAGTTTATGAATACGCAGATGCGGAAGGGAGCGAAGTCGATGCGGATGGTAAAAAGTTTGTTATCAATTCTCAGAATTGCATTCACGTATGTCCTTCCGGTCCTTGTCAGACGCGGCCAAGCACTCATGCCATTGTCAGTGCAAGACGTGCTCCATCAAAACGCCCACGCAAGATATCACCTGGACTGTACCCGAAGGCGGCGGCGGTCCCAAGTACAGTGAGTGCATCATCCGTCGAGTGCCTTATATAAATTAACTTCATTTCCTCCAGACATCACATAGCCTTGCTCATTTCTTCACTTTTTCTATTCGAATTGCACTCGTAACTTTTGTGGCATTCAAGAGGAACTTATGCAGACATCAACCACTTACCAAGGACATCCGGCCATCTACTGGCTATGGATCCAAACTATTTCTTGGGCTCAACCAAAACGCCAAACAGCTTGTCAGTTAACCATTAGCAGAGGTGGCCACCCTTTCATCAGTTGTCGACAGTAAATGCGAGGATATATGGAATTGATTCAACAGTTGACAGATCTTGAACTGGTGTATGCTCATCTTCAGCTCCTTCCAAATCGTACCACCGCAGCTAAAGAACATTATCTGCCTTGTAAACATATTTATAGCGCTCCTAATGCCGATCGGCTTTTATTTCTTTCTGATAGTCCATTAACTGATACCAAGTTTCCATAAAATGCTTCGTCTGAGCAATCCACAACACTACGTTTTGCTTGACCTAAAAGGCTGTACACATTGTGACCCATTTTATATTTCCGTTGGCATGTGGTTCCGTTAGTTAATACATTGCTCAACTGCCGCGGATCACAGCCTTTTTGTGTGGACATCTTTGTGCGTGTAGGACATGAAAGCAAGAAAGATCAACTTGGTTTTAAGCGCTGTTTCCTTTGTTGATGCATTTGTCCGCTGCCAGCTGCTGCAGCAAGTTGAAAAGTTCAAGTTGAATCAATCAGCAGTGTAAAGAACATGGAAGAAGAGAGTAAAACACACATGACCAGGATCACTCAACCGGAGATAAAGGACTCATCCTCTTCCTTTCTTTTCAATGTTTTCAACTTTTTATATTCATTCAGTTGTGGTAATGTGATGCCTTTTGCAGACATCAGGCTAAAGAAGACAAAGGAGCTGTTGTAACATCAGCTCACATCCTTTGTCAACATGTCCAGCTCCGCAGACCCGAATTCAAGGAGAATTAAACGGTTGGCTTGTGGGCAGCTATGGAACTTTTCGAGCGTAAGAGACGATTCCGTCAGGGGTCGCAGAAGGGGGGAAGGGAGGGGGAGACGGGTCGGGTGGATAAAGAATAAAGCAACACAAACAAGCTGCTTGTCAGGTTGACAATAGAATGGTACTACCTTTGATAAAGTCGATGAAATAGCGGATGAGCTCGTGGGTGATCTTCAAGGTATATAAATTTTGAGTCTTGACAGTCAACACAACTTTCGATCATTGACAAAAGCCGTATAACGGAAGCTAGCAGTCTGAAACTCAGCGCTGTGTCCTAAAGCAACCACGAGTCTTGCGGGCCTTGAACTACACGATAAGAGAAACGACTAGTCCTCACAGGCCAGCATCCGGGCGCGAGACGAAACTCTCCTTTGTTAACAGCTTGAAGCGCGTTGAAAAGGTTGAAGCGGAGTAGCAAAATAGAACAGAGGGTCTTTCAAAATTCCTGGCCGACAAATATCGTTCCCAACTCCGAGAGTGACCGCCAAAACTATATATTTCCTCCCAGCTCTTGTGTTTTGCTCTGCATCCAAGCAACTTGAGACTTTGGCGACAAAATGATGTTTTCATCCCCACGCCCAATGGGCCATTTCTCTGCACCTCAGATGAAAATGGCTTCCATGCAGCTTGCACAAGTCCAAATGGAATTGTCAAGACTAAAGCGAACCCCTGTAGCCGCTGAAGTATATCTTGACTGCCTTAATAGGTGAGTAAACGGACAAATGGGAATAAATGGACTGACCTTGCATAGATTATTAGAACCATTGGCCATTACACAAGGAATGATGGGTTTACGGCACTGGCTGAACGAAGTACAGTACTTTTTGGGGTTGATTAAACAACGATCATTTACGGGTAGAACTTTGTGAGTTGCTGCCTATCCTGCAGTTCTAAATCTGACAGTCAGCACAGAACGCCTCGTGAACGACAAGTCATTCAGTGGTACTCAACCAGGTGGAGAGAGCTTCGAGGCGGACCCTGCGATATGGGAAGACCAGAAGCCCAAATCGTGAGTCCTGTTTGATGTACTCTTCTACAGAGGTGACTGACAGACGTACCCAGGTCCTCATAGCCCTCGCAGAGCTGTGTATGTACTAGACTCTTCCCATCCCAATCCGAACCTCAGCATACCAACCTTTCACGACATTTGGACTAATAATTTCTCCCTCCGAAAAAAAAAACGGGCATAAAAGCCTTCGTTCCCTTGTGCTTCGCATTTGACGATAGTATTGTTGTTGTACTGTTAGGCTTGAGCATAAAACATACAAAAAGCATCATCACCTCTTACGGTGACTGTATAGATTTGACTGGCATCCGCATTCGATCAAGACATATAGAACGGCATCAGCATGCATTGCATGAGATTTTGTGGTAGATGAATGGTATCATTGAAAAAGAATAGAATGATAAAGTAAAGTCGAAATAAATTGGACCACATTTAACAAACCACCACGTGAATTCCACGTTATTGCCACGCTTATTTGGTTCCAACTCCCGTCTCTATTTCTTACTACTCTTTTGCCCGTTTTTCAGCTTTCCCCGGTAATAGAATGGCCCAACTTGAGGCTCATAAAGACGTAGAGCCGAAGGCCATGTCAGTTCCATCCATAGCGAGCCTACTTTCAGCGGAGATTGAAAACAAAGAAGTGTCGTATGTGACGGGCCAATCGAGAAATCTCAGACAAGCTGATAGAATAGCGCTTTGTATTTTATCCTTTGTCCATATGAAATGTCATCAGTCTGCTCCTATTTCAGCCATTTATTTGCAGCACTGTTAGAGAAAGGAAAAAATAAAACGTAAACACAAAAAAGTGAGTCCCGGTCAGAATTGAACCCAGGTCAAAACGTGTTTGCCATGCGGCTAGAACCCTGGTCACGTGTTCCGCACGCTGTATCCACGCTCTTTTCCCTTTCTATTTATCATTTTTGTTTACAACTTGTCCAGAAGATAGTAAAAGAAGAAAAGAACTGATTACTGCATACAGTTTGCCAAGACGTGTGTATACCAGCTATCTAACGCTCGCCATCCTCGTGGGATTCGGACGTCGTCCATTTCATCTTGATACCTCATCTTGACTTTTCTACATGTTTAGCACTTGGCAGACAGAGGAAACTCTTCGCAAGAACGGGTCTGAAGGCCAACCAAACTCTGCTTTATCATCGTCGCACCAGCATCAGCAGCTCGGCAGTATCCTTGCTCTTCGCTCTCCGACAGCTACACTGGAAACACCTGCCATCAACGTCCAAGCTGCTCTCACTTCCGGTTTGAGATTCCCGGACGATTCTACGCTTGCTGAGGATTCTGAAGCACCTGAAGACAATCCATCGGGTGGGCATACAGGAATGAAGGTGGATGGACAAGCGGCTCAAAATGTCGATGAGCTCCTTGCTCCTCCAGACTCGGGAGCAGAGCCGGGCAAGTCCAAGGACAGTACCTTTTCGAGATCGCCAGAGCTTAGGGTGACGCATAAGCTGGCAGAAAGAAAGAGGAGAAAGGAGATGAAGGATCTTTTCGATGAGTTGAGGGACGAATTACCTGCGGATAGAGGATCGAAAGCTAGTAAATGGGAGATTCTTACCAAAGGTGCGCAGCTTTGATCTTTCCTTGGATGATGATGTTGATTTGTTTTAAAGCGATAGATTCAATTCGAAGCTATAAAACACAACAAATGGAAATGGGTCGAGAGATTGAACATCTTCGTCGAGAGGTCGAGATTGCCCGTGGGCAAGGATACGGCCATCATCCACCACAACCCCATCCCGGTCATCCGCCTTATCCTACCTATACTCTCTCTTACCCAGGGACATTCTCGCATCCTCATCCGCCTCCACAATCTCACCCTCAAGGACATGCCGTATCTGCTCATTCTCAGAATGGGCCTCAGGGACAATCGGTGCAGAGCCAACCCTCGACAGGGCAACCATCGCAACAACAGTCTACACAAGCTCAAGGGATGCAGCAGGGTCAAGCATTACAAGGCTTGCAGCCACTAGGGGGTGACCAGCAAGGTCAAAATTCTGGACAGGCCACTCCCGTATCGGTACGATAAGCTGGTGGATGGATGATGACATGTTGTGAAACAGAGATGCGTGGAAGAGAAATTCTTGGGTACTAGAGGTGTTGCGCCATTTTCTTTGTACTTGTTCGCTCAGTCTAATGCAATCATGCATGCCAAATGTTGAAATAGCATAGCTAAAGTTTTCAAGTCGTTTCGTCACTGATAGTGTCCCGATCTTCCCCTCCACTTTTCACATTTCCATCTTGTCTGCAGTTTCATCTGATGTTGTTGTGTTTTTCATCTCGCAAAACAATCAAGTCAATATGCTCTTGGCGAACTATGCTTCTGATTCTGGCTCTGACTCCGAGCTTGAAGCTCCCGTTCCGACTCTGCCACCAAAATCTACTCTCAAACCGAATACTTCGTCAAACTCAGCCCCCGCCGCACCAAACAGAAAGAAACGAGTGAAAATCACTCTAGACTTGCCAAAACCTGCAGAAAACGAAAACAGCGATGATGATGGTGGCAAGGAAACGGCAAAAGGTGGTGTTGAGAGTGAAAGAGAGAGAGAAACAAAGAGACCGAGATTGCTCAAAGGTGGAAAAGGTGGATCATCTCTGCTCGGAATGCTTCCAGCTCCTAAACGCAAGCTGCCGCAGGTAGCTTCTTCATCATCTTCCAAAGGAGCGAGGTTGAACATCAACAAAACAATGGCAAGGCCTCAATTGCCTGCACCTCCAAGAGCTACTGAAGATGAAAAGAGTGATGAAGAAATTGCAACTAAATCTGATGGTATTCTATTGCCTCCCTCACTAGCCAGAAAAAAGCAGTCAAAAAAAGCGGAAGAACCGCTGGATCTCTTTGGTCTCGGTGTGTGCTTTAATGTCCATTTGTCTGTTGAAACTGCTGATTTTGAATGAAGCCTCTGCACCTGCTCCCAAAGCACCATCTTTCCCCATGCTGGCAATTAAACCTCCAACTATATCATCCGCTCCAGTCGCTCCTGACTTTGTTCCGCCTGAGCCGACAGTCAATGACCCCTATCCTGGTTATTATGAACTCCCCTCTGGAGAGTGGCGAGCGTACGATACAGAGTATTACCAGTCATTCTTTCCATCGTCAACTTTTCAACAGGCTCAAGACGATGCGAACGATGGCCGGGTGGGCAAGCATTGGGATGCATTCGAAAAAGGACAGTTTAAGGGACACGTGGTGGAGATCGATGCAAACAAGGGTTTGGCAGAGGCTAGAGCAGAGGCAGAGAGGAGAGAGTTGATGAAGAAGCCAAAAATTGGAGACGACTTTGTTTATCAAGTACGTATACATCTTTCCTCAACACGGTCTTACCCACTAATGGCATCGCAGCCTAAAGGCCAGATCAAAGGTCTTGCTTCTCAGCGCCATCAGCTTACCGCGCTTCTTAATACTGCTTATACTCAGAGAGAAGAACTGGAAGAGAGGATTGCCGCAAATAAGAAGGGAATGCGAGCAGCAGGGACAAAGTATGGCTTTTGAGATGTATCATCACAACAAATGTATGCATTCATCCAAACACTAATGCTGTATGTCTCGTTATGCTGCTCTGATACAAAACGTCTTGTAATATTTGTCTACAACTTTACTGCTTCCCGTCTCTCTCCCCTTCAAGCTCCCAACCGGCGCGTTCCTTAATAACTCTCCATACTCTCTTTCTTACCCTTGCAATATCAGCGACTCTATCTCTAGCCTCTTCTAGTCGTTCCCGATACTCGTTGCAATCCGCAAGAAGCTCGGAAACTCTTTCCCAAGCATCGTCCACAGCACGGCATTGATTCTTCAAATCAATATTATACTTGACCGTTTGTGGATGAAGGGAGTGCCCCTGAGGGTAGTTAAGGCCTGGATGGGTGGAATTGGGGATTGCATGGAGGGTTATACCGTCTGGAACAGTAAAAAGACGTTGTAGAGGAGTAGGGACGAGATCCGGCTGTTCGATGACAGGCTGAAGTGTAGGTGCAGCAGCTCCAGATGGGGTAGCGCTGTAGGTAATCTTTGGAAAGGGTGCAGATTGACCCTGACCAGGTTGAGACAGTAATTCTTGCGTGACTCGCCAAAGATTATCAGTATCAGAAATCTGAGGTAGTGGAGGGATGAGATGGGAATGAGACTGCGACATATCATGCCCGTTCCTGGGCATTCCAGTTCCCGCGAGTTTATAGCCTTGTGCTTGCCTGCCAGCCACATCACGTTCTCTCACTCTCACTACATCCTTTAGTCTCCCAAGAGCTTGCATCAGAGGCTTTTCGCCTTCCAAAAGTTCGCCAACCGTTCGTTGTAGACCTTGTTCCATCGTCGCATCACCGAGTGAGTGCCTCATAGCGGGATTGAATATCAAGTCAGTGTAGGACTGGGGAAGCGCAAGGAGACTTGATAATTTGGCAGTAGACATGGGTGGAGATGGACTCCTCAGATGAGGCAAGGTATACCGCCTCTTCTCCTCGCGTTTCCTCTTTCGCTCCATCCTCTTTTCATTGGCAAGGACAATATTGGTAGGAATCTCGGCATTGACCTCTGCAGCAGCGGAGGGCATGAATTGCTCTAGACAGAGCTTTAAGCGCTTTCGAGCTCGTCTGTCCGTTTGAACAGTCTCAAAGGATGGTCCCCAAGCATACATCTTGCCTCGGCGCATAAACTGAGCACCCGGTACAAGTTTATTACCTGAATTTGTTTGAAGGTTGGGTGGCGATGGAGACGCTGATCGGGAAGAGCATGAAGAGCTACATGGGCTAGGAGGATCATAATACGATGGCTTGTCCATAGAAGGAAGAGAACTGCAACCGCTGTCAACTGGTAACTAACTATAAGCGTACGGAGCCCAACATACTCTATCCCCAACTTGGAGGGCTGCTTAGCGCCGGCTCGAACGCCTACCGGTTGAGACACTGGCGCGCCATATCGACTATTGCTAGAATGATAGAGGTGGGAAGATTGAGGAGGCATCGCGCAACGGCTATTGTGTATACCGTTAGTAGCTGATGATAGATATTTTGCAGGATGATAAAGGTATGAAAGCCATCATACAGCAGTTGGAAAAAGTTTGTAGTCAACCTCCAAAGAGTCCTACATATGCTTGTCATGATTTTTTGTATAATCACAGGCGAATCAAACAAAAGAGTGAATGGAAACACAATGAAATAAACCTACAGTGACCTTCAAAATGAAATGTGCGCGACTATAGACAGAGATGTCAGCTCTGCCCGTCTCCTTCAAGATTGATTGAAATGTTTTGACAGGCATCATGAATTTGAATATAAGTTTGTTCGTCTTCCCGTCCATAAACGGAGCTCGCGAGTAGCGATTCTTTGTTTGTAATCTCTTGCTTAAGGCCGGATAGCCAGATAGAGGAGATTGCACTTACGGGTCAACCTCAAACAACTGCACAAGGTCTGTTCATGAATATAATGTAAAGAGTAAAAAGAATATAAAATCGCATTGTGCCAAAGATGACTTTGGGTAGTCGGAGTTTTCCGGAATTTTCCTCTCCGACCATCATGTGGCACTTTAACATCCAACTGAAAATGACTAGCATACATCGTTTTTGACTTTACAAGCAATCACAATAATCCCAGAACCCTTTGACTTTGTTTCATGTCAATCGTTCGCCTTGTTTCTGGTGTGTCTGCCATATCCGATATGTTGACGGTGTAGCAGGACGAGAACAGATCTACTTGTAGAATGCCTCTCGAAGCACCATGCAGCAATGTTCCCTGGATAGGACCAGTCGGCAATGAGACTAACTGTAACACATTCTTTGACTGTCAGCTCACTTCGCTGCAATAAATATCCTACAAGGGCTTCCAGAAACCGTTTTATACCCAAGCCTAACCGAAAAGTGGATACATATCTGGTGTACTCGTATGAAACACAGTGAACATACCCACCATCCATCAGTCCCATCATCCGCCTTGCCAAAGCACTCAGTCTACAGCACATTTTGTAGTCTCTTGCTCCAATACACGCAGGCTGTTGATATGATGACGCCGAGCGACAAATCCATTCAGCGCTGAAACCCAAGTCGAGAAACGGATAACAGCGAAAGGACCCTCGCCTCCACCTCTCTCACTTTGGGAGATAAGAAACTCGGCTATTCAGAATCAACTTGTTATCTTATCTAGGCTACTAGCGCGTATTCGCCCTCCGCCATTGCTCTCGACTCGGCGTTCTTGCTCGTGTCTCGCTGCCGTCGTCGATACCTCTTATCTTATCTTGTCAACATAAGCGAGCGCACAGACTTTTTCCTCACTACCAACGGCCATCTCCGTCTCTTTCCCAAACCTTTTCTTTTCCCCCAACGTCTCTGTTCCCCATACACTAAAAGTTGGGTGGTGCTGCCACATTCGGATCGTTTGCCGATTCGGGCCGAACCAATGAAAAAGTGCCTATCACCAACTGCGATCTGATTGGCCAGGCCCTCTATAGGCCCCTTATCTCCTCCGAGTCTTACTTAGTCGGCTTTTTTTTAAAATAAAGCAAGATAAGGAAACAAACCTATTTGAGAACGTTTTTTTGATTTCTCAATTGCATCTTTCTTTTTGCTTTTGCTTTTATCGTTCGTTTTGTCATTTGGTGAGTTTTCAGTGGCGACAGTGGTGGCGATGGAGCGATGGACTGGGCTGGGTCGGGTTGTGGCTCGTCTGACTTGTATTGGCTTAGCTAACGGGTGTTTTTTTTTTTTTTTTTTTTTTTTCTTTTTCGACTCGCCTTGTATCCGTCTTGTGTATATCCGACACTGTTGACGTGTCACAAACATCAACGTTGTGGACATTGTATTGACATTTTCGATTCATGACTACCGGTCGCTTCTCACATTCACCATCTACAAGATCATGTCCCAGATAATCGCCACCAAACGTGTCGACCTCCTTGCTCCCTATCTCGCTCTCGACCAAGGCTCCAAGGTTCAGGCGGAATGTGAGTTCTCATGTGGGTTGCGTCATTGTGTGTCTGACCACAGTCTTTGATCTCTCTTGATACGCCCGGATCTGGATGTTGCGCCAACGATCAGATATCTGGATTGATAGTGATGGAGGTCTGCGCAGCAAGACGATGACCCTTGACAAGGCGCCTGATTCGGTTGCTGATCTCAAGGAGTGGAATTTTGATGGGTCGTCTACCCGCCAGGCCCCTGGTGACAACTCGGATGTCTTTCTCGTGAGTTGATGTTTGCGAGGCAGTCAATGGTGGTGGCTCATATATCGTGGTAGCGTCCGGTAGCCATCTTTAAAGACCCGTTCCGAGGTGGCGCCAACATTCTTGTGTTGTGTGAATGTTACGATAATGACGGCACTCCCAACAAATCCAATTATCGGGCGCACTGCAAAAAGGTGATGGATACCGTAAAGGCTACTGAGCCCTGGTTTGGTCTCGAGCAAGAGTATACTCTCTTTGACGCCGACGGCCAGGTCTATGGCTGGCCCAAAAACGGTTTCCCCGGTCCTCAGGGACCTTATTACTGTGGTGTTGGCGCAGGCAAGGTTTTTGCGAGAGATTTCATCGAGGCTCACTACGTATGTGTTTTGTAGATGGACGAGAATGAGCTGACATTGGACAGCGGGCCTGTCTCTATGCCGGTGTCAAGATCTCTGGTATCAACGCCGAGGTCATGCCATCTCAGTGGGAGTTCCAAGTCGGCCCTTGTGAGGGAATTGAGATGGGTGACCACCTCTGGATGGCCCGATTTTTACTCCTCAGGATTGGTGAAGAGTGGGGTATCACTGTAGGTCTCTGTTTCCGTTTGCGATTCTCGCTGACATGCTTCAGCCCTCCCTCCACCCTAAGCCGCTCAAAGGTGACTGGAATGGTGCGGGTTGTCACTCCAACTACTCTACCAAGGATATGCGAACACCTGGTAAAGGTATGGCTGCTATTGAGGACGCCATTAAGAAGCTCGAAAAGAAACACCTCGAACATATTGCTGTCTACGGTGAAGATAACGATATGAGATTGACTGGTCTGCACGAAACGGCTTCTATCACCTCCTTTTCTGCCGGTGTTGCCAACCGAGGTGCCTCTATACGAATTCCCAGACATGTCGGCGCCCAGGGTTATGGTTACCTGGAAGATCGACGACCCGCTTCCAACGTTGACCCCTATCGTGTCACTGTGAGTCTTGGCCAGGATTGATTGTGCTGTACTGACGGGATTTAGGCTATTCTCGTTGAGACTACTGTGCTCAACTGATATCTCATTCTTTACAGGCTTCCTGTCGCTTGTTTCAACCATCTTTATTTTAGAGAAAGTATCATTATCATCCGTTTAGCGCAGTGTTAGAAGGCGTTTTTTTGTTGATAGTCGCAAACCATGGCATGCACCTAGTCTTGATACGTCTCGTCCTCAGGACTAGAGCCAGTAGCCTTTGTATCAAAAGAGGCTTCTTCACTTGAGATCCTCTAGGCGGCAGACGCCCATCACTAACCTAATTGTTTGTCGTCTCTAGGCCTGCATCCCTCTGTGACCCATCCGCCTCACGTACAAAGAATTTTCTCGTCCTGCCCATCTCCAAGTAACCTCACTTTCAAAGTCGGATCATTCGTCGGGGCGCTGGGGCGAAATGCTCCCGACAACGTTGAGAATCTTGGAATTGCTGTTGAAAGATGAAAAGGTGGTCACCCAAAGCGATTCAGGCGAGAGTAAAGGAAGGAAATAGGTTTAGGAGTGCTTGTCAGTGGGTCATGCATGTATAAAAGAGATATGCTCAAGAGACGCTGACATTCAAATCTTAAATATGTCTGTAGGTGCAGTCATTTTGATCAATGGTTACCCAGGCGTGGGCAAGTTGAGTACAGCCAAGCACCTGGCGTAAGTCACCTTGGCAGTAAAGAGAGAGAAAGAGCATCTTATATATGGCCACAGAAAACTGTTGCCCAACTCGCAAGTGTTGGAAAATCACCTTATGGAGGACGCAGCTTGTTCTCTGTTTGACAAGTATAAGGACTCCGAGGCATACAACGCTCTCCGCCAGGGCATGGTCAGTGGATAGCGCTTGCAAACTCTGCAGTGTGGGAGCTAAAAGAAGAAGTAGAGAAAGACGATATTTCGCTCCATTTTGGTATCACTGGGCAAGTCCACAGGGGACTCTCTGCCCATATATATCTTGACTGAATCACTCCCTGCTTCTCCTACTGGCCTCGCCGCACTCCATTCCTACTTTGCCCTGTCCAGCTCTATCAACTTTACACTCGTCCACATCGTCCTGACTTGCTCAACAGAAGAAAACATTCGTCGGCTGGCATGTCCAACACGAAAAATCAAATCAAAGTTGACCGATGAAAGTGTTCTGATTGAGCTACGGATGGAGGAGGATATTGCCAAGTTTCATGGCGATCTCAAAAAATCCAAGATGGATGGACTCGGCGGAGAGTTTGAGATTGACACTGAGCGAACTGATGTAAGGGTGACAGCGGGTATAGTAGGAGAATACGTGCTGGATGCACTCAGAGGACAAGGTTTGTGGTTACAGCTGAATAGGGCAAAGAGATAGACTGGTAATGTGTATCGGATCAATTCTGTAAGAATAAAAAGATGCATGATATCTTTTCAAGAGATCATGTCAAGGAATGATTATATAATACCGTTTGCCTGTCACAAATGCACATGGCAGCTCATTTGCAAAAAAGCTAAGCCTTTCCCTTCATTCGACTCAAAACACCGGGTTGTCTGTTCTTGGCTAATCCCTTTCTGCCCTGCGAGAATGGCATTGGTGCCGATGACGGCCGCGCCTTGCCCTTTTCTTTCTGCTTGAATTTTTTCCTCTCCTTCTTGCTCATTCCCGCCAATGGGTTTGCAGTTCTCGTGTTGGGTGAAGAGTAGAAAGAAGAAGCATTGACAGATTCAGAATGGGAAATGACCGAACTGGAGGGTTTGGATTGGGGAGTGAAAATGAATTGGGGAGGGAGTGAGGGTGGCATGGCTGGATCTGGACTGTCGGTGGATAAACGTCCAGAAGCAGAGGATGTAGGCGAGGGTAATGGTGGAGTGCGAGCCTTGACAATGTTGACTGTCATTCGTGATTGACCATCTGGATCATAGGTGCGCTTTCTCTTTGCCAAAGATTGAGCCTTTTTCTCTTCATCGGACTCGCTTTTCAATTCATTTACAACGTAATTAGCTCTTGCCTCGAGTAAAGCCCCACTCCCATCTCGATCATCTTTAACCCGCATATAACTCAATAAATACGCTGTCTTGTCAGACAAAACTTGGTCCAGCTTGACGGGAGACATTTCCTCGTCATCCGCATGGAACCATTGACCAGAAGGCCCTCGGACGTAGGATGTATAATGTCCAAATCTCAATTCAGTACCGCGATGACAAGTTACACCAAAAAGCCTGTATTTTGTCCCGGGCATCTAAAAATGACTTGAGAAATAAGACGCTGACGGCAAAGGAGATGTACCAACATTAGGATTGACCATATAAGGGGCAATGTCCAACTTTTCTTCAAATTCTATAAATTGGTTAAACTTGTCTGCTCTTGCTCGGCCGTTATATGCGTTGTAGTTGACGCTAAATCGTTTCAAATGAAGCGTTAGAATAGGCGGAGCTTGTTCAATCTTGAACGACTTGGTAGCATTGGATTTGCCTTTACACCTATCATTGTCGCTTAGCCATCAATATCCTGGGTTTACCACACATACCTGTCACAATGATATTTGTTATCGCCTTCTAGTCTATCCTCTTTGGTAAAACCCAACATCATGTTTTTAATACTCTTTTTTCCCTGTCGGTTGACGTCTAAACTAAGATCAAGAAAAGAGTCAAATTTGTCCGAGGGATTGTTACATCTGGAACAGACTACACGCGAACGTATACGACCACCCCACAGACAATATACCCAAGAAGCGTGTTTGACCTTTTCAGATGCATTTCTTGCGTTGATGTCAGCATGATACACCAGGTAAATGTTTGAAGATGCAAGATTTACTTTGGTAATCTTGCAGTAGCAGTATTTTGCAAGGCATCCGTCACAAACCGAAAGAATTCATGTGTGTCCTCCTGCCTATTCTTGTTAAAGCCCTTCTTAATTTCTGTTCAATCGTCAACAGCTTATCCTGATCCACAATGTACAAGTGAATCTCGACATACGACTCAGACTCCGATGTACCTCGGGAGAATAGGCTCTTTTGCCAGACCAGTGAAAGGATTCGGCCATATTCTTGAGGGTACAAAGCATACAAAAATTCTTCTTTTGCCTCTGGATGCCTACGCCCACGAGGTTAACGACTGAACATGTAATGCACAAAAGAGGTTAACTGACAAGATCCCTCATCATGCGCCAATGCAATTCTCAATACAGGTGGTGTATGTAGCAGAACTTGGAGGGTAGCATTCGAATAGCAAGCCATGGAGGGATTGTAGAGCCCGGCGGCACATTTGGCTTTTACCATAGGTTCTGGCCAAGTAAGATCAAACGTAATTGAATGAAGGCCTAAGCTATTTGCAGGTAGTGTTCGAGGCGCAGACTGATCGAGAGGTATCTTGGATGCTACAGCTTGCAATTCTTTGTCTCTCTTGTCCTCTCCATTGATGGCCGTCTTGACTTTCTTTGGAGACAACATAGACGAAGCCTTCGTTTCATTATCGTCATCCGCTTCCTTCTCAAACTGCTTCTTGACAGCTTTAGGACTCTCCAGCTCCAAAACAACCTCTTTAGTACCTCCAACAAAGTTCATTCCTCTCATTGCCACGGGTGGTCCAAATTTGAGCGGGTTTGACAACATTTCCTGGAGCAATCCTGGGTCGTGAAGGGAGGACTGGAAAAGGAACGGAGTGGCTGTGGCTGTAGTAGCCATCTTGAACGATCTTGACGAGAACCGAGAAGCTTTCAGCAGAAAAAAGAGATTGAAAATAAAGATATCATTTAATAATATGTTTATTTTAAAAAGAAACACAAATGCAAATTCATTACTTTAATCGTGAAATTTGATTTTTCAACAAAAGAAATAATCAATTCTATTACGTAACATACCATTACGCTCTGGAGCGCCTTCTATTATGTGTTTTGTGAGACAAGCCAGCAAAGCTGGAGACTAATGTATGTATAGATACATAAATGTATTGTAATGCGGTGTAAGCATATATTAGCTTTTGTCTTGTAGCTTGCCTTTCAAAGACACCCGTAAAAGCTGTGTCAAGATAACTCTAAGCCTGTCCGGCAGCGACTTTCTTCCTCTGCATCACCGCCCGGTGAATCTCTCGATGCTTGTCAGCGTCATTGCCCTCAAGTTGGGCACGTTCTTCTTTTGTTAGATGTTCGTCTTGCTCTTTTCCAATGGTCAGATAGAGATCCCAGACAATATGCAAGAACGTACCAAGCATACGTTTCCAAGAGTGATCTACAACCTCATGAGGTTGCTCATTGTCCTTAGCGGAAAGGCCGGTCAACATGGCAGACCCAACGAGAAGGCCAACAGTCAAGCCTTGAAAAGCGTTAGATATCTACAGACAACATTCCAATTCAACATACCTTGAGCCCACATACGCGCCTGAACGACCTTTTGGGATGTCGTTTGATAAGGATTTCGAGCGACAATGCCAAAAGCCAACGCCATAGAGGCAGCCCAGCTACACCAATCTGTCATTATGCTGAATTTTTAACCAAAGTTAGATACTCACCCTGCGCCAATAATACCATACTTGTGTCTCCCAGCCCAGTCAGCGGCTTTTTGATATTTCGTCATCTTGTCCCATTTCTCTCTCTCCATCTCCAGTTCATAATCGATCTCTTTCTGGCCAAGTCCGGAATATCCAGATCGGTTATACGCTTCGCCCGCTTTCTCAGCAGAGATTGAGATACAGGGGACGACAAGAGTGACGTAGCCTAGAGCCCTCAGCGAAAGAGGCAGAGTGCGGTAGATTGGAACACGTCTTGTGAGAAGCAAATGCGCTGGAACAGCCAATCCAACAGCAATAAAAGCACCTTTAATACCACCGGTGATGGTAGCATCAGTATAACCTCGAACGTCTTCTTGGGTGACAACCTATGTAGTCATGAATTCCACTGTCCAAGAACAAGGCGCCAACACTCACCTTCATAATGTTTTATCCTCACTACGGCACAAGATTGTATATAATGCTTTGAGTCAAAGTAAAAACTAAAAACTAAAAAGAAAGAAAGAGAGTTGTAAAGGAAAAAGATAAATAGTAAAATGAGGATAACTTTTTCTTTATATTTCTTTTCAAACGTCATCGGTGATTTATGGACTCGGAGAAGTCAGCAAGTCCGAGATAAGATATGAATTTATCTTTCTACCATTCCGATTCATTTTTTTTTACATAAAAGTTATATAGTGTCGCCTTCATATACCTATATCACAAGTATTTAGAAAGCCTCGTTGAACTCTCTGCCTATCAGCATTCTTCTAATCTCTTGCGTGCCAGCGCCGACGGTATATAGCCGCGAGTCTCGCAAAAGACGGCCTACGGGATAGTCTGTATGGACCATTGGCCTGGTCAGTATATTGATTCGATTGGAAACCACTCATCCTGCTTTCAAAAAACCTCCAAATTGAAATACTTACCGTTAATGTATCCATTTCCTCCCTTGAAAGCAAGTTGGGTCAGTGTAAGTGACACAAAGATGCAAAAAAACTCACAAAACATTGTTGCGCATCCATTGCAACTTCAACTGCTCGGTCCGAGGAGTAGAGGATGGCACCAGCACAGTCCTGTGAGTCTTTTGTCAGCGTGTCTTTCGTGTGTGTATAGGAAATCTCAAAATCATGAAACTTTGCTAATGGGTTGTGTAGCATTCCAACGTTAAGAAAACAGCCATTTCGCCCCTTACAGAGACCAGCTTGTCCAATCTCCGCAAGAAGTGGTGATAAAAATAGACTTGATTCAACTCACTTGGCGCGATATCCTCCCAACATCACAAGCTCTTGCAACGGCATAGACATAAGCTCGAGAAGCACTGAGCTTTGTGTACATATCTAATACAGGCTTCAGCTTTGATTTCGCTCCAAGATCTCAAATTGATCAATGCAATAAAGACGGTCCACTAGTCGCATACTCTTGAGCGCTCTCTGTAGTGCCCGCCATATGATGAGATATGAGGATGGTTCTTACCGGCAAGTTTCCCCTGCATCAATTGGAACTCTCCAATCCTCTTGCCAAACTGCTTTCTCTCATGGGTGTACTGTAATGTCAGATCAAGTGCCGCTTGCATTATCCTGTTTAAATTTGCTTGAGTAGCAAAAAACCTTATCAAAAAAATCTACTCACCCAAGAGGCCCACCACTCAAAACAAGACGTTCTAAATCGAGGCCAGACATAAGCACCTTGGCTCCCTTGCCTACTTGTCCCAATACGTTGGCTGTTTATCAAATTCATCTTGATTAACTATATATTAGATCACCAAGTTCAGTCGCAACTCACAAGATGGTATTTTGATATTATCAAAGAATAGTTCAGCTGTTGGCGATCCCCTCATCTGCATATTCCATTAAGCAAAGCACCTCGAGACATCTGTAGAACGACGGGTTTCTAATACATACCCCAAACTTGTCTAAACCTTCTCCTACCGAGAAACCATCCCAGTCTCTCTGTACCAAAAATGCAGTCATTCCTTTTGATGCAGCTACCGACTTGTCTGTTTTCGCATAGATGAGAAATGTAGACGAGACTGGAGCATTTGTGATCCTTCCACACAAGTATCAGTCTTCCCTTTGACCCCATCTAGTGCATGACATACCAACATTTACTCCCATTAAGCACCCACATATCTTGATCCTTAACGGCATGACTCTTCATTGAAACAACATCGGATCCAGCGTTGGGCTCGGACATGGCTAGGGAACCAATGTGTTTGCCAGTCAAAAGAGGAGGAAGATATTTTGAGAGTTGTTCTTCGCCTTGAAATGGAAGCAATCAGCCAAAACTATATACAAATACTCTCAGAAACATACTGCCCCATCGGACAAGCTGGTTGATCATCAAGTTGGAATGAGCCTGTATCATCATCAGTATACAACATGTGCAACCGGCATCCCACATACTCCATAACTAAGTCCAATGCTGGCTGAGGCTCTGCTCAACTCTAACCCAACAACTCAGCAACATTCTGTTAAGGATTCACCACTTGCCTTCCATGGCAATGGTGTGCTCCAAGTATCCCAAGCCCAAACCTCCCCATTTTTCGGGTACGGTAACACCCAACAAGCCCATTTCACCAAGTTTGGGAAATATATCCTATGGTTTAATCATAAGCTTGATCAAGCTTATCACTGAGTTGCTGACAGCAGGTAGTTTGTTGGTCTTGTCTATCTCCGCCGCTCGAGGGGCAATTTCTTTTTGGGCAAAGTCGTGTACAACTGTTCGAAACTAAGCATACGGTTTATCAGCTACCCTCTAGTTCCTTGCTACTGACATACCTCTTCTTGAGCCTCAGTAAGGCCAGCCACTGCCGCATTATATGACGAATACGCTCGTTTGGACAGCCGTTGTAAATACAGGCCTGAATAGTAGGTTAAACCAGGCAAGCACCTCCGATAGGTTGCAGTTGAATTCAAAACGAACATTGTATTGATATTATATGATTAGAAAAGAATTGAGACTTTGTAATAAGAAAGAAAACAATTTCGTCTTCAAAGCCCAGCTGACAATTGTAATTGTGAAAAGTCACCACCCGGTTTTACATTGCCGGTGACGTCTATCTCGGCAAAAGTGATTAGAAAATTTGTCTTTTATTTTTGTTTTGTTTCTCTTTCTACTTTACATTATTCATTCATCAAGGGCGACAAAGCAAGTAAAGTGGAAGGTTTCGCAGTGTATCATCCTACGTAACCAAGGAATGGCGCTCTACATCTACCTGTTCTATGTCCGTTCATTCTTCAACTCCTCAACGATGCCTTGCAACATATCTTTTTCAATCTTGCCCCATTTCCCGTCAATCTTGCTCATAAATCTACCTTTTGCACCACCTCCCTTGACTCTTCCTTCGAGTCTTTTTTTGAGCTTGTCGCTGACCATTTGGGTGAGGCTATTGTCGGTAGACATGACCAAGAGAAGAGTTTGAGTAGGAGGAGTAAGGGATGGAAGATTGGAGGTGAGGATAATCAGGGGCGCTGAGGGTTGCTCTTTGTCCCACAGAGACAACATCGTGTCTTGATAGGTCGCAGCGACGATCCCAAGCCACTCGAAATCATGAGTACCCTTCTCTTCGCGCATAATCCAAGCGACGCCCTTGTTTTCTTTGCCTTGTCTCACAGCTTGGTCGGTAATGAGATTGGCTAGTTCATATCTCAGGCCTTTGAAGCTATCAGTGGTTTCTTTCTTGATCTGCTCGCTCTTCTCGAGCCTTTCAATAAGGTCAGCTCGACCGAAGCCCATGAGTTTCGCCGCGGCGGATAGCGTCCGGGAAGCCTCTGTGAGGGCGAGAATAGCTCGGGGCCCAGATTGGAAATAGAGCTTGGTGGGAGTTGGTTTGGCAGACATAGACGGCGTGGGAGGGATGATGTGGAATAGAGAAAGATAGGAGAGGTTGGGAGTTTGCGTACCACAGCAAGCGTTTCGATCGATATCCTTGATATTGATGTGTCGAATGACTCCCTATAGGAAGTGATTGGTTGAGCGAGAGCAATGTTAGTCACTCGTTAGCTTACCCCATCATAATCCTTGGGCAAAGTCCTAAACTCTCTTGCATCACCTTCTCCGCCAATCTCACCACCCTGGAGACTAAAATCGATCCAGATTTTTTTCCCATCCTTGATAGCATCCTGGCAAAGTCGCTCAATATTTATCGCTTCTTCAATGGTAAGAGCCCGAGCAAGTTCAACATAAGGAGGCTCAAGGGAAGGGTATGAGTGCATGGACCATGAAAGCGTAGGAAGCGATAGAGTCTTGTCGATGATAGCGGATAGCAAATGTTGAGAAGTGTGGATTGCCATCTATCAAGGTCATCAGCTTGTTCTCTTAAACCATGTATCCGGTACAGTCAGCTTGCCTGGTCGATACGTCGATCCCAATCGACTTCCACTTCAACATCCCTGCCCTCCCAACCTCCGTCTACTTTGATACCTGGAGGTATTCGTGCATAGTGAACGCTATTGAGCTTGCGACGAAAGCACATCTCAACAGGAAACGAATGTTGTATCCCTCCGTTTGAGTCAAGTAGGTGAATTACCCCAGTATCGGAAGACTGGCCACCTCCTATAATACAACCATTAGAATCTTCTTGCCAAGGAGTATGAATGTACCTTCAGGAAAGATGACAGTGTCCAGCAACTCAATCTCCCAAAGCACGCCTTTTTCTTGTGTTCCTTTACCATTGACCAAAGTAGGAGCGTCTGAAGTAGCAGTCTTTTTCTTCTGGTTGTGTTTGCCCTTGGGAGCAGGAGGAGCTGCCACCGAAGCTTCACGAGCGGCATGGACTTTGGTTCTGAGAGTACGCAGTAGTGGGTCACCTTTTAACTTTTGCTGTCAGCGTGCAACACTATAAAAGATGATAGAAGCCAGTCAAAGCTAATTGAGTATTGGACTCACGTTGGCAAGCCAACAGCCCAACAATGCGTTTATCGGGAACGTTGGTTGTATCAAAGTGAAAGCGTGCATAATCCTTGTGAGTTGCCGTTAATGGCAGAGGAGGATGAAGGATGGCCGTCATGGAGGCGAATTTTTTGCAGTTGTAGAGTCAAAAAGATGAAAGAAATGACAATGGATTTTATTCATAAAGATTTCTTATCCTCGGTTCTTCGGCTTTTTGCATTTAACCGAGACTCGCTAATCTGGTTTTAACGATTTGTTAAATTTCTTTTTTTGAAGAATTGAGCAATGGCTATACATTTAAATATTGGATTGAAAGATGAATACGAGTTGACAGCAGCTGAAACAGTTGCGATTTAAACACATTAGTTAACGCTACATGATAATTTATATACATGATTAATGATGCTACCTGAATATTCGCATCTATACTTTATACTTTCAAAAGCTCCTTCAAAACTTCAACAACCTTGTCTCCAACGTCCTTGGTCTTGCGCTCGCCGCCCAAGTCTTTTGTTCTGTAGTCAAAACCACCACTCTCAGAGCTGTCGAGAACCTTCTGAACAGCTTGTTCGATAAGGGAAGCTTCCTTTCCTTTTCCGAGAGAATATCGGAGCATCATAGCGGCCGAGAGAATGGTACCAATCGGGTTGGCAATGCCTTGACCAGCAATGTCGGGGGCAGATCCGTGGATACTATACTCGTGATTAAGATGATACTCAAGCCGACCATAAAGACTTACGGCTCGTAAAGTCCCATAGTCGTTGTTTTGGTATCAGGAGCGCCGGCAAGGGAGGCCGAAGGTAGGAGACCAAGCGAGCCAGGAATGACAGAGCTCTCATCGGAAAGACTAAAGTTTGTCGGCACAAGTTAATCCATAGCAATCTCTGACTTACATGTCACCAAACATATTCTCAGTCAAGAGCACGCCATTCAATTGCCTAGGATTAGAGACCATAATCATGGCAGCAGAGTCCACAAGCTGGTGCTCAAGTTTCAGCTGAGGATATTCCTTAGCAATGAGCTCAGAAACGGTTTTCCTCCAAAGACGAGAAGTAGCAAGCACATTGGCCTTGTCGACAGAGGTGATAGGAAGAGGTGGTTCGGCAGCAAGAGCAATTTGAGCAGCAACGCGGGTGATTCGTTCAATCTCGGGCTTAGAGTAGATACATTGGTCCCAAGCAACACCATCCTCATTAGCTTCCTGTCGATCACCAAAGTCTATATTGAGTTACTGCCAAGCCACAAGTAGAGTATTGACAAACACCCACAAATACCACCAATGAGTTCCCGCAAGACAACAATATCTGTGCCCTTGGCAACTTCCTCTTTGAGAGGCGATCGCTTGAGAAGATTCTCGGAAGCAAAATTGGCAGGACGAATGTTGGCATAGAGACCAAGCTCTTTTCGAAGCTTCAAGATACCCTGCTCAGGTCGAACAGGACCAACACCCCACTTGGGACCACCGACAGAGCCTTGAGAGCGTGAGCAACTAAGCTATGTGGTATTGCATGTAAGCTTACCCATCAATACGGCGTCAGCCTCTTTGCACGCATTGAGAGTTTCATCAGGAAGGGGAACACCATGGTTGTCGATGGCAGCACCACCAAAATCATAAGATTTAAGCTCGATATTGAGCTCCGAGTTGGAGCTGATAGTTTCGAGGACTCTAGTTGCTTCAGCCACGACTTCAGGACCTAATTTTTCAGTCAGTAAGAGCAGTTGAGAGATGCCAAGGCAGCACACCAATACCGTCACCAGGAAGCACAGCAATCTTGAAGCTATGAGACTGTCAGACATTATTTGATCAGGTAACCTTCTCTACTCACGTCTTTCCAGCCATTTTTATTAATTCTCAAGAAAGAAAAAAGTTGGAAAGAGAAAAGAGTAAATCAGAAGCACTTTAAAAAGCAACGCGTCACGGAAGTAAAACGTTGGCGGCGATCTCCGCATTTTTTTGGCCAATCTTAGTGGGTGTCCCGATCTCGGATAAAAATGATTAAATGCTGGGAAAATAATGATTTCATGCCTCCACCTTTGTAAATTCATCGATTTTGATTTTTTTTGAATTCTTTTTTTTTTATGAGTATGAGCAATAACAACAAGACTTTATCCCCTTGAAAAATGGTTCTTTCGTATAGCAAAGTAGCCCAGCCTACGCCTAATACTCCAAGTATCATTTCAATCTTAAAATCAGCGACAACTAGTGTTCAAGAGCCTGAGTTTGGAGTATCCTTTGCGTCCCTGGAAACTGAAGAAAAGGCTCAAGAGCCTGTTGATGTTGAGACTCTGTCGAAGTTTGACACAGAAGGAGAACCCAGCCATCTGCATGACAAACATCAGCAGGCCATAATCAACCATCTTATTCTTGATGCAGGGCCATTATTGTCCTTGACACCTCTACGGCACCTGGCAACTAGCTTTCACACTACTCCGTTTGTTCTTGCAGAGCTGAGAGACCCTAAAGCTAGAGAACATTGGGAGCGTCTGGGACTGACAGGTGTTGACGTCAAAGTTGAGTCTCCTTCTGCCGAATCTATGGCCAAAGGTGAGTTTGCTAGGTATTGATTGTTCACAATAATAGGTTGCTGATGTATTTTGGTGTAGTTGTGGAATTTGCTAAGAAAAGTGGTGATTTTGCCGTGTTATCCAGCACTGATCTGTCCGTTGCGGCTTTGACATACCAGTATGAGGTCCTGGCGAATGGAGATAGGAAAATTATAACTGAAACCAAACAAGACCTTAACGGCGACAGCAGAGAGAAGGATTTGGATTTGAACAAGAAGACGGAAAGAAGGATTGTAATTGACGAGAGAGAGGTATCAGAGGCAGAGACTGAAGACAAGGATGACGCTGCTGTAAAGATATTGACAGCATCATTGGACCAAGCCAAACTCGATGATGTAGAGTCTTCTGAATCGCAAATTCCTCCATCATGTACTCCGAATATTTTGCGACCTGTACCAGAAAAATCATCTTCCGCGCTAGTCGAGGACAACGAAGACAACGGAGGCGACTGGATCACTCCCTCTAACGTCAATACCCACAGGTCGCGAGACCTCGGATTAATCACTCCCTCTCGCTCATCGGCCAAGCCTCCTGCCGTGGCTTGTATGACAGGTGATTATGCTGTTCAAAACATTTTATTGGGAATGGGTTTGGGATTGGTTGGAGAGGGTGGAAAGAAGATTAGTAAGGTAAAGAGTTGGGTTTTGAGGTGTCATGCGTGTTTCAAGTAAGTCTACACTCTCGATCCACAATTTTGGTTACAATCTCAATCTTCTTGCAGAATTTGCAAAGACTCGAGTAAGCGCTTCTGTCCTTCGTGCGGAAACGCGACTTTACTACGTACAACTGTTTCTACTTCTGCAAAGACTGGTCAGCAGAACGTTCATCTCAAACAGAATTTCCAGTATCGCACTCGTGGAACTATCTACTCTATTCCTGACCCAAAGATGGGCCGGGCAAAGGGCCAACAGAAAGGTGGTAGCGGGCTAATTCTAAGAGAAGACCAGCGAGAATGGCAAGATGCACTGAGAGGGGAACGAATCAAGAAGCAAAAGGAAGAAAAGAGAGCAGCAAGAGGTGCTATGGAGGGATGGAATGATCCTGACGTGAGAAATAGACTCACACTGGTATTCATCTTAACTGACGCGCATCTAGTGGCTGCCTGATATCATTACGGTTGGCATGTCGGGTAAAGGTCGCTCAGGTGGACAAAATATGCCTGCTATTGGCCATGGGCGCAAAAATCCTAATCAGGCCAAGAAGAGAAGATGAGAAGATTTATGCTGTGTTCGATGGAGAGATTGCACCATGTTAACTTTTTTGTGAGCGGTGAACACTACCATATGTTCTAGAGTGCCTGCTAACGTCATTGAAGTTGGGCACACGGTTCTTTGCATTACAAGGACATTTTTTGCATGTTTATGTCTCTTTCAGCTGGCATGAAACCAATTGTCATACCAGTCATGGGACATAACTATTCACGAAAGAAATGCTCATAATCACTTGGTATGTCTCTATTTGTAGAGAAGTATTGTGATTAGGTACAAACGGATGCCATTCTACCCAATACATATCAGAAAATATGTTGCCATTTCATTTTGTTCTTTCTCATCTGTATGCATTTTACGAATTATCACAAGCATGCCTATTGTTGAAGATTTTAAGGTTTTTAACATACTTGTCGCAAGTCTACAGGCCCAATAGAGTTACCACCTACAAGAAACTCTAAGCCGCAGTTTCAACTTGAGTTGAATCTGTTGCGTTGAGTCTTGCATCAAATTATCCTTGCAGTCTTTGTCAGATATGTACACATATTCTTGCAGCATTACCTTCCTCTCGTCAGTATGATGACGAGAAAATATAGATACGGTACCACCATACATGGCAAGGGCTAGCAAGCCAAGAAAACTGAAGAGCCTTGTATTAGTAATTTCAATGATAATCGCTATTGTAGACAAGCTCCAGATTCTCAGAATAAGGGTATAAAATGCATCTAAGTATAGAATATACATCCTGTTTTGTAATCAGTATACAAGAAACGGCATTGCTAAGATGTACAACTTGACACAGCAACACAAATTTGCACAAATTATATACGTCAACTCGATATTGTCCGTTGATGAGTCTTTCGAAGTCTGGGGCCTCCTTTTAATTGCAAGGGCTTGAGATATGCTGGCAATGGTGGTACAGGCGGCAAGGGTTTAAAATTTTTTTGATCCCATCCTTCAGGCTCTTTCCAGCCTCTATGTTTGTCGCCCTTGATCGATGATTTCGAACTCGACCCTCTCTGAACACGGAATGCAATGAGTGAAGATGAAGGCGATAAAGTTAATCCAGAAGGACGTTGAGGGCTAAGGCGGACAATAAGTGGTTCTTGAGGGGTATTATTGAGGGTGAATGTCGTGCCGAATGGCGTAGAAACTTCAATCATAGGTAGTTGTGGTGGGCCTTCATCACTTTGATCTGATCCTATCCCGCTTCTTAGCCTACATACTAATTCATGAGTTTCCACTCATATAAAAAAAATTCACCCAAGATATCCAAGTTATTCTCAGTGCAATCAGTAATCACGATCCGCTCTTCCTTTTCTTTATTGGACTTATTATGCCGCATTTGGTCAGACTCATTCAACAATTTTTGATATTCTGTGCCAAGACTCGGTGGTGGTTTCCTCCTAATTTGAGGTGTAGATGGACACTTTCGGATGCTCGATACTTTTACAGGCTGATTCAAGCATACTTTTTCTTTCATGGGCTCTTGTATCTGAGCCAGACTAGTAGATCGAGGAATGGGCTTGAGTCCGAAAGCGAGATTGCCGCAAGACCGAGGTTTTTGCAATTTTCTGCCTTGTTTCCCCATCTTGATTGGAACAGGCGGAGGTGGCAAATCTCGTTGATTTTGTTGAATTAACAGTGGACGGAAGATGCGGTTGGAGACTGCTGATGTGGATGCTTGTGCAAGCGTTGGGTGAGAAATCTGTGGCCGTTTACTGGATTTCTTTGAACCAAACAAGGTGCTGTGGTGGATTGTTGATAGTGGGGCGTAATCCGAGATGGAGGCAAGAGATCCATTGGAACGAGAGGGCTTAATGGAGCCATAGGATATATTGTGTATATGTTTGTTGTCATCTGGTGGGGACCAGTGTGCTCTGATTTGGGTAAAGATGCCCATGGGTTGTTTGGGCGAATCAAGTGTTGGGTGATGGAATTAATGGCGTGAACACAAGAAGTCAAAGAACGTATTGTTGCTATGCGTAAGTCAAGAAGCTGCGATAGTAAGCTGTCAAAATTTCAAAAGCAAGAATGAGAATGAGATAAATTGAAAACAAAAAGAAAAACAAACAAAGATGCAAAGGTGAGAAACCAGGCGCACGGACCTCCCCGAAACATCCATTTCAACACAAATGGATTTCAGTGGCACAACAAACAAAAAAAGACATGCGAGAATGCATGAGATTGGGAAACGATTCTGAAATGTTTTGGTTTCTATGCACAAATTCATGTCGTCTCTTTAGACGGCTTCTCGCCGTCTTGGTGCACTTCGCAAAATATTGTCCACACTGAGAACAAGGTCAGTGTCTGAACAAGTGAATAGCCTCGACTAAGAGACATACCGCAAGATCATCTCTGCAGCTTCGCTAGCGCTGATGACGACCTGTCTTTTCAGTTTGTACGACTCTGTGATTCCCAGCTCATTCATAGAAGCTATCATTCCTCGCTCCATGTCTAATCCAGAATTGTTCTGTCCTTCGTAATGAGCGGCTCTTAATTTGGTCACTAAATCACTCGAATCGTAACCACCATTGTCTGCGATGATAGTAGGTATCTGTCGGAGGGCTCGAGCGAAACCTTCTACGGCCAGGGCTTTCTTGCCAGCGACAGTTCGGGCAGCTTCGTCAACCTTGCATGACATGAGCATCTCGGCACAACCACCTCCAAGAGTGACTCGAGTCTCTTTGACCGTTTGAGAAAGGACGGAAAAGGCATCGTGCAAAGATCGTTCGGCCTCGTCCACCATCTGAGATGTCGCACCCCTGAGGACAACTGTGCAGGCCTCGCCAGCGGCAACGCCAGAGAATTTGATGAGCTTATCTTCACCAATCATAATCTCTTCAATAACATCACATCGACCTATCTTAACCTTGTCGGGAGCGTCAAAGGTAGAGGCAATATCACCACCAGTGACGAGGGCCAATCTTTCCACACCCTCAAAGTCAGCATGTTCAATAGACATTATGCCTGCCTCAGCAAGAAGGTTTTCTGGATAGTTGTAGATAAGCTGACGATTGACAAAACAGGTTACGCCATGTGAGGCAATGGCCTGGACTTTTGCCTTCATCTTCTCCTGCTTGAGTGTCAGCACAGTCATATCTAGTCGACTTAATGTGTAATTTGGTGCAGACCTTTTCGGCGCGCTCAAGCTCGGCAAGTTTCCCTGTTCCGTCCACTCTAACTCTAGCACCAAAAATTTTAATCTTATCGGTATCCATGGAGGTGTTGGCAATCAAAATCTTTGCGTTCTCTATCCGCTTAGGAGAGTTGGTAGCAATGGTCTTGTCCAAGATGAAACCTTTTCCCATGTAAATCAGTACTGATGTATAGAGGATGCATTACCTACCTTCATCGAGGTAAGAGTCTGTCAATTTGCCTCCGACCTTTTTTATTATTTGAATGTGCTCCAAATTTGTTGATCCTTTGAGCCTCAAAACCGCGTCGACTGCAAGATTGGCAAAGTATTCCTTATCTTGTGCCAATACCTTGCTACTCAGCGTTGTCCTCGCGATATTGAAGAGATCCTCCCGGAATTTGGCCTTGTCATCTTTGTGATCCACAGCGGAGTCCTCAAGCGCTTTGAGAGCAGCTTTTGATGCAATTCTGTAACCTTCGACAACAGTTTGAGGATGAATTTTTTGAGCAGTGACAAGTTTTTCTGCTTCTCGTAAAAGCTCAGAAGCGAGTACACACACAGAGGTTGTTCCGTCACCAACTTCATCATCTTGAACCTTGGAGATGTTGACGAGAATCTTAGCAGCAGGATTGTCAAGTTGAATGGATTGGAGAATAGTGGCGCCGTCGTTTGTCACTGTGATTGTGTTTTGAGATGCCGATTCTGTCATAGCTGTCAGCATGGCAGAGAAAGTCATTGGGGTAGAATCTCCTACGCAATATCTTGTTCATTCCCTTGGGACCCAAGGTAGATTTGACCAAATCACCCAGGGCCATAGCACCCACAAAAGATGAAAGACGGGCGTTTTCACCCCTTTCTTCAGTAGCCTTCCAGTCTGTCAGCTATACTCTGTATAGCACAAGTTTTCACATACCTCGTCAGCAAACACATTCATTTTGCAATATTTTCAGATATATTTCTTTTTTTTAAGTTATATATATCAATTGAAGAAGGTCGAAGAAGAACAATGTCAAAACGCGTCTACGGGATCAATTTGTTTGGAATTATTACGTAATGCATCATATCATCACTTGACTTTACAGTCATTCCAATAATGTGATTTGTCTTCAATCTTGTTTTCATTCATTTTCCAGAGATATAAAAAATACACAAGGGCTGTCTGATATCTGAATATTAGTGCAGCGACAAAAGACATACACTGTTCAGCCCTACAGCGGCATTCACAGCTTGGCTTGCTCTCATATTACAGCATACGTTGAACAGAATGGAGGCACTTGCCTATAACGTATGTACTCAAAATTGCATGCTTACTTGGTAGCTCAAAAAACCCACTTAGATGTCTTCGGGATACCTCGAAGGTATCGTAAGAGGATACAAAGGAGCCTTACTTACCCAATCAAACTATCACAACCTTGCCCAGTGCGATAACCTTGAAGGTGCGTGAATAAGTCTCGGGGGTTCGAAGAGGATGCTGACGAGGAAGAAGATTTCCGTCTCCAACTTTCTTCTACTGATTATGGGAATTTCCTTGCCAACGAGCCTCTTCCTCTTTCTACAGCCACCATCGCCGATAAGGCTACAGAGAAGCTTGTTACTGAATTCAACTATCTGCGAACCAACGCTGTGGAACCTCTTGCAACCTTTATGGATTACATCACCTATGCTTACATGATTGACAATGTCATATTGCTGACACTTGGTACATTGCACGAGAGGGATACCCACGAATTGTTAGAGAGATGTCACCCTTTGGGAGTATTTGACACTATGCCGGCGTTATGTGTGGCAACCAATGTAGAAGAATTGTATCACAGTGTTCTCGTAGAGACCCCTCTAGGTGAGTGCTGACACACATTCGTCCATCATTTTCGCTCATGACTCTTTTCCAGCACCCTACTTCCGAGACTGTCTCTCTGCCCAAGATCTTGATGATCTCAACATTGAAATAATACGAAACTCGCTTTACAAAGCCTACCTCGAAGACTTTCACAAGTTTTGTCAGACACTTCCCTCCCCCACATCCGAGATCATGTCTCGTATTCTTGCTTTTGAAGCTGATCGACGTACTCTAAACATTACCATTAATTCCTTTGGTACTGAGCTTTCGAAAGAACAGCGCGCTCGTCTCTTCCCAAGCATTGGACGGCTATTCCCCGAAGGCAATAATGCGCTTTCAAGAGCCGATGATGTTGATTCGGTAGTAGCTGCTGTGGACCACATCGCTGAGTACAAGGCCTTCTTTGACAAGGCGGGGATTACTTCTGGCGGCGGTGCCGGTGTGGAAGACGCCAGCTCGAGCTTGGAAGATGAGTTTTTTAAGCATGATGTTGAATTGAATAAACAGAGTTTCTTGCAGCAGTTCCAATATGCTGTGTTTTACAGTCTTATCAAACTCAAAGAACAGGAAGTGAGGAATTTGACATGGATAGCAGAGTGTATCGCACAGGACGCCAAGGACAGAATTAATGATTATATACCAGTATTTTAGATATCTTCATTGCGGTTGAATATATTTTTGATCTATTTGTACATCCTTGATTGTTTTTGCATCAAGAATGAAACCCGTCGAGATGATATACAGATACATCACGGGCTCTATGCTTCCAGTCCTCTTGCCTCTATATTGCTGTAGCATTACCATACGTCGTTCCCTCCAAGCCCCTGGCAATAAGAGCAAACTCATGTAGTGCTTCGCGCATTCGTCTTGTAGTCCGCGACTTAAGAATGGCATCTCTAAGCTTTTTCTTTGATGCTGGGGTTGCTCTTCGATCGGGAAACCCCTCCTGTATCCATTTATAAACATTTTTGGCCATCCTAGTGGGTGATAGATTCAGCTTCAACTCACAACACTCAAAACATCTTCCAACCAACCGGCCATTTGGCTGCCGCTGACCCTAGTGATTAAGGCCGCTAGCAGCTCCGCCAGATTGGGGATAACGCTTCTAGGACCTTCGCAACCTGCCGAGAGTATCAAAGCTCGCAAAAGTGAGGGCCCAAAAGCGAAAAGAAGTGGATCAAATAGCGATTCAAGTGGTGAAGGACTGCGGGTCTTTACAAGAAGAGCAACCTGCGAGTTTTTATATCATTTAGACTTGCTTGTAAATAATAAAAAATCAAAGCATGGAACGCACAAAAAAGTCGGAAGCTGACTTCAAAGAGAAACGTTCCTGCAAACCAAGGCCAACCAGACCTAGTTCAATGTATACTGAAACTTGTTGAGGCTGAAGGCGAAGAAGTACACCAGGGTAGCGTTCAGCAAACTGATTGTATTATCTCATTAGGATCCCGATAAAATATCATGGCAGTAAAGACGAAGCTTACGGAGTGACAAAATTTGAACCATCCCTCAACTATATCAGGGTGCTCTTTCATTCCTTCACCCACAAAGATGCCTTGGGCAATTTCAATCAATCTTCCTCCACAGTGACCTATAGTCTCCCATTTTTCTTCTTCTTTCCGAGATGCTTCTTGTTCTTGATGCTGCACACTCTTCCTCTTTACAAGGAAAGGCAGCGGGGCGCTGATACTGAGAACAAGAGTAGAAGCGAGAGTAAACCATAGTGCTGAAGGAGAACGTGAGCAAGCTAGAGTGACGAGAGTGAGGAGAGGGAGTGGAGATAAAGAGATGAGAGTTGGAGGATTGGAAGGAACATTCTTTAAGAGGTTGGATATTGCCTGTGTTTTTGGGTGAGCTTGTAGTAGTCAAACATGCACAACATAAGTATACAACAAGTGCAACAGTGCACAAAATTAAGCGAATCATGATCTTACCTCGGCAACCTCTGAATCTCCGTTCCAAGCATCAACAACCCCTTCTATAGCCATGTAAATCCTCTCTCTGAGTCGCACTAACCCCTCATCTTCACACACCCTTCTAATGTCATCTGTCTTATCACCAAGATCTTCGGAAGAGTCAAACAGTTCATCATCGGAAGGAGCTAGTCCCTTGAAGCTGGCGTTCAAAGAGTTGATGGATTGAATGAGAAGAGGTTGGGCTTTTGCAGGATTACTATGTGCAAGAGAAGCTGCGGCTAGCATACGGTCGATTATAGGGCTAACAATCCCCTGTTTCAACGAAGTTTAGAGTGATCTTGTCTCGGAGGTGAGGCACTAACCTCAGCAGGACCGATAGCATCTGCAGGCTGTAGAGCTTGAATGACACTGGCAATCCCTTGAATGACTTTACATTGCTCCTCAGCCTGAATAAAAGCAGGATCAGACACAGTCAAACATATGATATTGTAGACTCAGATACTCACTCCCATGTCACCAATCTTGCCATGTAAATCAGAAAACGCTCCAATGTGTTCCACCAATTTCTTTCTGCACATATCGCACAGTGCCTTCAAAGCGTCAGCAGCTGATCGCGAAATTGCATGGTTTCGGGATGTCAGCGAGGAGACGAGGTAAGATAAAACTCCTGGAAGGTGGGATGGGTGGAATTTAAACCATTCTTCGTAAGACTCTAGAAGTATATGAGGACAGACCAACAAGACTTTCACAAGGCGCATGGACACACGAATAAGACAGACAACGGTCAGACGTAGTCTATCCTCTCCTAAATCTTCTATTGGCCTTTGGGCCAACGAGCCTAAAACCTGTTCTCCAAGCAATATAGGCAAGCTCTGATCCTCTCCAAGCGGTACCGCTTCAGATGAGTAACGTATGCAATGAAGAGTTGCTTCGATATCCTATTGATGATGTTCAGGAATGGACAAGAAGAGAAACAGAGAGATTTATTGCGCACTTGCCATGGCGCATTGCTTTGGATCTGCTGAACAGCAATCTCTGTTAAACTTCTCAACATTTGCTCTCTTAAAATGTAGTATCTATATGACAATTAAATCCGCTGCCCAAATTTAGCACCAGTTCAGGTACTCACGCTGAAACGATTACCTCTCCTGCATCTCTTCTCCAAGCATCAAATGCTTCCTTGTCGTTCTTATCCAATCCCCCTAGACTTTCTCCTGCAGACACCGCGCCATCGCTTCTCCATCTTACTTTCCGCCTTGTAATAGCTACCAGCTCAACAAAGAATTGTCTGGCTATTTGCCAGGGCGTGGAAGTTTCAAGAGATGCCTGGAAATAGTCTGCATCCATCACGGATTCTTGAATGAGTGAATAAATTGGAAGGGTTAACTGTTGCCAGAGGATGTCAATTAATTCGAAGGCTCATCTATTTTGCTCACTTCGCTTATATTCTCTTCGACGCCACCGATACCTTCCCAACCAGTGAGGCGAAGAACAGTTCTTAAGAAAACCTGAACTCTTCCTTCCTGAATATGAGCCACCAGCCATTCTGTAGAGTGTTCAACAAGGGCAGTGACGAGTTTAGCAAATTCTATGGTCTCTTCCAAAGGGTCTATGAGACTGTAATAAGCTAAAAACAAATTATGACAGCAACCAGCCTACCTCCACTTGTATTCAATATCAGCGATTGGCCGTTGGTCCCAGCTATCCAATCTAGCAGGGGTTCCGTAAGAATTTTCGTGCCTTTGCCATACTTGAAAATGCTTTCAGATAGAATCTCGGCTATTGCCGACGAAGCAGCAGGTAAAGGGAGAGTATTATAGAGTTCGGGCAATAAAGCAGTCAACTCGCTCAAGCCTTGTCAGCAGCGTAAAATCGTTCATACTTACTCTGCTCCAAGGCCCCAATCGATCCAGCTTTCAGCACATTTACATGCTGCCTGAGCTTCGCTCAGTCTATTTGTCGGAGACTCTGTTTCTGCTCCTTTTAATGAATCTATTATTGTCTCAACAATGATCGCGAGATCGCTCTCAACATGTCTTCTGATGGCTGCCCTATTCACCGTAAATATACCATACCGTCTTTCCGTGTCAAAGTTAGTTTACCTTCTGTTATCAGCTAAGCCAGCCCTTCCCATCTCTTCTACACAAATACCGCACCATTCCAGTCCCAACATCTTTGATCGGTGTCTGTTTTGATTGTTGATATCATCCCCCGCAGAGGCAGATTGAATTGTTTTCAAGACAGTCAAAATTGGGTGAGGAAATTGGGTAAACTTTAAGCGCAAGAGTATGGACGCAAGCTGTACACCAATTAGAACGTTGCTCCATTTATTTACAAGATTCGTCGACTTGCGGAGCCAAATATCTTACGAACGACAATAGCATTGCCAGGTTGATAAGCTTGAGAGTTGGCGGAATTGGTTGCATTTGACAAAGTGCTGAGTAGAAGTTGCAAGAGCGGTAAATGTAGTTCTGAAGGAAGGGTTCCCCTGCAAACATGTATCTGAATTTAGCACTCTGAAGCTAACGTTTATGACCTGCCCCTACCAATCACGGGATATCTTGACTTGTGCCGTATGTGCTCCAAAGAATCTGACGTTTGGGTCCTGCATTGATGTTTGTCACAGAGTTTGCAGGCAGCGCAGTATTCATCAAAATGAGCGTACCTCATGGCCTGCAAGACCAGCAATGAGTCCCCATGCTTCTTGAGTACCTTGGATCTTTTGTAATTCTGATTGCAAGTATTTTGCTTGTATAGGATTTGAAGATGTAGCAGGGCTGAATAGTTGTAGAATTGTCTAATCCCATAAACGGAAGGGTCAGTATATACATGGACTGTATGTGTCTACACGAACCTGAGCTACTTGTTGAAGGTCAGACATGGGAAGGACGGGAAATGACAGATTTGTGGGAGGATTAACTTCTTCGTCCATAGTGATCACTGTGTCCATGGCGTTAATGACCAACAGACAAAGAAGTTTATGAACCAAAAGACTTGTAGTTCTCAACCAGCCGATAAACTAAAGTTTTTGGAAGAGAATGAAGAAACAAATTGTTACAAGAGTATAATGTTTATGATTGAAAGGCGGATAGAGAAAAATATGATGACATCATCAGTTTTATCTTTCTGCTATTTTGTTTCAGCTTTATCTTATTCTTCTGATTAAAACTTTGTAACTTTTTTGTTGCTATCCCCTATCCAGAACATATCTTCTTACCATGCCATGGCCATAGGCCTTTATGGACCAAAACCACATCGAACCCTAGTCACCACCCTCTATTCTCTTCTCTCGCCATGTCTTCCAACTTTTATGCTTCATCTCATAACCGCTACTGGCTTTTGACTCGCTCTGCTATTTATGAATCTCGCAAAACAGATCTCAAGTACTGCTCGCCTCGTCAACTATATTGTCTTTTCATCTTCTTTTGTCAATTGATACAGAAGCTTGGCAAGAGACTGCTTTTGAGACAAATACCCATTGCTACGGCATGCGTTTTCATGAAGAGATTTTATTTCAAGAATAGTGTGTGTGAGACAAATCCATACCTTGTACTAGCTGCTTGCGTCTATGCCGCTGCGAAAGTAGAAGAAACACCAGTTCACATTAAGAGTGTGGTAAGTGAAGCAAAACTAGTTTTTAGTGGTTAGTTTCCATTATTCGAAACAGATTTAGAGAGTTGATAGACATGCTAGAGCACAACATTAGGATATTTCCTGCCGAAGCAAACAAAATAGGTGAGATGGAGTTCTACCTTCTAGAGGACCTCGACTTCCATCTTATCGTCTTTCATCCTTATCGGGCTCTACTTCATCTCACCGGTAGAGAGCCTGCGGATTTTGGGACATTCGACAAAAGCAGAATGGAAGAGGACTTTGAAATCAGGAAAGCTGAAGCAGATATGAAAAGGAGCAGAGATGAGGAGGCCCGAAAAGGAGGGGCAAGAGGACAAAATGTCCATAATGATTGTGATGTTTATGGAGAGAATGAAGAGGAGAGAATACGTCGCCTAATGGGCCGAGGTACAGGAGAGGGAATTATGGAGATAGATGAGGGTGTCTTGCAGATATCATGGTAGGTCTAAAGACAAAAATAACTCATTGACCATAGCTGATATCGATCCAGGTTTATTCTAAATGACTCTTACCGAACAGACGCACCTCTCCTCTATCCTCCCTACGTCATAGCCCTCTCCGCTATATACATCGCTTTCTGTCTGACATCAATGTCTAATTCCTCTGCGCGTACTCGCACGTCCTCTTCGCAACTTCATACACTTGCAACGTCTATATCCATCAATGAACAATTACATCTCCCCTCACCACCAGCCGGCGCCGCGGAATTTTTGGCTGGTTTCCAAATCAGCTTACCGATCTTATTTGGATGTGTTCAGGAGATCATCGGTCTTTATCCTCTTTGGGAGGCATTTGAGCCTACAACGACGAGAAATCAAACAAGCGGCCAACATAAGGGATTAAGCCCTGCAATGCCTCCCATAAGTTTAGGACTGAAAACAAGACAAGCTGCGACGCAGAACAAGGAAGAAAAATTCGGCACTGAAGAGGCTGAGGTGCTGGTAAGAAGAATGATTGACGCTAGAATGACGGATTTGGGCCACCCAGATATGACCAATACGAACAAATCCAGTACAACAAGCACTTTGACAACGACAGGCAAGAAGAGAAATAGATAAACGGCATCCGCATCTATATGTTGTATTTCCAGAAGAACATAGCACGCATAATTCTTTTGTACACAGAATATTACGTAAAATTCGAGAAAATCCTTCTCTTATGCAAAGATGTACATTCTGCTCAACGGGTAGAACCCCACACACCCAACCATCTCTATATAGCAGACAAAACTTTCTTTATCCACTAATCTACAGTTTAGGCAAACAGCCTCTTAGTGTAAGAATTCAAGCCGTTAACACCCCCTTCTAATTGAGCAGATGCTGTTCGGAGCTCAAATCTCAAAGAACCGGAGCGAGTAGCAGAGTGAAGCTCAGAAACACTATACAACTGATCAGCAGTAGAACCTTTCATTAAGTTCGTGCCAGAACTAACCTTCGAATGCCGGCATCTTGGAAAGAATGCTGCAAACCAGCGAAAAGGTAGGGCACGAATTTGTTGATGCTTCCCTTGTCCGCAACGTCACCAGAAACTCCTTGGGCGACTTTGACGGCATCAGTTTCGGAAAAGTACCTAGCAGTAGCTGCATTGTCGAGACTGAGAATTGACATCTTGCCAGAAACAGAGCCCCGTTGGGTGTGTTCCATGGCCTCAATAGAGCCCATACCCCGATAAACTTTCACTCGTTTGCCTTCATGGTAAAAGTATTCTCCAGGAGACTCGGTGGTACCAGCAAGAAGGCCGCCCATCATGACAGCTGATGCACCAAGTGCAAGTGCCTTGGCGATGTGGCCAATGTTTCCAATTCCACCATCAGCGATACATGGGATACCGAAACTATAGCCCACGTTTAATAAGACCATACAAGTTGACACGAGCCCATACTTACCGACTGGCAAACTCAGCGACAGCATAAACAGCAGTACCCTGAGGTCGACCAACAGCCATAACTTCCTGAGTTATACAAATGGAGCCAGAGCCCATACCAATTCTTAGACCATCTGCGCCAGCGAGAATCAACTGGGCAGCTTGTTCTCGGGTTACGACATTACCAGCGATAATCTCAAGCTTGGGGTATTTTTGTTTGATCCATTTGATGAAATCAATTTGGAAGATCGAATTACCCTGAGAGGAGTCCAAAACGACGACATCGAGACCGGCCTCAACAAGAAGCTTCAGTCTGTCCCTGTCTCCAAGTCGAGTGCCCACGGAGGCACCACAGTAAAGCTGCTTGCTCTCGGGAACCTTGGAGGCATAAGGGTAGTTCTGGTTCTTGAGCAAATCCGATCGGGCGACAAGAGAGATGAGATTACCGGATGCATCAACAATAGGAAGCTTTCCCTTCTTGGTTTCGCGCAGTAACGCATTGGCCTTTTCCAGGGAGATGGGAGAAGAGCCAGTGACGACCTTGGTAGTCATGACAGACTTGATGGGCGAAGTAGGGTCCTGGAATTGCACATCTCGGCCAGTGACGATACCGAGAAGTTTGCCGCCATTTTTTCCAGTTTCTGCAATCATTAGACATGGAAATTGGGACAAGTGATAAAAATTACACCCACCAGTAATGGGAACACCACAAAAACCGAACTTGGCTTTGATTTCCAAAACGTCACCAACATTAGCATCGGGACCAAGGCAGACAGGGTCAGTGATGAAACCGTTTTCGAACTTTTTGACCCGTCGGACCATGGCGGCCTGATCTTCGGCAGAGCAGTTGTGGTGAATGATACCAAGTCCACCGTGGAGAGCGATGGCAATGGCCATTCTGCTTGGAGTCAGTGGATTGTTGTGGCTAGAAACGGCGAATACTCACTGGTCCTCGGTAACTGTGTCCATAGGAGAAGAGAGGAAAGGACTATTGAGGTGGATGTTTCTAGTAGCCCTATCACCATGTGAGCGAATTATTCATCATTGTTCTTTAGGCGACAACTCACTTGGACTGCAACGAGACATCAGAAGCGGGGAAACTGATGTGACCTGGGAGGATCAGAAAGTCGTTGTAAGTCAAACCACCATTCTTCCCCGAGTCCATCAACTCTTGCAAAGAGAGTCCATCGCCTCTGGGATACTCGTCGAGGTATTTGAGAGCATCAGCTGGATTGAGGAGGCCAGCTTGTCTGGCGGGAGTGTTTGAGTTGACAAGAGAAGCGTTGGACATTTGCGGTTAAAGGTTGTCTTTGCGGGATACTTTGAAAGATATCCAAGAAGTAAAAGAAATCACAAATTGGAACAAATTATCCGTCGAGGAGTTGGAACGGAAAAAAATTGCAATGACGTGGCTTTTTTTAAAAAGGGGGATGTTGACCATGGCATTTTATACTTTGTTATCACGAATGGTTGGAGTATTCAGTGAGATCTGATTTGAGCCCAGGCACAGGGCGCAAGGCGTTCAAGAAGGACACTGAAAGGTATAAATACTAGTTACTTTTCAAGTTCTTCTCAATACAACTTATTGTCGAAGGCCTTTTCCTATCTTTTCTTCTTAGAAGGACAGGTCTTTCAATTATCAACGTCATTACACCTTAGCAATATAGTTACTATTCTACTTTTTAAAATAGTATATCCTTTTACTAGATCTCACAAATTTGAGTACCAGCTACAAATCAGCAAGTAACGAGCTCGACAAATTATCTGTAAGCCATGGGATGAGGTATAGATTGCTGCCTGAATGCCACCATTGTTGACCCAGAACTTGGCTCCCAGTCTGTAGACTGACAAAAGCATGTCGGATGCAAGATACAGTCGCGCTGGCAATGGTTGATATCTGATCTTCTATTAGCCATCAGTAGGATGACATTCCATCTATGGAGCGAACTGCTTTGTGACAATTACCGCAAGAGGTTCTTAACGATTAACATTAGACAAGCAACAGAAATCTACCATCGTAAATGAATTGTTGAAACGCACTCAATTCAATCTCAACACCCAGGGAATGTCTTCACAAGCCTTCCTCAAGCATAATTGCAATATGTGGCATTGAAATTCAACATCTGAGATATCTTACGACGCTCCCTGACAAGCCACTACGCCTCTTGTATTGGCTGCGGGCATCTCAACTACAGCTGCTAGGCTTGTTGACGACGCGATCCGGTTTTGGTAATGAGTTACACTGACAGTACTATACATTCGCAAACTGTCAAGTGTATGTTTTGGAAACGGCTGAAAGAAAAGAAGCAGTCGGATATTCAAATGATGTTATCCTCAAGAGGCAGAAACTTATAACCACCACTCTCCTTGTCCTTCTCCACCTTATGACGCTTCAATCCGAAATTTTCTCTCATTTCTAATGATCACTTGCGGTAACGCATTTAATAACGACTGCACCATAGCATTCAAACCTTGCAGTGGAAGAGAAATGGCACGTCAATCTTAATTGCCTGGACCATTCACACAATGAACAAGATAAACGAAGGATATTATTGCGGAGACATTTGACAGATGAGTGATAAACAAGATTTGCCAATGACAAGTTACACTGCTATGCGCCAATCAGGTGCATGCCGTCGACTATCATGGATCACGAAAATATGTACCAATGGCTGATATTGCAGAGGTGTTGCGCTTTTCACTCGGTGCGTCTTGTGTGTATTGATACATCTATGTGTCGCTGCGGTTAAACGGACTGATTAACTGTATGAGGAATGGCACCATCCATCCAGATTAGATATAATGGATCTCCCTGCTGGCTTTTTCGACTCTCTTCAAGATTCCCGAGCAGTGAGACAGCGTGTTGTGCTTGAATGCGTAAACTATCTGCTATTCCCGGTACGACGCTCTGCATCCTACAGCTGTACAAAAGACCAAGCAAGAAGACTCATTCATGACTAGCAAAGCGAAAAGAGCAGCTGGCCGTTACACTTTGCCCATAACGTATGTATAGGATGTCAACGGTAATTCCAACACACACCGTGTTCAGCACTGATCATGGCATCGCCGATTGACATACAGCACCATTGCTTTGAGGTGAGTCTCATTGTCATGCATCGAGTACTGTTCATGTCTGGTAATCCATCAAGCGTGTTTGTGGAAGACAGTGACCCATCAATAAAAATCTACAAAGCTGTTTTCAAAGCCTCTCCAAGACAACTCTTACCAGCTCTCATGATTTGCAAACTCGGCTGGGCCAAATATACCCCGATGGTTATCCTACAAGACCTATCACCCAATGCCAAGCACTTCAACGTCAGACCCCATGGCCTTTAAAAAACTTTTTTCTTGTCTTCGCGTTTACCAAACAACCAACCACATGCCATATTCGGTATGCCATTACAACTTGCCAAGTCATCACAACTATGCCTTCCGTTCTCAATGACAAGTCCAGCCGAAGAAGAAATGTTCATGGCCATTGCTTCACATTTTATTAACGAGACCTAAAAACCACCGTCATTCTCGTGATGAACAACGGCAAAAGGTACAACCAAGATACCCATCAGGATGTAACTTGGCATTCAACATCAAAGTAGATCACGGATCATCAATACCAACGTTTGCTAAAGCCGCCAAGCCTCAATATGGCGGAGAGGCGTTATGTGAGCTATAACATTTAGTTATGGAGGTTATACACTGGGCTCGTTGAGACCCCAATAGCGTCTCGCTTCTTCAACTTTTGCAAGCTGGATCGCCTTCTACGGCGTTCCGACAGGCTGTAGCAGGTTGAGGTCGCAGTTGGCTCTGTCTATACGTTGATCGGTCTGGCATGTCTCCTCAAGGATACCATCAGTGACCTATAGGCACCAAGCCCGATGATGGTTAGAGAGTCAAACATGTGGAACCAGCCTACAACGACTACATCTAGTCCTGGAGTTTCGACGCCAGCCTAGAATTAGGGCGTAGCGAGCGATCGCTAGGGCAGAAAGCCGGTACTGATGTTAGTGAGCTTTCAAACTAGTATCATTAAAAATACTGAGCTAGGTATGGAGTTGTGCGGGAGCTGCCATATCGTCCCATCGCATTCGGCTTCGCCAAGACCTCTCCAATGATGATCCAGGCGAGGGTCATTAACGGTTTGGTAAATGACAATGTAGCTGTATTGAAGAGCGTCATGCAAGTATTATAGATGGGTTGGCTGGGCTAACAATGTTCGTGCAGCGCCGAGTTATGCGATTAAACCAACCAATCCACTTCATTTAGCTTTTTTCCTCAATCCTTGGCTATCGGTACCGTTGTGGCATTGCCGTTAAGAGTGAGCCTGACAAGGATTCGGCAAGTCACTAATGTGCTGGATGGAATTGATGCCAAAAAAAGTCGTTTATATATCAACAAGAGTCTAATGTAAACCATTCTGTCTTTTCGTAATATATATAAAAACAAGCAAAAGTTATACAGATGGATTTGAACGACGGAACCAAATAACCTTGCGTCATCCTATTCATCCTATTCATCCTTCACTCTTTAAACTTTTTCACAGTCAAACAACTTTGCAATCTACCTCTATCATGAACAGGTAATTAATCCTCTCTTATTTGTTTTCACTGACATTCCTCATAAGAATTCCCGTTGTACTTGTGCGTACCAATGCTGTACCGTGTCCGCAACTGACATAAAATGGTGCAGACCATTGACGAGGTTGAGTGAGTAGTGCAACATCCATGCTATATAGCTCACACTCGACCTCTACCCAGATACTTGCTAGACCAACTGGTAGGTCAAACTTCTCAGCAACTGCTGACGCTTTGATAGCCACCACCAGACAAAAACGAGGATCCAATGGCGACCAAGCTTCGCGAAAAACTCAGGCTCTCTTTGACGCAAGTGCGCGAGAATGCAGAATAGACAGCACGATGCACAGATAGCCACTTAACGATGGCAATAGGGCTGCATTCCCTACGAATTACAGCCGGAATGCTTTCGCCATCTCGTTTCTGAATCTTCTTCCACCAATGTACTCATCTTGTTGACGCTTTCCTCGCTCCTTCTTCTGACTGGCCGCTGTGTACCAGCTCCTCCTGCCCAGACTGCCTGCCGGTTATTCGTACCCTTTGTAGAATACGCCGCGCGAAGCAGATCCTGCCAGACGAAGATAACCTGCGTACCAATCTTACACGTCCTCAGAACCCGGCTCAGCCCTTCTGACCTTCTCGCTGACAGCTCCTCTTGCGACAGCCTCCGCGCAACCGCTGGCTTGGCCTCTCCTGCCGTCTTTCGCTTTTCCGTTTGGCGTACCTCACTAACACTGTGTTTTAACATGCTTGCGCTTGGTGATCAAGGACGAGACGGCCCGAAGAACCTGTCCATCCAACAGCTCTATGTGTTGTTGCCTCGCCTTCTACTCGGTCAAACGTATATAGCTTTTCAACATTCGAGTCAACCGTCATTCGTCATTTGTCTTTGGAGGTGAGTCCATGTCGGAGTATGACTGAAAGGAGACCCATGTGCCACATTTCATAACGCCGCGCAACTTTTTGTCAAAAGGCGTAGCCCGGCCGCATTTTCCCTGCCCCGGCGGCGAGTGCCGCCGCGAGGCATATGCCCTCTGCTGTACTCTTTCTGCTTTTTACCCATGCGATCTTTAGATTCCTTTGGAAACTGGTGACGTGGAACCCTAACAGAGATTGACTGTAGCATTGTTCGCTTCTCCCTGTCTAACGACTGCAGCGGCGTCTTCCGCTTTTGCCTCCGCCGCCACATTTTGCCACTCGCCACTCGCTGATACCTACTGACGCGGCCTCGGGGGAATCAAATCGCCTATCTCTTTTTTATCAGTACCTTTGTAAGTGGTTATGCTTTTATATCTATCACTCAGCGCGTCGCGTCGTACGTCGATATGAGCTGACCAATGCGTCGACGGCAGTGACCAGCGTTAAGCGACATGGAAACGAATGCGTCCGAGTCGGGCAGCACAACCCAGTGGCCACCAGTGAGTTGTGACATCCATTCATAATCGGAAGACAGGTGGAAGGCGCGTCGAGTAGCGCTGACGGTGGGTATAGTCTGGGGCGGAAACGTACCCGCAAGGCGCGCACCGTCGCTCTGGATCGAATGCTAGAGCCTATGCCGTGGAGGATGGACATTTGGATAAGAGTAACGGAGGACAGGCGTTATATATTGGAAATCCGGAAAACTATGTGTCGTATCAGCAGCGGCAGGGTGGTTATGGAGCAGGGATAAGGTGAGTCCTTTGAGGATGACGGTTGGGAATGGATGTTGAGTGCAGCGTACAGCAACGCATCATCACCATCCACATTGCCAAGTTCGCGTCGGGCATCTGGCCAAAACTCCAAGATTACACCTCCTCCAGGACAAGCGAATCCGCCTCCGTCCGGTTACTATACCCAAGGTGCCAAGGTTCACCAGTCTTCGTACCAGCCTACTTCCGCCCCGCCGCAGGTCCTGACGCACAATTTTAACGCTATACCTGGACAGCCTCAGTCTGCACACACGTACTCGCAATATCCGCCCTATAGCCAACACGCTCAGCAGTCAGCTCCATGGAACTATCCCCACAACTATTCACAGCACCAACAGTCTCGTCATACACCCACCCAATCCAATACTTTGGCGCAGAGCAGTGGCGGCGCGCAACACAGACATCCGCCCGCTTCGTATGATTATGCTTCATCCGCAACAACTATTCAGCAATGGCCTGGTTCGGAGCAACCAAAAACTGGTCCAACGCATCAGCAGCCTTGGCTGCCGGCACCACAAACTGCTAGGATGTCTCAACAGCAGTCTAGCCAGCAAGCCCAATCTACTGGCCAAGGGTCAACCCCGACTCAAGGCCAAGGTTCATCTCCCATGATTCCACAAGGCAACTGGCAAGGGTATTCTGCCATTCCACACCATTCCATGAGCGGACACATGATGCCCAATCAAGGCTATTGGGCTCAGCCTCAATGGGCCGCCTACTATGGCGGCCAGCCCCCGCATCAAACTTCACATAGCGTTCAGTCTCACGTCTTTTCGCAGGCTCCAGGGGGTAATCATCTCGGATCTCCAATTCTACACGGGATAGCGAGGCAGAGATCTAGCCAAGACAAGAGACACTCTGAAGATGAAGACAGAGATTGGTCGGAAGAATATCCCGGCCTCGGCAAACGTTTCTCATATACTAACGTCGATGGAGTAATAGGCGACGATAAGGGCGGAAAGAAGAAGAAGAAGGGCGAGGAGAAAGAGAAGCCTGCACCGAAAGCTCGATCGCATCTCCATCCTCCCAAACAAGCACCATCTGCATGGCAGCTGTTCTTTGCTGATGAGCTTATCAAAGCTAAATCTTCAACCAACCAATCTGAAGAAATTAAGTCGCCGGGGGGTACCATGCATTCCAACAAGCTAAACGTTGCAGTTATTGCCAAGGAAGCTGGGGTAGCATATGCAAACTTGAGCGAAGAGCGAAAAAAATACTATGCAGAAAAGGTCAAAGAGCATAGGGAACAGTACGCAAAAGATTTGGCGGCATGGCAAGCTACTTTGACTCCTGAAGATATCCGAGCAGAAAATGCGTTCCGAGCACAACAAAGAAAAGAAGGTAAATCTCGCAAAGGAAATATAAAAGATCCAAATGCACCCAAGAAACCACTCAGTGCATACTTTTTGTTTCTCAAGGCCATTAGAGAAAATGAAATTATCAGGGAGCAGGTATGGGGTGATGAGTCTGAGACTACGAAACAAAGTGTGATGGCGGCGCAAAAGTGGAGAAGTTTGACAGACAATGAGAAGAAAGTAGGTTGACTTTACGATTTGTCAATGATGAGCAAATACTGACAGTTAGGTAGCCATATTTAGAACAAGCAGAGCACGATAAGCAAGCTTATGAGGTCGCTCGCAAACAATATGAAGATGATGCTGCCGCCCGCGCAAGAGGCGAAGATATCCCGGTTAGGCCAGTGATTGATGTCTCATCATCTCCACCTAAACCCCCTGCGTCGATGCTCAGAAGCGGTCCTTCACCTGCTGAAAACCACTCTGTTCAGAACACCCGCCAACAAATTACTTCGCAATCAGGCTTTGCCTCAGCCCAGGTCAAGCTATCGCCCCAATCTAACTCCAACTCTCCCATCCATCCTGTTTTACCGACTTATCAACCCACTTCTCCTCCAGCCGCGACAGCCCAATTTGATCCCCCTGCGTCCCTAAATATAGAGGAATTTCAAGAATTCACCGATTCACTGGAGATGGACCTCTCGGGGCTTGGCACCATTGACAATATAGGTGTAGGAGGAGAAGGCGGTGAAGGGTGGGACGAGCTTCAACAACTCATGGATTCCAGTGTCGATTACAGTTCCGCCAAGCTTGACTCATCTGCTCCACATCCTTCAACTTCGGCAATTGCAGCAGCAGCTCCAACATCGGGATTGGAAAGTGCAGAGCTTTCTGTGGCTCCTACATACAACGAGGCAGAGGCAGAGACCGCGCGAGAAGCACCTACAGGTCAGCTAACTGCTGCCGAAATCAATGATAAAGTGCAAGTGCAGAGGATTGCGGAACGCTCCGAGGGAAAATTGGTCGTACCCCCTGCATTAGGAGTTGTTACAGATGATCCTGAGCAAGGTATACCGGTTGTGGTTGGGTCGAGGGACGCCGAGGAGAAAAATTTGGAGCTGCCGACAGAGACAAAGAGAGAAGGTTTACCGGCTGTCGATGGCTTGTGAAGCAAAGTAGGAAAAAGGGAATCTTCAAGAGGGGTCGTGATTTATAATCCGAGACTCTTTATCGTCACATTTAAACTTATCTATCAGAATCATCAGAACCCTAGAGGGTCAACATTCAATTCGTACTTTTGCTCATCTTCATTCTCTTCTTGTTCACGTTCGCAAGAACATGTATGGTTGAGAGTTGCTGTTGTCTTTTATACTTTGTGCTTGATGCTACCACACATTGATACAAACATGCCATTCCCCAGTCTTGACAAAATACAGGCTATATAAAGTTGCTCTGTCGTAAAGCCTTGGCCAAACTCAGCATTGCCTTCTTGCTCCTCTTTGGTTCTTCCCAGTCCTTCTCGTCATCAGATACCACAATCCACTTGATGTCCCCTCTCAATTCATCATATAGACATCCTTCCAGGAAAGTACGTACTTCCCTTTTTATCTCCTCTTGATCTCTCCCTTCGACCGAATCATTGTACTCGCCCTGTAGAATGATAGATCCAGCGGTAGTGCTGGGCAAGACGTACATTCTGAGAATGACAGGAGGGGTAGGCAACCGAGGAAGAGAAAATACATAACAAGTCATCATAAGGGTTGTGCCAGGTAATGTTGTTGGTACTGGGGTTGAAGAAGTCTGGGAGGCAGCCTGATAATGATACAAATTAGCTACCGCACTTTCTGTGGTACATACACACCGTTCGAGCTGCCTTGGTCAAACCAAGGACAAAAGGGCTTAGCAAGGATTGCAGCATGGGTCCTACAGCAGACGATGGTCGAACAGCCAGACACTGATATCTTGGATCCTCCCTTGGAGCTGTTTCTGCACCATCTGACGGTACATTATTCGCTCCATTTGGTTCAACAGATCCTAATTCGTCTTGAGTAGCGGATCGATTGTCCAAAAACAGATACGCTGTGTCGTCATTTGCTGGCAGGTCTTCACGGGTATCGTCGGATTGGTTGATAAATGTAGTTGGCGGTAGCGATGATATGATAGTCAAGTAGCGATTGTCTGGAGTCGTTTTAGAGACTGATTTAGACGGAAATTGGGCACGATAAGTACGGAGCTGAAGACTCGACTTGCTGGAAGAGTTGTTCTACAAATCATCAGAATCGTTAAATATTATAAGACATTAGATGACATACTGACCCCATAAAACTCCAAGACTCGGGCAGCGATAATCTCACTGAGAGGTACAGCTCTGCCAGCAGGGGGCGTGTAGGACCATTGAAGTTGACTGTATTGTTCTGCATGGTTAAAGCCTGCGACTTCGACTTGCTGAGCGTGATATCAACTTACAGTGTATAGCCCATCTTAGGTTTGGAACTACCGCGCAGAAATTGTCATGATAATGCAGAATGAAAAATAAGATGCAAAATGAAAAGTTAAAAAGGTTTTAAGATATTCCATATCATCACTTTTTGATCACACTTGATCAAAAGCTGATACATTTACCATGAATTATTTCTAATTCTCTTGTTACTTTTGTTAATCTGTTTGTGGCAACAGTAAACTCAACTTTACCTAAACTTCTCTTAACTGATTCTTCCTCAAATTATCATGTTGCGAAAACTAGGGGTAGCTTAGAGAAGAATACTTTATTATCGAATGGTGTCTATACGAGTCACGGACACCTCTAGGATTCGCAGCAGCCAATTTCGAAACTGCTGGGATTCTCATGAATAGGTATGTGATTAATCAAGGCATCAAATATTCAAATATGCGGCATATTAGTCTTGGAACCAAGTGCAAAAGAGTTTCTATTTGCGACCAGCGACATCTCAAGCAAAAATCTTGGGATGATGAAAAAAAATCTTAAATGTTTCAAGCAATTCAAGTCATCAAAACCGATCCTTGTATCAAGCTTGAAGGATTTCGCAAAAAATTCCAACAAACCCAAGACCTTGATAATACTTGAGCCAAAAATCTCGCCTGGGACCCAGCATTAATCAAATCTGCAATGGCAAACCCTATCAGGCCGCAGTCCCAAATAGAGTCCTGCAATGAAGTTCTAATAGTGAACTAATTTGGACTCTAATGGGAAGATTAGTAGAGGCGGTGATTCCGTTGTATTTAATCTTATCAAGAAGAGCCTTGCTGCTGGACATATTAATCGATAGTGCTGCGAAGAGCGGGATAGGTTTGCGAAGCGACGAAACTGAAGATACTTCTCGAGCCAAAACGTACTTTAATGGCGAATGCGATAATCAGCCTATTCAGAATCTCTCGGCAGTGGACGTAGCTATACACGATCTGATTAGAGACAATAGAGCGGCCGCCTATCCACTATCTCAACATTGTTCCAAATAGATACCAGCAATCGGACTTGTCGACGCTTGTGCCATCAAAACATCTATTATGACCAAGGACAGATTAGAATACAAAATAGCTGCAACGGCTTCAATCCGCCTTTGCAGTCTCAAGGTCCAAGTTGACGCATCTTAGCATTGAGCATGCACCATGTTGCTAAGAATGTTTCCTAGGATTCCATAAACAATGGCATGTGGCTGTTTGGGATTCCCAGTAGTAGTTCTGGAAATGAAAGTGCCACTATGATTATCCATCTGTCAAGGAAGTAGGAGAGAGAAAGCTTTTTGAGGACAACGAAGTGGAAATACCTTTAAAAATGGATCCTTAACAGATCAAAAGCAATCTTTAGAAAGCGAAGATGAACTTTGCGCCACACTCAAAATTCCGTAAATGCCGATAACGCTGGTTTGTTCGTCAGGGATTTTCATAATAAAACGCATTTAAATTACATCTTCATATCTTTTTTTTCTTTTCCAGAAACTTTTTAATCAAGACAAAAATGCCTCCCAAGCTCACTGGTTTTGCTGGTATGTACATGGCCGGGACTCTTGCAAGCACATCCTGCTGACCAGACCACACTTTTTTTGGCTCTCATCAACTTGTTATATAGGTAACTCTCGAGTTCGACGAATTCTTGCCGTTGCTGCCCTCGCCGGCGTCGATATTGAACATGACAAATCTTTCACGTTTGCTTCAAATTGGAAGACCCCTGAGTTCCTCTCGAAGAATCCATTTGGATATCTTCCCATCCTTGAGCTTGAGGATGGCACCATTTTGAGAGAGTGTTCTGCTATTGCCGAGTACGGTGAGTTTATTTCTATCCTTTTATATGACAATGCGTCCTGGACCGTGAAGATTGCATGTATGTTGGATCAGAACGTGCTCTTCCATGAGTCTTTTGTCATTTTAAATCAATGTTTAGGATGAAACCTTTTCTCAGTTATCCCTGTCTTAATGATATGTGTCGAGAGTTTTTCGGCGGGTGGTACCGTCATTTTTCTGAATCGAAAGCTTTTCTTGTCGCTTTTCAAACGCAGTTTCTATTACGTTTGCTGACTGCATGATTATAGTCGCCGAACTCGGTGCTAACCAAACACTGATCCCGTCTGACCTCAAGGCGAAGGCTGAGGTTCATTCTTGGCAGGCTACCGCTGACCAGGAGGTTCGTTTATTATTGGTTTCAGCATTTGTTGCTGATGAAGTCTTAGATTTTCGCTACTGCCGGTCTCGTCAACGGTATGATGGCTGGCAGAATCCCCTATGTCAAGCCTGTTTATCAAGCAACTGTCGACAGGATCACTGCCAGAATTAATGTCATTGACACAATACTTGCCACCAAGACTTTCCTTGTTGGTGAACGTATCACTCTTGCCGACATTTTTGTTGTAACTTCCCTCACCAACATCTTCACCTCTTGGTTTGATGCTCCTGCACGCGCCAAGGTTCCCAACGTTATTCGATACGTAGAGACGTAAGTTAGTGTCGCGAGTGTCTTGGGTAAGGCTCATATCCTCAAGTGTCGTCAACCACCCCAAGCTCGTCGATATCTTCACTCCTCTTGAGTTTGTCGAGAAGACTCCTGCTCCTCAGGCTCCAGCTAAAGAGCAAAAAGCTCCTAAGGAGGCCAAGCCAAAGGCTGAGAAGAAACCTAAGGAGGCCGAGGAGGAGGAGGAGGAGGAACCTCTTGTCCCTGCCGAGCCCAAGGTCAAGAATCCTCTTGACGATCTCCCAAAGTCTTCTTTCAATCTGGAAGAATGGAAGAGGCAGTACTCCAATAACGACACCCGGGGCGCCGGTGGCTCTCTTGCCTGGTTCTACGAGAAGTTTGATAAAGAGGGCTTCTCCATCTGGAGGGTTGACTTCAAGTACAATGAGGAGTTGACTCAGATCTTTATGTCTAGCAACCAGGTACATCTTTGTGCATTTTATAATTACTTTGAACTGACATGAAGCACAGATCGGTGGCTTCTTCAACCGTCTTGAGGCTTCCCGAAAGTATCTCTTTGGCTCCGTCGGTGTTCTTGGCAAGGCCAACGATTCTGTCATCACTGGTGTTCTTGTCGCCAGAGGCCAGGACATTGAGCCCGTTGTCAATGTGGCTCCCGACTGGGAGTCTTACAGCTTCAGGAGGCTCAACGTCGACAACGCTGACGATAAGGCCTTCTTTGAGGCCGCTATGGCTTGGGATTTGGTTGAGAACGGCAGGGAGTGGGCCGACGGCAAAAACTTCAAGTAAGACGTGCACAAAAGGGAAATTTGGGTTTCTCTAATCTAGACATTAATGTAACTTGATAATTAAAACTAAACCATTTACTCTGCACATCATGTCTGATTTCTATACAGATGAGACTGTCCTGCTCTAATTTAGGCAAAGTCAGCTTAGAAATGCACGGGAGTGTATGCCAGAAATGAATTAGGGGAATATAGGCTTCACCAAGGAGAAGAGTTACTATTGCGTGGGACACTGGTTCTATTTCTCAAAGATGGTGCTGTAAGCTTCGCTATGTATGAAGACGACCTGTCTGATATCGATTCAGCTTGCTCGGGAACTGTATATGATTAAAGCCCTTGGAGCCAAAGTGCAGGCATTGAAAAAAGCGGCAGCTCGTTCTCTGAAAGTTGATCTCTGGCCTGAACAACATTCTTCAGCTTTCAAAGCTCAAATTCAGCCAATATACCCCAACATGGAGATGGTCCAGAATCCTGACCCGCATCTTTGTCAAGTAGCAACTCTTTCCAATCCAATTCATCCACTGAGGATCCCATTCCATCCACTTTCCCAGAGGGAACAAAAGACTAGGCGCCTCCACGAAGAAGAATGCAGAACGAAGCAATCAACGAGATAGAGAATGGAGTGCTGGACTCTGTTCAAGCAAGGCTTTCTTGAGTAATCTATTTACGTAAGGAAGATTAGGCATGCAAGGAGTTTTCAGTAATGTGCTAGTTTGATTCCGTTTGTAGATAGCAGAAAGATAATTTGTACCTGTAATGATATCTACATGCAAAACTTCTATATAACCTAACGGCAACAGGTTCTCGCTCTGAATTTGCCTAAAGTGTAAATGTAGTTCGAAATTTGACTCATTTACCATCTTTACTCAACTCAGAACGGTGGCTTTTCAAGATCTCTCTCTCTGGTAATGTCACTTCGTCCTTGTCGGCGTCTCAATCGACGTACAGGCCAAAGTAACTCTACACTTCCTGCACAGCCTCTAATACAAGATACTCAGAGTATCTCTCTTGAACAGCAACTTTGCGCGAGAGAAGAAGATAGGATCAAAGAGTTGTATGAGAGTACTCGAGGGCGTAGCTTTGAACCTAGACCATCTTGCAAACGAGCCAAGAATGATAATGGAGTCGTGGAAATGGAGGACACACAACTTTCGTCTGCAACCATGTCTGCTTCGGAGCGATCGAAAGCATCATCAGAAGCAATGCCAATGGACCAACGAGAAGGAAACAAGGGTGAAAATGATGATTTATTTGCTCAGACTTTAAAAAGAACGAGAAGAACCACACCCATGGCTGGTCTAAGTGCTACCCAAACATCTGTTTTTAAACACAGTAAGACAGATTCAAAGTTGATGCCTCCTCCACTTCAAAAGCTGGATACTCAGCCTCTTTCGCATGGAAGAACGATCCAGATACCTATTGATTCAGCGTTAAGATGCAGCAAAAAGAAGGACGACAATGGGCTAAAACCTACAACCAAAGACGAAGCGTTTCTCCGCGCCATTACAGAACGTATCAAGACCAAATCGGCTATTGATAAGCTCGATGCGGATTTCGAAAAAGCACTTCGTATTCCCAAGCGCCAGACAGCAACCGAGACAGAAAGGCCTGACTACACAGTTTTGGATGATTTTGATGACAATCTGAGAGGAAACTTCATAGAGGTTATTAGGAGGGATTTGTTTAGGAAAGATCTGAGACAGAGAAAGCCTACTCAGGTATATGATGACGGCAGACCAAACTTCAAAAAATTTAAAAAGGTGAGTCAGGCGTTGGACCAAATCATTAGTCGCTGATACTTTTTCCAGAAGGAGATTACTCGACGTCCTCCCTTGAGCATGATTTTGACAGCTTCTGCAGTCCAAAACACTATTTTGCAGCCTGGGTGTATGTTGCTCTTATATAGTGCGAAACATTTAGCTAATTGTTACACACTTACAGCCTACTGGCCAACTCAAACATCTCAGAAACAAAATCAAGGGCCTATTGTTGAGGACGAAGAAGAGGAAGAAGATGATCTTCCACTTTTGCCTAAAACCAATAAGCGCAGATTATTAGAATATAAGAATGACGATGATGACGTGTCAATAATGTGCAGCGCGAGAACTATGGGAACTGCCACAAGGGAGTTGGCAGAGGTGCAGGCAACTTCTCGACTTCAAAAAGCAGCATGTAATAATCAAAACGGGCAAGAAGACATAATCTTCTCAATGGGATCCCAAATGCCCCCAATTAATTTGAAAACAAACGGAAATAATGCTTCTTTACAAGTGAATAAAACAACGAATAGGAGAAGAAAAAAATTAGTAAACGATGAGAACGAAGATACCATCCATTCAAACTTCCCAATACCCGCTATAAGTAAGAGCACTAGGATAGTAGAAGGGAGAAATATAGATACGAGCATTGAGCCGTTTGGAACGGCCACTCTAGATAACTGTTCACCTTCTACAACAGGTAGAAATAGTACACAAAAGAGAAAGGCTTTGGTGGTGAATGTTGATGATGACGAAGGTGTAAGATACTATTTTTCCTTCATGATCCAAGGTTAAGTCTGATAATGCGATAGGGATTTGGAGGGTTTAAACGACGAAGAAAACCCTGCTGATCATGTAGTATTGTTATCGGTTTGCATAAGCATTTGATACTGTTGGTATACTCTAGATTGTATGCATTCGAGTGTACAATGCGTTCACCTGTTTAATAAGAAACACTTTCTTCTTCTCCAATGTCATGCTGATATAATACTCTCTTGTCTTGAGATGCTTGGTCAATATCACCTTGGCGGCATTCAAGCAACATGTATCTGCAATTGAAAGTAATTGTTGATACATACAGATTGACACTTTTGGTTTCAAACCAACAAATATTTACAACCTCATCTATTGATCACTACTGATCACTCGCTAGACTCCAAATAAGATTGGCAGTGTAGGATTTTGATCTAGAGCTGTCGATAACTACAGAATGGACATCCTCCTTTGCGTCGTTTCCTAATCCCTCGTTAACTGAAGACATTGGTCACCAAAAGGGGCTACACGCACTAATAAGCACTTTAGAAGCTGAAGTGCTGTCTTTGGGTGGTACAAACGAAATACCTGCTTCCATAAATAGTTTTAAACGGATCCTACTCCAGTCAGCCGTGGAAGAGTATGCCTGTACTCACACTTTGTCGTTCTCCCAATTATCTTCTCCTACTTCAACCTTTGCAACCTCCTCTTTTGCAGCTTTCCACCCTCCTAATTCAACCTCCTTTTTCGATAAAACGGTTTGCTCTTCATTGAGTTGCTTGCCGGCTGAATATTGCTGCTGCTCTAGCAAATGAACTTGAGCATCATGTTCTGCTGGTGATGGATGTGACGGAGGGCGCTGGGCTGCTGAAGCTGCCTGGCCGTACTGTTTCGTAAGCTCTTAAAGATGAAAAGATCAATATTGGAGAGCTATTTAATCGTAGAGCACCTACGTCTCAATTCATCGCGTAATTTATCCACTCTTGCTGCTCTCTCAGCATCTTTGACATTGACAGCTATTTCAGCGGCAGCAAGATCTTTTAGTTCTTCATCGCAGACAAGACTCGGTCCAACATCTCGAACGATTTTACTGTGGACCATTAATGTTTGTCTGTCTTAACAGATAAAGGATGCCAACGCTAATGTTTTCCAGCCTTCTTCTGATATGTCTTGAGATTCTGACTGCTCCTCATTATAGCTGTACTCTGCAAAATCCCCTTCTGCTATGCCATTGTGATTTGGAAATTGTTCAAGTGTTTTAGACATTGTTGATGATTTTGTTGACAAGTTTTGTTGACAAGTTTTGTTGACTTTTGTTTATCCAATATGCGGTACCCGGCGCGCCTTTTGGAAATTATATGCACCTACTGATGACTCGCCTAACTTTTGAGCCATAGGCACGCCAGATTTTCTTCTCTTTCATTTAGAATGTCTTTACAACTTTTCTCAATCGTTTTTCTCTTATCTCTTTACAACTTTTCAGATTTCAAAAAAGCATTTCTCAGCAGCCAATACAAGAAACAACAAGCAATGTCTGTCAATCCAGCGGGCGCAAAACGACATACACGCAACCGAATGGTAGAGCGACGAGCCACTCGCGACCCAAGCAGTTCAAGAGACGCCAGCGAAGAAGGTCAGCATTGTGTAATGATTGAGCGAGCGAGTATTGACTGTATTTTATCGCATGTCTTTCTAAACCCTGTCTACACTGCGCCTTTCTCCCACTGCCATCTCTTTCCACCTCGACATGACTTTTATGCCACCCTCTAGACAATGACAATATTGGCAATTCATTATCTGACGTGGGATCTTTTTCCATCCGTGATGAAGTCTCATCAGCGAATTCCACCGTTGGATCGCCTAAGATGCATCCTCTCTCGGCCCTATCGCCCCATACAGTGAATCCGCAAGCATCTGCTGTACCCAGACGTGCTCTGCATCCAGAGCGCATTGCAAAACTTGGGGGCGAAGGCAGTCAGAGTGGTCTTGACTCACCAACGTAAGTATTCTTTTTTTGTATTGCAATCTCGTTACGAGCAAAAAAAAATGGTATATCCAACGCACGTTTATGAGTCTGTGCACAGAAGAATGCTAATGTTATTTTATTATACATAAACAGTTACGACGGAGATGTTGAAAGTTCTTCGACCGTTGGACATCGTCATTACAAAAGACCATCATCTCCATTAGCTGGCATAACGTCAGAGATTACTCAACGTTCTCTATCCTCTACCCAGAGACAGCCAACTCCAAGAGCCTCTCAGACAAACTTGGCCATCTCAGACGATCAGCTTGTCCAGAATAGCCCATTTTCGGAAATCTACATTCGTCCACTAGACGTTTCTATCGCACCTTCTGTAGCACTTTCTAAAGCTGCTAGCAACCCACCAACGTTGCCATCTACACCCAACTCTGCTGGCGGACCCCCTAGGATGTTCACCCAACCAGTCGAACGTACAGAAGAGGACATCAAGAGCTTTGTACAAAGGGCGATTGATGGCAACGGCCAGCTGGATGGGGTGGAGAGATGGTGGAAGACAAACCCTCCTCCCAAGGGTGAGGTCGTGAGAGTATACGCCGATGGTGTCTACGATCTTTTCCACTTTGGGTATGCCCTTTTCCATATAGGCTGCTCACATGCTCATTATCTACTCGCAGACACGCTCTCCAACTTCGCCAAGCCAAACTTTCTTTCCCTCAAGTACATCTCATAGTGGGCGTATGTTCTGACACTCTCTGTGCTCAGCACAAATCTGCTCCTGCCATGACTCATGCTGAACGATGTGAGGCTGTGAGGCATTGTCGTTGGGCAGACGAAGTTATTCCTGATGCCCCTTGGGTGGTTGATCAAGAGTTTTTGGACAAACATCAGATTGATTATATTGCGCACGATGAGTTAGTCTATCCTAGCAAAGATCACGAAGATGTTTATACATTTGCCAAGAGGGAAGGTATGTTCTGTTTTGTCTTTAATCTTGCATAGATTTACGGTGTCACAGGTCGCTTTGTCCCTACTCGGCGAACGCCTGCCATCTCAACGTCTGATCTCCTTGAGCGAATTGTCCGCGGGTATCGAGATGGGTTCTTTGACTCCAAATTGGAAATGAATGGGCATCCTGAACTGATTGCTGCCGACGTCGATTGGGATTCCAGTGCTTCTGTTGAAAAAAGGGAGAAAAGAAAAGAGGCTCATCATCACAAGGTGAAAAAATAAATGTTAAATTGCGTTTTAGTCCTAGATGATGTGTATTGCTTTGATGTATTCTCGGATCTCTTTCAGTATCACAACTACTTATGCCTCATCTTTGGCGAATTAACCTCCAGCCTTGAGCCTTTCAGCTTCTCTCTGAGCGTTGGCTGTGCTATTGGTTATGGTCACTTCTGCGACGCCCGCATCGGCAGGTTCCCAAGTGCCATCATTCTTTTCCTCATTAGGTGTTTTGGCTCTCTCTCCCAATAGAAATGTTTTTACTTTTGTTCCTATCCCTACTTTTGTTTTGCCATTCTGTTCATCCCCATTTTTGTTATTTTTCTTGTTCTTGTCCTTTTCACCTTTTTCGTTGTTTTTGTCTTTTTCATTCTTTTCATTCTTTTTGCTCTTGTCTTTGTTATTTTGACTCTTATTGTCTTCTAAATCAGCTAATGGCATCTTTCGTTTGGTTAACTCCCGCTTCAACACTTCCTTTTCTTTTTCTCTCTTCTTTCTCCACTTTTCCAACTCTTCATTGCCCTTCTTTTTAACCTGCTCTTCTTCTGCCTTTTCTTCCTTCTCCACTCTTTTAATGGTTTCATCAGATTTCTCATCTTTACGTTTTCGCAACTCTCTTTCCACCCAAGGTGTCAGAGTTGACGAGCCTGAACGCGAATTGGAACTTGAGCTGGAATTAGAAGTTGCTTCAGAATCGTATGCTGATTTAAGAAAATTACCAAGAACAACGATGCTTATAAATATGACAAAACCAATGATGACGAGGGCAAGAGTTAGTTCTGGTTTTTGAGTTGAATACCATCGCGGCCTGAATTCTCTCAGAGCAGTCAAATGTTTATAGGCGAGCGCCCTTGCTGTTGATTTATTCTTCATCAGCTTTGGATTGCTCTTTGGGAGTGAGTCAAAAAACGTACAATTCACACGAGCTACTGGTTTGGCCACTAAAGGTGGTGGGACTGGGTTCGGCACCCATCGACGATATCTACCATCCCATACCCACGCTGATCTTGATACGGAAGACTTTACTGCCTGGACTGTCTCATCTCTACTCCCAGCAGTGCTACTTTTCCACTGCCAATCCCCTAAACCAAGTCCTTCCATCAATCCTCCGGCTCCCGATGAATCCCAATCCAGTCCTTCTCCTTCTCTGATCCATAACCAGAGTCTTCCTCCTACATCCGGGTACACGCCCAGCATGAGAACTGCTCCAAATGCGAAACATATCAGACTGGTGGTGACGAAGAGGTCATTGGTGGAGAAAGGTAGAGCAGATGTATCTGGTGGCCGAGCACCAATGGAAAATAGTAAGAGAGGGATCGCAGGTAACAGGACCAAGAGGATGAATGGTCCTGGCAGGAGAGTAGGTGTGGGGGTGAATGGAGCGGGTTGAGGGGGTGGATTAGGTACTGAAGGCGGGATCGAATTTTGCATGCTTGTTTGAAGTCGGCCATGAACTCTGAATTATCATGAGTGATCGGTGCTTTTGAGACTTGGTCCCATCCACTAAACAAAGACGTCAAAGGATTAAAAACTGAAAGGTTATTAGGTGTATAAAGGATCTTTGAAGTTTGCTGCATCCTGGCTTGCTAAAATTTCACATGCATTTGTCTTGGTATCATATGAATACACAAATTTGTGTTTCTAAGTGTTGAATGATTGCCAGCTATTATCAGTACATGTTAGTCAATAATCACAACCTCATGATGTTACCGACGCTTCATTCAATGTTCCAAAAGCTGCATTTGCTAACATTCTCTGTTCCACTGTAGTACCTTTTGTATCCAACTGAAGCAGAAAGAAACGTCAGTATGTTATCTATAACAATCTCGCTATGCAGCTTACCTTATCGGGATGTAACCTCGCAATCACCTTCATGTACTTGACCTTGACCTGCTTGTCAGTGACCAATTCATGCATCCCCACTTTCATGCCTCCTTTCATAATATTGTCCCACAATACCGTATCCAGACTGGCAATCAATGCACGCAAATTCTCCTCTTTACCGGCTTTCCATCCAGCAATCTTTGCGTCCACAGCGTCTTTGTATTTGAGCCGAGCTTCTTCTTCCGCCTCAATAGCCTTTGTTGCCTTCCGTAGGTCGGCGACAGCTGCAGAGCGGCTAACATCTGTGGGCCTTGATAAATCAGGATTAGGCTTCGGTTTGACTGCAAGTTTTGTTGGTCTATTTCGAACATTTGTGATGGCAGTAGAGCTTTTGGCTCTTTGGTCACCTTCAATCATCTTTCTCGCTCTTCTAGCACCTTCTATCGCCATGTTTCTCGTGTTTCCAGCTGCGGCTCCCAACAGTGCATGGTCAAGTCCCATGACTCTTTCCCAATCTTCTGAAGCAGCTTGCCACTTTTCGCCCATCTCACATGCCTGAGCGCGTTTCACTAGTGCTTTGGTTATACTTTCTCCAAGTTTGATCTCAGCATACTCTGAGGGCAAAGGAGCTTCTTTGGATGGATGATAATCTAAGCCAATGATTGCAATGACGGTAGTGCAGTCTGAAACTGCGTTGCTAGAGTCTCCAAGTTTGAGACGAGTCGTAGCTCGGTTATTGAGTAAAGGGATGAGAAACAGATGGCCATTAGGAAGAGAGGAAATAGCCAGAGAATAAGAGGATTCAGCTTCGGTGAAACGGCCCAATTTGAAATGTTCGTTTCCTTTGGTCTTGTGTGTAGCACAAGCCTGGAGTTGTGAAGGAGTGGCAGAGATGAGTTTGCGAGAAGTAACTGGAGTAGTAGGTTTGGAAGTTGTTTTGAGAGACACAAAAGTTTGAGGTGATGAAAGTGCAGAAGTTTTATTAAGAGTTGGTTCATGTCCATTAAATAATAGATCAGCACTTGGAGATTTTGTGCGTTTATGGTTGATGTGGGTAGAGCCCTTTTGCGTTCTAGGTTTTGTAGTATCAGCTGGCTCTGTACTTGAAGACCCCGCCATAGGCCCCATATTGTCTTGTTCTTCATCGTCGCTATCTCTGAAACCACCTTCCACTTTGTGCGGTTTTATATTCTTCCAGTCCTGACTCTCTTCCATCCACTTGGGCCTCCCAATTTTCTTTTTCTCTTGACCATTCTGCCTAGTTGTGTTATCTTCAAAGGCTTTCTTCTGCTCTTCATAAGCTTTAAAAGCCTTTTCCTTGCCTTGGTTCCAGAACAAAGTGGCTTTCTGAAACATATTTTGCCCAATTTCTGAAGCTTGTGCAAGAATACGCTCGGCTTGATCTTGAGCATTTAAAGCATCTCGTTCACGTTCTTCCACCGTACGTGCTTTTACAGACTCGCGTGAAGGACCGGCACGGCGTTTACGACGTCGTTCCCTTTCTGCTTCCTCATGCTTTTGCCTCTCGGATTCCAAGATGTTGTGGTCAGTGTCAATCAAATCACTTATTTCCACTTGTTCCCTACCAAATTCAGCAGCTTGATCATTTTGCGGGCCGAGAAGGATATTTATAGCAGCTTGAACATCCAAACCATCAGAAGTTTGGGCAAGTGCTTCACGAGCTTGAGTAGGCCCAAATCCCATCTCTACAATTTGGCCGACGATATGAGGTGGCGGAGACATTGAGTCAGGCTTAGTCTTGGATGAAATGATCGATCTATGCTATAGAAAAAGGTCAAGTGACAAAAGGTAAGAGATAGATATCACGTACTGTGGCATTATGCGGCTCTGGAGAATTGGCTTTGCTCAAGTGATCAAAGATATCATCATAATCTTTATCAAAAAAGGGATCTGACGCTCCTATAGTCGGTAGTCTTCCAGTTCCATCCCCACCATTAACATTACATATTGAGCCATTGGTAGATTGTGGCTGAGAGAATTCAAAGGCATCAAAGTCAAATGAATCTGCAGGCGATACAAGCTGAGGCCGAGATTGAGGTGCTGGAGACGGAATCTGGGAGCGCGCTTCACCCGTAAGTTTCTTTTTTTCTTCTGCTGGGGAACCATTGTCTTGTAATGAATCCCAGAATGATCCATGAGCGGGAGAACTTTTACTAGGAGCCGGCGAAGGAGTGAGAGAGCTATCGGTAGACAGAGACCGTGATATTTGACTACCAAGGGATGAAGCAACCGCCGATGTAGGTTGCAAAAGGGCTTGAGAATCCTGTTTCACAGAAATCTTTGAGGTTTCATTATTGATAGCTGGCTTATTACTCCTACCCAAATTCTCCCAGAAATCATTGTTGGCTTCAAAATTTATACATTTTGCTGTCTCCTGCTTTCTCTTTTCTTCAGCAATAGCGGCCTGCTTTTCAGCCATTGTCAAACTTTTACGCGGGCCAGGTCCAGAAACAGACAAAAGACTGGAAAAGGCGTCAATTTCGGGCGCGGCTGTAGTCTGAGTGGATGGCAGGATACTTGGAGTGCTTGCTCCAGAGCGGGAAGGGGTCGCGCGAGAGCTGTTAGGAGCAAGTGGTGCTGACAAGGGAGTAGTTGGACGAAGTAATGTCGAGGAATGGTAATTTGGAGCATTTGAAGGAGCTGGTTTTGCTAGAAAGTCAAACGCTGCCGGCTGCTTTGGATTGACTGTCTTGCTTTTTGAGCCTTCTGCCCAGTTAAGCTCCAAAAGGTCGTCCATGTTTTCTATTTTTAATGTAAAAGAAAGAAAGAAATGGAATATAATAACAAACTCGTTGATAACGATCATACTTACTGTCAGGCACAAACGAGCCCCCCTTGAATAATAAATAAATAAATTTCATTAAAAATAAAAATAAAAAATCTAATCAATAACCTTTTTCACTCAATCTTTTGTAATCATCCCAAAACGTCGTTGTTCCAAAGCGCTTGCATAGGCGTGCTCACCAAGGCAGCCAGGCTCACAGCTGTTGGGGCAGTTCAAAAAAAAATCTTTTCAAATAGTACCATTATGACTGTCAATAGTATCGATGGGTCAAGTCTGCAGTCGCAGGTTTCTTCAGCTGAAGAGCAGAAAAAGGATACATCTTGCCATGGAGCAGAAGTGCGGCCAAAGAAATTAGAGGGCTATGATTTCTACAAATCAATAGGGAGTCCTAAGTATGTGGTCGCCCCCATGGTTGATCAGAGTGAATTGGTAAGCAATCTCTGTCTTGTTTGGTGAAAACTGTTGTTTATCCATCACGTATTAGGCATGGCGTCTGTTATCCCGTTCTCCTCTTCCTTCAGACATTGCTGGAACCTCTGAAAAGATTACCACTCCATGGGGAAAGACTTTGGTCCGTCACCCTGGTGGAGCACATGTATGCTATACACCCATGATTCATGCAAAATGCTTTGTGGAAGCCAAGGGTGAAGGAGGAAGGAATGGTGATGGTCAGTTTTGCTTGAGTCTTGATGAAGAAGGGAGTGAAGGTGTCATTGGCGGTATAGAAATGGGTGACAGACCTTTAATTGTACAGGTAAGTCGAATTGTTAGAGAAACGGATGTTCACAGAGAACCAGTTTTGTGCAAATGACCCAGATATACTGTTAGCTGCGGCTAAGAAGCTAGAACACCGTTGCGACGCTGTAGATATCAACTTGTATGCCCACCAACCGGCCGATCCACAGATATTGATGTTTTATAGCGGATGTCCACAGGGTATCGCCAAACGAGGGAATTATGGCTCCTTTTTACAAGATAAATGGGATCTCATCTATAAACTCAGTACATTCTCTGGATCACTGTGAAAACTTTTACTAATATAGGCTTCAGTCAACACTCTTCATAAAAATCTATCTATTCCTGTCACCGCCAAATTTCGTGTTTTTCCTGAGGTTGAAAAGACAGTCAAATATGCTCAAATGATGGAATCTGCTGGCGCACAAATTCTTACTTGTCATGGTCGAACACGTGAGATGAAGGGCCAAAATACTGGCTTGGCAGATTGGGAAATGATTCGTCAAGTTAAACAAGCCGTCAAGGTACCAGTTTTTGCAAATGGCAACATTTTGTACCGAGAAGATGTGGACAGATGTTTGGAGTTTACTGGGTGCGATGGAGTCATGAGTGCAGAGGTAGGCTGGTTTTAATTGCTGTTAATAGACGCTCTCTGATAGAAAACAGGGCAACTTATCCAACCCGGCAATCTTCCTTCCATCCAGTCATCCACTTTCTCATCCGCCTATCACTCTCCTCGCTCGGCGGTATCTTGACATTGTTGAGTCTCTCAAGACACCCACTGCCGGCTCAGCAATCAAGTCTCATCTCTTTCGTCTTTTGAAACCTATCCTCGACACTGACGAAGAGCTCCGTGTGCAGATAGCCAATTGTCGGTGGAGTGAAGGAATGAAAGGTTTCAGAGAGATTATTGATGATATTGAAAGCAGGTGTGAGCCGATTCGTGATAAGTTGGGCTCTGGCTGGCGCGCTCCACCTCTTGATCCTAGCACAGGCTATCGTACTCTTCCCATTTTTGCAGCTCAACCTCAAATACGTGCTAAACCAGTTTCAACAGAAATAGGAGGCCATGAAGATATGGTTTCTTGTCCTCCCTCTCCATCTACATCCATCAATGACGAAGAAGGCAAAGAATTAATATACGACACTCCGAATATTACCACTGCGCCAGCATCTTCAATTCCTGGGACAGTTCTTTTCTCGCGATCACACCGTCATACAATAAAACAACCCGAACGATGTGTCCATTTGAACTGCACTGGCGTTGCAGCCTCACGATGTCCTACACGAGCATGTATTACACACTGTAGAGTTATTCGAGCAGTTGAATCCGGATATACAAGCGAAGAAGCTGAAAAAGCTGTTCAGGCAGGTAGATTGGTCGGCATGGGTTGTGAAGCACACGAAGAGAAAGTGAAGGCAAGGAAAGAAAGGGAGGCTAGAAAACGCAAAGGTCGGGAGCTTGCCAAGGAGAAGACTAAAGAGCGAAAAATCTTGGAAAGACAAACAAAATCTGAGGATAAGAGTAGTCGAGCAGGTAATGATGATGACGGGAGCGAGGAAGTGAGGATGACTGAAGAAATTTCTTCTGCCGATAAAATGGCCTAGGCCTTCATTGCATGGTGATCTTTTTTTTATACTTGGGTTCACTCTTACATTACAATTTTGCATGGCACTATCGTATCACGATCATGTATTTTTCATCTTGTTGACAACACCCTTGAATCATTCAACTTTCCATCTAGCCACACTATCCGTATCATCACCCTCCGCATCCAGCAATAACTCCAAACTCCATACAGAAAGCAAAAGAGCAATATTGATCCATCTCCACCATGTCTGAGATCCTCCATCGAGCACTATTCATCGTCAGTATACGAAAACGAATAAGTGTTGTTGTCCTTACATAGGAGATGAGTGTAAACTGCTATCAAAATAGCCCGTCGATACGAAAGAAATATAGTAGTCAAACGCATGTTCTACTCCTTCCATCAGACGCCCAACCTTGTCTAAAGCAAACAAACTCACAGCAGGTTCATCTCCGAGCGTCCTGCCATCCCAAAAGCCTTCTTTCCCTTCTATTCTTTCGTCCCATCCCATGCTTGCCCTTCTCAATATTGGCACAATCCTCGCAGCCATATGTAAGACGGTGATGCGATATATCAGTGATAACAGCAAATGAGGTGGAAGAGTACGCAAGACAGTCATGAAAGAGGGGAAAAGAGAATGGAGAGAGTAAGAGATGAGGGAAGAAATGGAAGGTTTATCGATAGGTGGTAAGGAAGATGGCTGCCGAAGAGGGGAAGGGGAGGGAAACCAAGAGAAACCAAAGGTCCGGGATTCCATTTCTCCTTCTATTCCTGAAAGCCACGCAGAGTACTGTCCAAATTAGTTCTGACGCCAGAGACCGAAAGCAAGAACATACTACGACGTAAACGAAAACGAGACTAGTCTCAAGCACATTAGTCCTTTTCAGGCTGAATCCAATCAGGGAGAGGAATAAGACAGAAGTCAGAGCGGAACCGAGAAAAAAAGCAGGAAGTGCAGAAGTCGATGATAAGGGGAACACCTATGGGGTTTGTGAGCAACAGCTACTGCTAAACACTAGAAAACACAAACCTTGACGACACCAGCCAAGCCCGCGCAATACACTAATGCAGCCGCCATTAGGGCCACAACACTTCTCCATTCCAAGCCTTCATCCTTATCTTCTTCATCTGCCCAACCTTTTCCAACTCTTCCTGCCACTTGAATGACCAACAAAGTACTTATGCCCTCGAGCAAGGTGAACAAGGGGCTCACCCACCTGAGTATTTGGGCATACGCAAATGGCAACACATTCACTAGCCAATGAGAAAACGATGGGAAGATGGAGGTTGAAGATGCAGGCGATGGAGGAGAAAGATAGAAATAAATGGTCACCAGCGTGAGCATGGAAGATACCAGAGGAGAAAGAAAAGAGAGGATATATATGAGAGGTGCAACGGGGGTGTTTTTGAGACAGAGACGAAGAGTCGAATAGAGGAAGTGATGAATGGCGAACAAAAAGGACAACAACAGAAACGAAGGCGGGCCTATCGCATCAGCAATATTTCTAGCCAAAGACATACCTAGCAAGTCCAATGCCATGGGAAGTGCCAAAAGAATTTGGGCAAAAGTGGCCATGCCTTGTATGAAGGACAAGAAGTTGGCCACGCCCATATTGTTGAGCTTTCCTGGCTGCTTTCACTTTAACTCTGGGATATTTCGTATAACTTGAGAGATGAAAAGATCAAACATAATTTATAAAGTTATTATTGTCATAAATAAATAAAAGTAATGACGTCTACACTTTTTTTCTTTTTTTTCCTTTTGTAACATCAACAACATATTTTCATTATAATCTTTGATTCAATCAGTAAAGTCAGTGATATGCTAACCACATCTCCACACTCAAATCGCCTATTACGATGTAGAATGCTCTTTGCTCAGAGTATTGGGCATCGACTACGAGAGAGTAGCTACAGCACTAGCTCATCACCGCCACCTGGGGCCAACATCAAGACGACTGCATTTCTATCCATTGCGCTTTTGACATCTGCCTACCTATTGTATCAATATGAATCCTCATCTAAAAATACCATATTGACAGCGACACTAGGAGGTAGACCAGTGACCTTGCTTCCGAAGAAAAACTCTACATTTCAATTCAACGTTCAAACGAACCGTGGACTTCAAACTTTTGAATTTGAGCGCAAATCTGATGAAGAGGTAGAAAAAATGCTCAGAGAGAACGAAAATAGTCAAAAGGTGAAGAGAGCAGGTAATCCTGTTATTAGGTGGGACAACAACTGGGTTGGATCCAATGATCCATGTGAGGACCGGTGGGCGAACGATCTTGTTCCTAGGAAGCAGACCGCCATAGAAAGACTTAACGAAGCTACAGCCTTCTGGATCTCATGGTTTAAAGACGATTCTCAAGCCTCTCTTGCGGAGACCGAGGGTAAGCGCGACCTGATGCTCTTTTCTATCATGGATGGACATGCCGGAGATGCTACTTCAAGACTTTTACAAAAATCGTTGAACCCCACAATTGCGTTGGCTCTGGCGGGACTGCAAGCTGGTCATTTTCCAGACGAGAATGGTTGGAGCTCGTGGTCAAAGTATTGGAGTCCCTGGTATTACCTGGGGTTTGAAAAGATCTGGACACCTGAAAATGTCTCGCAAACCGTTCAACAAGCGTATGCTACCCTTGGGTATGTTCTCTACTTATAATTAATGAAGAAGGTGGTAGGTATCTCCAACTGGACGACAATATCTGCAGAACCCCCATCTACCTCCTTCCCACTGTTATCTCTACGTCAACTGATCTTTCTGCACAAGCGGCTCGGCAGACTTTTGTTGCATTAGCACAATCTGCAAATGCAGGCGCTTGCGCTATAACAACTCTTGTAGATTCCGAGAGTGACGATCTATATGTTGCGTTGGCTGGCGATTGTAGAGCAGTAGCTGGATGGCAAGGGATTGACGGCCAGTGGAGGTGTGATGTCTTGACGGAAGACCAGATGGGCGAGAATCCTCGTGAAATCGAACGGTACTCATTTTTTTAATTGCCCCATTGTCCCTACTAATTTGACAGGCAGAATAATTAGCGAGCATCCGCCACATGAAAAAGATACCGCCATTCGCAAAGGCCGTGTTTTAGGTGGTCTGCAACCCACTCGAGCCTTTGGAGATGCCATTTACAAATGGACAAACCAACAAGTCGCCGAGTGAGTCTCTTGCATTGCTGCGACCCTGCAACCGCTATAACTCTTTTCAGGATTGCAGACATGTTTTCTGCAGAAGGGCAGAAATCACGCTTAAGTAGACCACACAGCTATACACCTCCTTACGTGACAGCCAAGCCAGAAGTTGCCTATAGAAAACTCCATTCCAAGTTAGGAGAAGAGCTCAAATTTATCATCATGGCCACTGATGGTCGTAAGCTTCGCTCTCTTATCAGCCGAAGTGAAAGCATTGAACTGACACACATTTTAAATTAGTGTGGGACCGTCTGACGTCTGAAGAAGCTACCCTCCTCGTCGCATCCTACCTTGCCCATTCATCCCATCCACCAGTCTACAAAACATCTCTTCCAAAACTTTTCCCTCTCTCTTCTCCTCTCCCTCTTTTTCAAAGATTATACCCAGCACAAAACTATCCGCAACCGGAAGGAGAGACCTGGGTCTACGAGGATGACTCTAATGCCGCAACACATCTAATCAGGAACAGTCTTGCTGGAGGTAATCTGGATTTGAGAGCAAAGTTGCTCAGTCTGACAGGTAAAGTATCAAGATGGATGAGGGATGATGTTACCGTTACGTGAGTATTTACTCCAGACTTGTTGGTCCTATCCTAGCTGATCTTTAGAAAGGGTGATATTTTTTGGAAATGGACAAGAATAATCGGTATTGCTGTGCTGTATGCATAGCATTACCTATCCGCCTTTTTGGGCTTTCCATTGTACACCTATTCCTATTGCTCTCGTGCCATGCTTATGTCTAAACTTGTCTCTCTCAGACTGTTATATATCATTGTAAACTCTTGGGTTATCCTGTAGAACACTTATCGGCGATGTCCGTTATCGATTTGGTGTGTCGTCATTATCCTGCCGTCATTTACCATCTCCGCAGATAAAAAATTGATTTGATTCTTTTTAATTTTGTTTATTTCTTTATCATTGCATCCTTCTTTTCCGTTTCTCTTGACCCATAATCTGTAAGCGCTATGATAGCGCCCAGGAAGATAGCCGTATGGCCAATTGGCGGACGGACGGTTTTCAGAGCACTTTCAGCAGTTCGACCAGGATATCGGTCACAATCCTCATATGGCTCAACTCAACCTGTCAAGGAAGCAGAAGGAAAAAGTGGACGCTTGACTGGCAGCTCAAAGCTTTTTGCTGATGCCGTTGTAGAGGATGAAGGTTGCGCTATTTCTGGTGACTCTAGGGACCATCTTCGCCTGACACAAGGTCCCGTCTGGACTGGTGAAGAACCTACATCAGATGCTGTACTTCGTATGCTTGTAGATGCTCACAAGCCGCTTAGAAATCAAGGAGGCATCAAACACAATGCTTCAGAGGAAAAGATAAAGGGATGGATGAAGGGCTTCAATATCGAACCTAGGGTTGGAGTCGCTCCACCACAAGCCCAGGAGAACGATTCGATAGAGGATATCCCTCACAGGACGAAGATACCGCCGCATCTGCACCGACCATGGTACTCCACATACACTGGAGGGACGCAGGCAGCCGAAGAACCTAGGGTGAAATATGGAATATTTAACAACAGACGCCAAGATGGCACTTCTCTTACCAATTTACTTGAACTCCAGTTGTCCCACAATGCCGATAACAATGTTTGCGCTCAGCTCAAAGCAGTCCGTAAATCAAACAAGATTATGGGTCGCTTGGATAATGCTCGCGAGGGGGCCTTGGACTACAAATTAGGTCTACCACCTAATACTCCGCATCTGGTGTCGTCGGGCGAAGACGAAGTAACGAAAGAACAGACGTTTCGGGGAAATAAGCAAATGAAGGGAAGTAGTGTGCTTGGTGCCCAAAGAGGCGGATCTAGTGGTATGAGAGCTTGGGCGGGACTGGTAGAAGATCGAATAGTGGTTTGTCATGTGCTCTCAAAACAGGAATGTGATGCTGATATCAATTGAGTAGCGTGCTAAAGGTAAATGGATTCCGTAGACGATATGACTTCTAATTTATGGATACAGAGGCTGGATTTTTCAACAATACTGCTGGCAAGGGAAAACCCATACTTAATGATCAAGAAGCTCGAAATCCGCATATAGGTGCATATTCTTTCCAGAATGAGGAGCTGCGCTGACGATGTTTCAGAGAGAGGAGAACTGTATATGAACCGTATTGTAAAACGCCAAGGTGCTCTTCCGCCATGGATAGAACTCCTCAATCTTTTGGATTCAAACTTAGCGACTTTTCGATCTACTCTGCTTTCTACTTACAAGATTCATTTGGTTCGAAAAATCATTTCAACAACCTCCCTGCAGCCCCTTCCTCCAATACATATGATCCCAGACAGAGATGCTGAATGGGAGGCAAGAGAAATCAAATTTCATCAAGAGAATGTTAAACAGATTAATGATCTGATCCGTAGAATGAACGCTCAAGCTCCATCGCCTGCAAGGAGGCATCTTGTCACTCTTGAGGGAGAACTCAATAGAATTAGAGGCAATGTAATAAAGGAAGAAGTTTGGAAAGAGATCAAGACTAGAGCAGAGCAAAATGTCAATCACTCTCTTCAAAAGCAGTATACTAGAATTACACCCTCTCTTTTTCGAGGTGGAACTTGGGATAAACTGAAAAATACGACTAGAAGATCATTTAGTGCTATAGTCAACTTAGATATCAACCCAACAAAGAACCTTAATGGTCAAAATTTAACCGGCTCCTCAAAGAATGCTTCAGATGAAGACAGCTGGGAAAATTCGCATGAACAGACAAGTGATGCACAGGATCCAAAACCTTTGAGACTTGTAGTCATGATCGGAGTCGGCTTTATTGCTGTTATTTATCTCTATCGCTGGCCGGTTCGTAATGACTCTCACAACTTGCCTGCATCGCCTTCACCTGGAACTTTTACGACCACCGTCAACACAGCGATTGCTAAACCTACCTCCGAGCCGCCTCCCACGATTATCCATATCATCCGGACATACGTTTATGAACCAATTGCAACTCTAGTTCGATTCTTTCAACTTGCTTTCTTGTTTGGTCCTGTCATTTTGTTGTCGCCCATGATATTCGTCGGCAAAACAGAGAAACTGAGGCGTTCAGGACGATCAATCAGCGGTGAACAAGAGAATTGGGGAGCAGTCTGGTGGTATGGTTTCCTTGTAAAGCAAATGGAGCGCGCCGGACCCTCTTTCATTAAACTCGGACAGTGGGCTGCTTCTCGTGCAGATCTTTTTCCCGCGGCCCTTTGCGCAAAGATGGGCAGGTTGCATTCCAACGGTAAACCACATAGTATGAGTTATACTCATCATATATTGGAAAGTGCCTTCGGTGTCAAACTCCTAGATATCTTTGAGGATTTTGATGATGAGCCAATCGGATGTGGAGCAATTGCTCAGGTGCATTCAGCTACCTCTTATTACATTCTAATGCTTATCATGGTATAGGTCTATAAAGCAAAACTTCGACCAGGAATCTTCGCAAGTGCAGAAGCAGAAGATCATGATTCCAACAATCTTGTCACCCCTCAAACTGCCAGTGTTGCTGTCAAGGTTATCCATCCATATGTTCGCGCAACCATCCGAAGGGATATTGCTATCATGTCTGTCTTTGCAAAGTTCATTAATGCTCTCCCAGGGATGCAATGGATATCTCTACCTGAAGAGGTCATCGTTTTTGGAGAAATGATGAACTCGCAATTAGATTTACGAGTGGAAGCTCATAACTTGGATAAATTTCAACAGAATTTTAATAACAGAGGTCGAAGAATAACTTTCCCTACGCCAATTAGACTATGTGATGAGAACAGGAGACAAAGTGAAACGATGAAGGAAATATTGATTGAAGAGTTTGAAGATGCTTTGCCACTCAAATATTTCTTGAGTAATGGCGGGGGACCTTATGACCACAAAATTGCAAGTATTGGACTTGATGCCTTCTTAGTAAGTGTATCTAGATAAACGAAAAGTTAGGTAACTAACAGATCTCAAAGGAAATGCTGTTATTAGACAACTGGACTCATGGCGATCTTCATCCTGGTAACATCATGATTCGCTTCTACAAGCCTACAACGACCGACTATCTATTTCCTCTACTTAACAAATCCACAAAAAACTCAATTATTCCTGCGTCTTCAAATCGTCAAGCTTCGTCTTCTATCGTCCCCGAAGATATTGTTCACTCTCTTGCAAATTGTGCACAGAATCAGGAAGCCTGGCAAAGTCGTCTTGAGGAACTTCATGCTGAAGGATTTGAACCACAGCTGATATTTATCGATGCTGGGCTGGTGACTTCACTGGATCAACACAATCGTCGAAATTTCCTTGACCTTTTCCAAGCTGTTGCTGAATTTGATGGCTATAAGGCCGGTAAACTTATGATTGAGCGATGTCGTACGCCCGATTACGCGATTGACGAAGAAACGTTTGCCCTGAAGATGCAGCATATTATCTTGAACGTCAAGTCGAAAACTTTTTCACTCGCCAAGATCAAAATTAGTGATCTTCTTACAGATGTACTGAGAGCTGTCAGGCAGCATCACGTCAAGATGGAAGGCGATTTCGTCAATACAGTAATATCGATATTGTTATTAGAAGGAATTGGTAGGCAATTGGATCCGGATATGGACTTATTCAAATCTGCTTTACCGATATTGAGACAGTTGGGGAAACAGATGGGAACAATGGAGGCCATTCAAGCTACGCCTACTGGTAATATCTTGGCCATGATAAAGGTAAGCAAATTACTCGCATCGTTTGAAACGCGCTTAATTGTTATAGCTCTGGGTTTGGGTAGAAGCCAGGCAAGTGGCGGGAGAAGTATCGACTTTGGATCAATGGATCAAGGTATGTTAAAGTCCTCATTTCCGCATTTCGTTGTTAACCGATTATAGTACGACCGTCTTACGCCATCAATCTAGAAGCAGGATCATGTTGTATTGTAAATGAAAGTCTGTTGTGGCACCTCGTAAAATCAATGCAAGATTATAATATACAATGGTGTGATGATATAAACTGTACAAGCGCATAACCTCCTTTGTCTCCTTTCAACGCGCCATCTTCTATCTGTTCCTCTTGGATCGTCCATATGCCTGCAAGATTGCCAAGACAGGACTGAATTTCTCACTTGTCTCTGGTTCAATATCCCATTTTGTGCCCCTCAAAGTTGATTTCCCCGCTCTGTTGGCTCCCACCGTACCTTTCAATTCCAAATCATTTCCATTCTCTGATGACTTCTCTCTAAACTTACTCCTTAGGATTCTGCTCACTGCTTCTCTTGATATTCCAAATTTCTGAGACAACATTGTTCGAGAGAAGCGTTCTGGATCTAGTGAGTGAAGAGTGCGAAGTCCAGCCATGGCGGAGAACGTGAGTTTTTTGGTAGGTTCCCAAGGTCCACGGAGAGCTTGTTCGCTTCTCTGTTCCGCATAAAGGTTTTCTTCGAGAGGGACGGGGGCAGGCATTCTTTCTACGGCATGTCTAGGCGACGGTGGTGGACGAAGAAGAGGGCGATATGTCATCTTTCCCTTGGAGCGAGACTTTTTCTGCTGCTTTGAAGTAGCGGAAGAGGTTTCTTTGATATGCGTTTGCTCTACAAAAACGTCTTGCTGAGCCTGTGAGACAATTGCGCTAAATTCGCTTTTGGGTAGAAATGTCTTGGATGAAAGAACGAAAGACTTGGAAAAGATGTGTTCTCGTTGTCCACAGATATGACACATAATCTGTTTCACACGCGGACGGACAGAGGAAGAGGATGCCAGACAAGATGTCATAGTCGCAGATAAAATGATATTTAGATATGTTTAATATATTAGAAATTAAAAGATGGCAGAATATTTTTTCAAGTAAATATTATTAATTACAAAAAAAGCTTCCGTTAACAGTCTGTTTATTTGCCCTTATCACAAGACTTTCTTAAACTAAAACAATGCGATGCTATTTTGTAGGGAACAAGAAAGGCTAAGTCTAGTAAAAAGTATACAAACTTTGTTGGGACGAGCTTGATCTGGTGGTATTGTCAAATAGCCAGAATGGGTTTTTCTTACATTTAGGTGGTGAACAGGCGCTATGCGTGTATAGGCCATATGAATCATTGATTTGGTCAGCTTCTAAGAGATCGCTTTTGTAGTCGACCAAATGTGTTACCATATACGGAGAACATCGAAACATATGCCTTGTTTCTTTTTTTTAGAGGATTCAATAGCTACGAATGTCGCTCATTTCATTACCTGGAAGTGTTGTCATCGGGTCATCGGTAGTATTATTAATTCACCCGAAAACTGACGGCGCTTCTTCTATACAGGGCTCATCTTACAGATAGGAAGCTTATATCCTAGAAGGTCCCAATATTTTCTTCTTACACCTTTCCATACTTCTTCGCGTTGGCTTTCAGGAATGAGAACATCATGCCACTCAGTTTCAAGACCAATATCTTGAAGATGCAGGTCTGCCAAGCTCGAAGACACAGCGTAGATCGTTGGATCTGGTATAGTATGTTAGCATCTGTAATAGATGGAAACATGTTGTGAAGACGAAATACTTACTAGTAGCTCCAAGGCCATTCCAGAAAGAAAATCGACCATTCTCAGCATCTAATATATCGGGAAGAATCTCAAAGAACGTCTTAAGATCTAGGCAATATTGAAAATATTTATTTATTTATTCTCGACGCAAGTACACCAGTTTCACTGACCTTCATATCCTTCCGCAAAAGTATCCACAAAAATTGCGTCAAACCCCGTTCCATCTGGAGTTCCAGACAAGACCTCGCCAAGTTTTTCTCCGTCCAATAACCAGTCTTGCCAGCGCCCTTCAAGAATACGAACATTGGGAAGAAGATGAAAACCTTTTTGGCGGATGTATCCAAGGACTTGGGGATGCGCTTCAATGATAGTATGATGAGATGGCTTAGGCTCACATGCTTGAAACAAGCGATCAATCTGAGGGGTTTCAGTTCGAGTGAGCTTTAATTATCACAAAACAACAAACATACAATTCCAAGTCCGAAGCCGACGTTGAGGACAGACATACCTGCCTTACCTAACTGAGCCTTGGGATGGTCTTTGGTCAACAGTCGGACGTGCTCAGCCACTTGAGACTTGGATTAGTCATGCCGTGGATAAGATTTTGCGCTGATGTACTCAGAGGTTCTTCCCATCCCATCATGACTCTACATTCGTATTTAATCATATGTTCTCCACTCTTTTGGGTATTGGTGAACTTACCCATTACCATCTTCGTCAAGAACCCTTTCTCTGCCATCATTTCCAGAGTCCCAAGTGAGTTTACTCTTGAGAAATACAAGGTTGTCTCCAGCAGAGGAATTGTCCTCAGCGCGGAGGGTTATGTTCCTTGTAACATCTGACGAGGAAGATCCAGCTAAGGCATGATGAAGCATTTCTTGACGAGCAAACTTAGCATCGTAATGTACTCCTATGCGGGCACAAACGCACCACTCCTGATACCCTCATTCCTAATAATCTCCCAGCCCTCTTGATCACCAAGTGATAAACAAACCTCTCCTGCTGTCCGGCCCCATTTATCGACAGCATTCCATACTGCGCCTCTTTGCAGAAGAAGTCTCAAAAGCTCTGGTTCTTTCCTTTCAGCGGCATAGTGCAGCGGTGACCATCCCAAGTCATCGTCCTGGAACCAAGCAGGAGCACCAGCTTCTAGCAAGGTTGCAATACTTGAAGGTGAATCTGTTTTTGTAGCAGAGATCAATGTTAATGCAAGTGAAGTGAGAGAGGGATCCAAATCCGTTACTTCATTGACCATTTTGTCTCTTTTTGGAGTCTTGTCGTTCTGTAAAGTAAAATAGAAAATGAAAATATAACTTTCAGAAATTTACTTATTTTAAAATAATAATAAAAATGTGCCTGAAATATGACTTTAATTGACAAAAAGAGTTGATAAAATATTTTGTACTCACAACTAATTAATCTTTCTTTAAAAATAATCTAAAAAGTGTTGAAAATGGAGATGGAAATGCTTGAAAGAGAGGAATGCTCATCAAGATCGCCCAAGAGACGACGGACAAATCGATCTATATCGGCAGTTGGCAGGAATAATGATCAACGAGAGAGTGAATATGTCTCTTTTGAGATACAGCCAGAGATACGGCCAGACGAGGAGGAAGAAGGCGACTTTGAAAATACTCGCAACAACGGAAGCCAAATCTATGAATCAGAGAGAGTTTTGAGGGGTAAAAGAGCATGGGTTACTCGCAAAGCTCGAAGAACACAAAAGCTAAAGAATGCTGACAAGTATATCCATGTTCAACCAGGTATCCTTCAAAACTGTTTTTAAACTGGTAGAAATCTGACGATCTTCAGCTCAGGTGCTGCCAAATCCTTCAACAGACCTTTTGAAATCCATACACTATCATGCGGCGGACTTTTATGCTTATCATTCACTTCTTTCAATTCCAAAGAAACGTCAAAGGGCAGCGCCGTTTCAGAACAAGAAACGCATAGAACTCTATAAGGACAGTCTGTCATTAGGGAGTGGTGCGGCCAGGGAAGAAAGAAACTCCGACAGTGAATCAGATGCCTCTGGAGGAGCAACAGCGGAGCATATGGATGATTGTCCCGACAGACGCCAGGCTGGAGAGCCAAAGGGTAAATACAAAGTCAGAGATATGTACAGAGCCATAGAGGGAGAGGGCTTGATGGCTATCGGTGGGTATCAACATCCATTTGGCTCAGAGTACGAATTGATACACAATAGGGATTCTAGTGCAAGAGTATATTGCTAGAAAGCTGCATGAGGCAGGGTATTGCTTCCCACAAAGGGCACAAGACCAATACAATGATTCCGAAGACGAAGGGAGCGAACAAGACGTAAGCAACGGCGAGAACAATGGGGAGGATGACGACAATAACAAAGAAAGTAATGAACATTGCTAAAGTCTGTTCTCGCTCATCCTGAGCTACCTATCAGAAACCCTTGCAATCAAGTGTGTAATTAATTCATCGAGTTGCATCACGCCTCCTGGCCACTGACAGCCTCATAGGCACCTCTACCTCCTTCCTTTGCCATACTCTTGCCCATTGCTAGCTTTCTTCTGTATGTCCTCCATCCTTCGGGTGGTATTTCGTAAAGCCTCATGTAATCAATGTCGTCATCCGGAAACCAGAAATCAGAACAGTTCTTCAATACAGTCAGCACCTTTCATAAGGTTTTTTCAAGGGATTTACTTTAAGCATTCCCATATCAAACGGATTCTGGTCCCTACCGGCTCTTCTCATCCCACCCAAAGCCTGTCCTCTCGTGAAACGGTCCAGCCCTAGAACATTGAGCAGTGGACCTGTCAGCATTGTCCAAAGATGACCGCAAATGTGAAGGATTATGTTTTGTTGCCCATGTCCATGTGCGCCGTGGCGACATTGCGGCCCATGAACATGCCCTCCTACTTGAGGTAAGAGGACGTTCTCTTCTGCCTCATTTTCTCCAAAAGTTGATCCGCTTGGTTCAGATACAACTCCTTCCATACCGATGCTTGCACCTATCGAGGCGACCCGCTTCATCGCTCCACTCTGATCTCTCAAACTTTGGCCTCCGCGGCCGCCCATAAACCCATATCGTCCCAGATTAGACACTTCAAAAGTCGTCATCTGCCTCGATATCTGCCAAAGGTGAGAAATAGCGAGGACAAAAGTCCATGTGAGTTGCAAAGTGGCCCATAGCGCAGTGGCAAGAAGGAAAGGATCATAGCTTCCAGCACGACAAAGAGTTGTAGACATATCGCAAAAGGTAAGACCGGGTGAGGGTGATTGTATGTATTCGGGGGCATTTTCAAGGATGTCTGACGAAAGTCAGCCATAACAATCCGAAAGAGGACCCTTGTCGCACTGACAGGCAATAGTGAGTTTGTTAAACAAAAGAATTCCACCTATCAAGAAAAGAACGAATAATAAGAATGATCGATGGTTGTTTGTACCAACTAATGCAACAATCAGTCATGTTTGCTCTCGTTGTTTGCTACATTGACCTACCACAGTTCCATATCCACGGACAATGGCTATGCGACATCAGCTGCCGCCCACCTTACTCAACCAATAAAATAACCTTACTGATCAAATTTTGCTACACAACGCTCACATGTTCTACAATGTTTCGACCGTAATGGCTTCTTGGCCTTCAGATGATATCAGACCGGCTCCAAATTTTAATACAGAAAGAGCTTACCATGCAAATAATACAAAAATTTGTTCCATTTAATCTTCCGGCGTCCACAAGCTCCTCTAGAACCTCTTTAATCTCCGCATCTTTCTCTCCTTTTGGCACAAACCCAGGATCGCTCACTATGGCTGTGTAAAGAGACCAAGCGCATCCTGCAATCATCACACCAAAGCTTAGATTACTAGTTGCATGGCCTGGGGTCCCCAAAAGGAGCCGACTCAGCCAACACCATCCAACACAAAGAATGCTCGCGATAATTAATGAGGCGAAGTAATTCGAAGCTGAGATTTTGTCTTGCGTCTTGATATGACCGAGCAAGGTGTAGACGATGGTCTTAAGGGATTGTCAGCATAAACCTTTCTCACAGCCTGCAAAGACCATTAGTCTTTTGTATAACTCACATATTGTATGGCCGCAAACTCGCCAATTGCTAAAGGAATAGCCAAATAGATTGGTAGCCAGTCAAATGTCTTGAAAATCATCGCCAAGCCCACAGCGGGTAGAACAAAGATGGCCAATTCTGTATTTCTCTGAGCGCATTCAGCAAAGACCTCTTAGTGAAACACTTATACCCACAGGATTGAATTTTCCTTCAACTTTTCGTCCTTCAACAGTCCAACCTGCTTCCTCTAAACCCTTTTCAAAAGGCGCGAGCCCTTTTAATTCCTCCGACATATCCCTAGGAGTCTTTCCAGACTCTTCTTTTGCATGCAAATTTGCGCCAGCTTCGACCAAATGTCGTATTGAAACCTTGTTACCCTTCACAGCAGCCCAATGCAAAGGTGTCATACCAGCGTTGTCTGTTGTGTTAACGGAAGCTCCGTGGCGAATGAGGAGATCTACAGAAAGTGCATCACCTTGGTAGGCTGCCCACATCAGAGCCGTATGACCATCCTGGTCTTTCCCGTCAATGGCTACTGGCTGATGTAGCTACGACAATTAATGGTCATTAATCATGACTGTTGCTCATGAACCTCACCATATATAGTAATGGCATAACTGAACTGGAGTGGGCAATAAGATGTAATGTGTTGAATCCTTGCGAATCATGTATATTCGGGTCCGCTCCTCTCGATATCAGTAGATAGATTACATATAAATGACCATTCCTGCAATGCTCGTTGGTGCTTTTCCATTTCCACCTGCAGACAATACATACCTAGCTGCCCATTGCAAGGGAGTAGCTCTCAATTCTCCGCCTATAGCATCCACCTCGGCTCCGTTATCCAACAAGAAGCGACACGTTCCCATGTGTGCGTTGATAGCAGCCCAATGTAGCGGTGTTACACCTTGAGAGTCTCGTATGGAGATATCCATGGAAGGATTTTCACGTATCATCGCTGCTATAGAAGCCGTATCTCCTCTCTGAGCATGAGAATGAATGCTGAGCTATAAAAAAACAACAAATCAGCTCAATTTCTCCTCTGTCAATCGTCCACGCATTATAAAAGGTAGAGACAAACATCGTTATAAATCGGTGATTCCCTGATTGTTTCCAGTCCTACTTCTTGACTATTTCTCTCCGTCTCGTCCTCCTCACCTCCTTCGTCCTCCTCTTCGCCTGAGTTTGATCCTGCTGCATCTATTGCAGAACGCTCAAAGATTCCTTGGACAGAACTTGGGCTTGTACCAAAACGCTTAATGTCCGGTGTTACGGCCATCCTCTGTATGCTGGATTCCATTATTGCGTTTTACGAGCTAGGCTCTCACAGAGACAGGGAACCAGTCGAGAGGTTTAATGGGCTAGTTGAGTCAGATGAAAAAGAAAAAACAATTCAAAAGGTAAATTTATGTTTCAATTTAAAAGTTGGTCATTTACATGCTGTGTAACCCAAAGGATTAGAATAGAAGTGGAGGCCATGTCCGGACGTTTTGGGTTACAGGCGGACACTAAAAAACGCATATGAAAAGATCAATACGTAGATGAAGGATGAGACAGGAATGAACATGAGCTAACAGGAAATAAATACATACTGGCTGTATGTATATGACTTGACTAGATATACGATGTTGATGATATCCCATACCGGAAGCCACTAAAGCATTCTCAATCAAGGAATAAGCTAGAACCAGACGTCATGCTAATTCTTGATTGACGATGAGCCAAGTGGTACAGCGGCTTCGAGGGTATAACCTCTACCGTACGCTCACTGCTCGTCAACTTCCATACTGTCCTGCTCAGCTGTTACCTCTTCGGACAGGTCTGCTCTGTTCCCAGGCCGTCTATGTTCAGCAAATGACGCCGGAAGCATAGCATTGGTAGTATGTTCGCTGTGGCTCGTCTGCTTGTCTGGCTTTCTATCAGCTGTAACTATAGACCGTCTGTTAGCCTCATTCAAAAGGAGAGTGGTGATTTACCCCAAGGTCTTCGATCCATGGGGCATTGTTGCTGAGACTCATCTTCCTTTTGTCCAATCCACTTCAATAGACAGTGCATATGAAACACATGTGTACATTCTCCCCAAACTGGGACAATTTTTCAGTCCTTGCCATTTTACCATTGAATCACGCTCACTCAACGGGCAATCGTCTCCTGGGACCTTGCACTCGGGACATGTGCTCTCAAATGGAGCTTGGCAGATACCACAAATCTCTTCATCGTCGTCATCATCCATTATTCCTGCATCTGGAGACGCATAGTGGTATAACTTGTGGGGCTCATCCGAAACGTCCCAAAGCCAGTAAGCCACAGCATTGTAGGAGCTGATCTTGACTTTCATTATTTTCGTTTTGTTTTGTTTAGGTCGTTAAGCTATAGGAAGTAGGCGGCTTCGCTGACAGGGATCCTTGGCTTGATAAATAAGAAATGTAAAAGGAGATAACTAGCGTGACATTTAAATTGGAATAGAAAGAACCAAATAAACCAACAGATAAATTTAATTACGTAACAATTTAGCCAAACCTCCGTCCATAAAGACATAAGAAAGCAATATTGTATTATATCAACTCTTCATTACATTTTTTACATTGTCAATATTTACAAGCCATATTGAGCAGTAGCAATATCTACAGATTCTACTTTACTTTGTTTGCCATAGAAAGAGCTCCGGTGGTACGAATATCGACAAGGACGACGTTCTCTCTTCGGATTGATATTGAGACATCTTTTAGATGGCAACCCTATCAAAACCACCATATAGCTCTCTTGATTGCTAAGAATCTTCTTATGAATAGACTTCTTGCTTATAGACTGGAGCTGTACCAATATTTGTGGCGGTTGAGCGCATTGCATAATATAACGGATAACCCACATCCCTACAATATCTATTGCCTGTTTCGTCCGTTACTTCCTCCACATTGAAAAAGAAATCAAAAGAGTAACAGAAGATATACAACTTCGCCTTGCCTTCCAGAAAAAACCCAAAAGACATAGACGTATCAAAATCGACCCAAAAGGTACTTGGTGTATGTAAATGGTTTAGCATGCGGGGGAAATCGTGCTGTTTAGAAGAAAAAAATGCGAATGATGACAGAAGTGATGGAGGAGCGAGGAGGAACTCGCATAGGGCTTGGTTCAACAAGTATCCCATCTAATCAAGAGAATAGTGACAATGCCTGAAATTTGCGAAAACGGTCAACAGCTTAGAGTTGAAGCTGCTTGGGTTGCTCCCAAGAGTATTCAGGATTGCCAAAGTGGCCATAGGCCGCGGTTTTGAGATACTGAGGTTTTTGGAGGTTGAGGGTTTGGACTGTAACACACATCAGCAGCCGCTTTACTTTATGTTTTCCTCAGCTTACCGATAAGTCCAGGTCGGAGGTCAAAGTTTTGCCTGATAATGTTGACGAGCTCAGCATCGCTCTTCTTTCCGGTACCATAAGTGTCAACAAAGATGGACAGAGGCTCGGCAACACCAATAGCGTAAGAAAGTTGGACAAGAGCTCGGTGAGCAAGGCCGGCGGCCACAAGGGATTTGGCAATCCATCGGGCAGTATAGGCAGCGGATCGGTCAACCTTGGACCAGTCTTTACCAGAAAAGGCACCGCCACCGTGGGCACCCCAACCGCCATAGGTGTCGACAATGATCTTTCGGCCAGTGAGACCGGCATCACTCTGAGGACCGCCAATGACGAATCGACCGGAAGGCTGGATGTGGTAGATGACTCGGTCATCGAGGAGGTTCTTGGGAATAACCTTCTTAATGATCTTTTCGAGAATCTCCTCACGAATCTTCTCAGTGGAGATCTCCTCAGCATGCTGGGTGGAGATGACAATGGTGTCAACACGAAGGGGAATCATAGCTCCCTCTTCGCTTTTTTTGTACTCGACAGTGACTTGAGTCTTGGAGTCGGGTCGGAGCCAGCCCAACGAACCGTCTCGTCGTGCAGCGGCCATGGCAGCGTTAAGTTTGTGAGCAAGAGTGATGGTAAGAGGCATCATCTCAGGAGTCTCATCAGTGGCGTAGCCAAACCTGAATCCACAGTCAGCATCTAATATTGTGCTGCTCGAGGGTAACTTACATGATACCCTGGTCGCCAGCACCAATAGACTCGAGAGAACCATGGTCGAGACCCTGGGCAATCTCGTGAGATTGTTGTTCAATGGCAACCAAGACGTTGCAAGTTTTGTAGTCAAAGCCCTTCTCTGAAGAGTCGTAACCAATCTGCTTGATAGTCTCACGAACGACCTTTTGATAGTCGATCTGAGCCTTAGTGGTGATTTCACCAAAGACCATAATCATGCCGGTCTTAGAAGCAGTCTCGCAAGCGACCTAGCATCATGAGTGCTATCCTTTTGACAGCTTGACCGCACATACCTTAGAGAATGGGTCCTGGGCCAAACATGCGTCGAGGATGGCGTCCGAGACCTGGTCACAGATCTTGTCGGGGTGGCCTTCGCCGACAGACTCTGAGGTGAAGAGGAAGCTACACCCATACGAATACAGTAATAAGAGTGACGCAGACACAAAGTGAAACCAATCTATTAGCGACTGCCGTCCAGCATCAAACGTGCTTGTTTAAAAAAAATTCAACTTACTGGCCAGGAGCAAGCTCAGTGGCTGTGCCGTTACCGTTAACAACAGTCATTTTTATGATTAAAAAGGAAAAGGAAAGGAAAGAAAACTAAAGAGTTGAGCTTATAAAGAAGAAGGCAAATTGTAAATAGAGAAAAAAATTAAAGAATTGAAAGAAATTATATATAGGAGAAAAAAAATGACCGCTACGCACGGACCCTCATTGAAAATTATTCAGGGCAACCATATCGTCCCATAAGCTGATGGCGTGCGAGCAGCGGAATCAAATTTATGTAAAGCCATTTTCATTTTGACTTTTGAAATGTTTCTGGTACTTTTTATACTTCAAAATTCTTTGCCCATCATTCTCAAAGCGCAGCAGTCAACATGATGAAGACGAGTTGAGACGGAGAATGATGTGACTCACCTCAAAACATGAACATCCAATCAGCCTGTCTAGTACTGGTGCTTCTGTTGTATCGTGGTGCCAGGCCTTGGGGTAATTGAGTTCAAGTCTTGATCTTCTCAATAAATATATCTTGGCCCTTTTCAAAGCCGCTGTCAACGCATAACACAGCATTTGAGGTTCCAAAGGCACCTTGGTTACTCACAGGAACTTTTTATAGTACTTTCAAGATGTTTTCAAGTGATGGTTACAAATGACGAATCATTGACCAAGTATCCTCTTTTCCTTCGCACGCTGTATTTGCGTTGGCCCTTTGATACCTAGCTTCGCTTGAAAAAATTTCGGTCAAGCTGGCACTGTGGGCATTGTAGCAGCGAGGGAGGCGTTCCATACTGCAAGGCGGACACGTGCCGGTAAGCTACCACTCTGGAGCAACGATGTAGGTTATTCTTACCTGCGGTTGACAGCTTCGAGCGCGAGTGTAGGAATGTGTCAGAGAATGATATTTACTTGTCAACGAGTTCTGTATTGAGAGCAGTAGTAATTGTCTCTACAGAATGGGAGTTTTTTCTCCTTCTCAAGCGTATTCTGTGACTCAGTCTCGAGAGGCGCATCAAACGGCAACGATAAGTTGACTCTTATCCATTTACGCCTTTCTCCTTTGCTTTTGATGAGTCACATCTATAGCTACCATTTGGGAAGCTTCTCTGAGAGCTTGTAAACTCCCAAGGCGAGGAGTACAGGTCCTCTGCCTCGCACTCACCACTGAAGAAGCATAGTTTGAACCACGAGAAACCCATGTGAGGCAGGAGCGTTCTTGTACTACTTTCAGTATTTTGGCATTAACAAGTGAGACAATGCTAATTGCTGGAAGATGTTTGATTTTGATAACTTGAGCGTTGACATTTAGATACCTTCTCTTATGCCATGAAAGCCATAGTTTTGAGAGCATATTGAACTATTCCCTCAGTTATATTCAAATGGCATTTCGCATATATAATGACCAATATATCTTTACAAATGTTTTAATTTAGTTAAATATCAATAACTGTATCAACTACATCATAAAATGTCTATGATAAATTACGTAATTTAACATCTCTAGACAACTCAGCATTCAAAGTCATGAAATCAAAACACAACGTTTGTGAAGCAATTCATATTACACGATAGAAGAAATTTATTACGCTGTATCACATATCAGCTGCTTGCTTGTATTCAAAATGTCAAAAGGAAGTCACTTTCTCGCCCTTTTTATCTCATCTTTCTTCATCTACATCCTCGCACTCTACCACTTTCTTCCAATCCCAATGCTCTCTGAAGAGATTGTGGACCAGTTACTTCCAGTGGTGCGTTTAACTCTCTCTATAAGTCCATGGCTATGACTGACCATATCTTTTACAGCTTCCTTGGTGGTTTCTTGTCTCCTTTGGAGCATACTCACTCTCATCACTCGGCCTTGGTCTTGTCAAATTTCACGATACGCCAGAAGCATATGAATCACTATTGAAGGAGATATCGCAAGCGAAGGACGAACTGAGAAATGCTGGTGTATCTGTGGATTGAGGTTGAGCGCCACATAGATGTCAATGTATTGTATGGCTGTTTTCATCTCCCAATGCGTCTAAGAGAAAAGATTATGCCTCTGGCAAGAACTGTAGAATACAGAATAGTACATCTGTTGTATGTTTAGCACAACATGTGATCAAATCATAACTATAACTACATCCTGTCCAAAGAGACATAAACATAAATCTATTACGAGCTCAAAAGCTCCTGCATCTCCCTCTTCATGCGTTGCATTTCCTCATCAGTTTCCACTTCCTCGGCCTTGGCGATTGAAGACATTAGTAATAACTTTGCAAAAGACAGGAAACGTACAGGCAAAGATGCGCCAACTGCGCCAGCTTGTCCTAATTTCCCGTCAGTAAGCTCGTACAGGACTTTGTCGACTTCTGCGTCGGCTTCTTCTTCCAATTCATCGTCATCAAGAGTGTCAAGCATCTCCTCCGTCATTTCTTCCATAATGCCGCTCTACGCGCGGTTTTTCAGTCATACAAACCTAGCGTAACATGAAATACATACCTTTACCATCTCCATACTCATCTCTCTCATTGTCGCGCTCAGTTGGGATAGTTTGACTAAAGCGTTGGCCGTCTTCATGATCTCTGTACTCTTGTGGAACGCTCCAGTAACTTTTACCATTGCTATTATGTGTCAGAAGGACACCTCATAGTAACAAAACACGCCAACATAGCTGATGCTGGAGTTGCATGTTGACACTCTTTATCCTTGCTTTTGAACTCTCCAGTCTATCCCTTTGTTTGTTCGCTCTCACAACTTCTTTTGCCAGCATCCTAGCAGACTTGACGTCATTTGCTTTGGCTAATTGCTTCAGCTCTATTCTTGATTTCTGCGTTGCAACTTCAAGCTGTCACATACATGAGTGTCATGTATGCACTATGGTTTTGAGATGACAATATTAGACAATACCCACATTCCGTATTTCCCTATCAAGCTGCCGCTCTTGCTGTCGGAGTTTTCCCTGCCATGCCCGGACTTTCTCCTCTGGAGTAGGACCATAAAGCCATCTGTTTACTGATTTCATGTTGAAAAAGTTGACAGATGTGAATGAGAGAAAGAGCAGTTACGATATGTGATGCGAAAGGATGCTCCCCCCAGATATAGGTAGTTTAGTCGTTGTCAATTCAAATGTCTTCGATTTGTCTAGTTCTTTATTGTCTTTTTGAATGGTATATGAAAGATTAGACTTGTTGGAAAAGAGTAACTTGGAAGAGATCAACTTGATAATAAAAAGATCCAATTCATGATGGAATTGGCGGACATTACCGCTTTCGGTCATGTCCGCCTTTCAGTCATGTCCGCCTTTCAGTCAGGCATATAGGCTGCTTGAGGTCATTCCACAAAATGAGAATTGATTTGTGAAATTTACAACTCTTTTTCATCTATTACATCTTTCCATTGCCATTTTGGAATGAATACTCAGAGACAAATAGCGCTGCATTCGCTTGATTTGTCTCTCTTTTGCTCCAAATGGCAGACTATCCTCCTTCAGATCACCACTTTGAAATAACCAAAAGCGTTCTGGGTTTACCTCTGGAGGCGAGGCGAGGTATGTAACTGTCAATTTGACACTTTGCTGCACCGATGAAGACCAGAAAAGTAACTTACCGTTATTTCAGAACTCTTGACCACTCTACTATCGTCTTTACCACGCGATGGTCAGTCTTTTGAAAGGGAATCGACTTCTGGCTAATGGTTTGCTCGTTAGATGTACTTCATCTAGGCGATAGAATAAAGGTCTCTTGTCAGAAAGATATAATAGGAGTAAGCTTTGTGTGGTTGGATGCCGCTGTCAAGGGCTAAATTAATATATACTTAGTTGTTGCCACCCGAAATATCTTATCTTATCCTTGCAAGGCTAGATTTGAAAGATTTATTGAATTGTACTCTGGTAAGCCAGACATGGGCAGGTCTATGTAATCAACAGGGTTTGTCTCTGTGCGTACTGATGATACCAAGCTCATTGTTTTGACTTAGCGCTCTGGGCTTTCCTATGCTCTGTACATGATCCGCCTATTCGCCCCTTACCCATTTCCTGGGCAGAACTTAATGCCCATCGCATACTGCCCTCGCCGATGGAAGTCATAGGAGATCCTTCTTTTGATGTTTCCTCGTCTGATGAGCATATGGTTAATCAAATTGAAATTGTTGGCAGCTCGACAGCAACAATTAGCAGTGGGACCGATCCCTTTGGTATGACGGGAGGACTGAGAAGGAATGTATGGGAGAGACGTGGCGTAATCAATAGGGGTATGCTTCCCTTGCAATTGCAAAGCTCGCTTTCTGTCAGCCATGAAGAAGTTAAAGAAAAAGATCATCCTATTCTGTCTCATATCGATGTTCCTTCAGCAAACCCTCAAGCCAACTTTAAACATCTCTACATTGTGCACCATATTCTTCTCAAAAGAATGACAGAATGTCGGCCTGTAGGTAATATTGATCCCTTCTACAAGGCTTCATTTGAACGCAAGCCGCCCGAAAAAAGAGTACGCCCTCTTCCTCGATTGAGGACGATCGATGCAATATCGTCGCTCCGACATGGAGGTTTACCAGGACATTCAGAGGCAATTTACTCACTGACTCTCATCAATCATTCCATGAAAATTACCATGTCTCAAAATTGTTCGGAATGTAATACTCAATTGAATATGTCGTGCGGGTCTTTCTATGACGCTGAGAGACACTTTCAACAATATACAAATATCACAACACTTGATAGTGTACTTTCGTCTCCTCACCAGCACTCACAATCAGGATCTACCTCAAAGGGTGTGATTTATGGTCGGGATTGGTTACTCTCGGGTTCTCGGGACATGACTTTACGTTTGTGGCAACTATCTCCTAATCCGCGTGTTGTTAAAATCTTCCACGGTGGTCATACTGGCTCTGTACTTGCTCATTGTATAGTGGAAATCCCGTTCTCTGCTTTATCGCCTTTACTTATGTCTCAACAAACGCAAATCAAATGTCCTTTGCCAAGCAAAAATGGAGAGGAAACCATGAAGATAATGGCTGTCAGTGGTGGGAGTGACGGCAAAATCTGTTTGTGGGATATTGAAGGTGGGACAGAGGGACCTATCAGGTGTGTACAAGCTCATGATGATTCGGTTTTGTGCGTAAGGGCGGAGGGAAGGAGAATTGTGACTTGTTCTAAAGGTGCGTATTGCAATAACAATATGTAGGTAGCTGATATCCCATGAAGACAAAACTATTCGGTTATTTGATTTGCCCTCTTTTGAAGAGCTTTTGGTCATTGGCAGGACGGAAGGCCCATCTTTTCATCGCGGGGCAGTGAATGCTGTCGCATTATTCAAGGATTATATGTACGTATTGCTTTTCAAACAATTGAGCAGTCAATAATATAATTAAAGTATCTCGGCATCTGGAGATAGAACACTTCGACTATGGTCTAGCCACACAGGTTCTTTACTAGCTTGTACTTCAGGACACACACGCGGTATCGCAAGTATTGACTTTGTACCAACGGCACTAGCCCCTTCCATGCTATCAGAAGGGCAGAGCTGCAAAGCGATGATCGTCACTGGTTCGTCAGATGCTTGTATCAAGGCTTTTCACGTCATTGAATGTCAGCCATCTCTAGATGGAGAAGATTCTGCCTCTGATTACTCGATGGATCTTGCATCGGGACCAAGCCCTTCCGGTAGTCACGACGGTTTGTCTCAATTACAATCACCCAAATCAGCCGTCTACCTATCTGAGGATGGAAACCGAGTCATACTGAAAGAAACATGTTCGTTTTGGTCACCTTGCGTTTGTCCTCCGGGTCTTGCACGGTTTAGCGCAGATGGATGTATGAGATGTTTGAATAGAGGACATCTGGACCTGGTTCGGTCGGTGTGTTTTGGAAAAGGAGTGGTGTTAACAGGAAGCTATGATGCGACTGTCAAGGTGAGTCATGGTTGATGAAAACAACCACGAGACTGTCATTGACGATTCAAAGATGTGGGATGTGGCCACAGGTAAAATAGTGGCCGACCTGAGCGGCGGCCATACTGGACGACTGTTTTCGGTGGTCGGTGATCGGTTGCGAGTGATATCATCTGGTTTGGATTGCCGTCTGAATGTCTGGGACTTCTCAGAAGATCTTGACACATCATTTGTGGAGTCTTAAGCTTTGCCCGTGATCGACTACGGATAATGATGAGGAAACATACTTTGGAGGATACCTGTATTTAGATACATATACAATGTTGTAATATGGATTTGTATTAGGCAAAATGTAGTAGTATAATAACAATCAGATGTTTGTCATACAAAAGACTCTAAGTCAGCAACATTGTCCTTCTCAAGCCGATCCACTCGAATGGGCGCCGATGGACTAGTGAGAGATCTGTGTCGGCGTTCGCCAGCTGCTTGGCTTGGAAAAGATGAAAAGAGGTCTGGATGTTTAGGCATAGGGTGTTCCCTAAATAAAAAAAAGACGTTTAGCGGCACATCAGGTTCCTAGTAAGATAGCGTACGTGAAATAAGGATGATGGCCTCCTTCCTCTGCACTGATCCTTCTTCGAGGATTGTAAAAGAGAAGAGAGGAAAGTAAACCATGGCCGTTGGATGTGAGGTGTTTAAACTTCTGCCGTAATGTTGAATACCTACTACTAGTCAGTTTTGCAGAGATGTCAATGATTATTGAACCGACATTGGGCCTATTGGATTGATTTTTTGGACTATAGGTAGAGACGAGTACTCAGGCCAGATTTCGTCATTAGGTCTTCCAAGTAACTGAAATATCTGTAAAATACAAAATTATAATGAACCCCTCTTCATCTCACAAAAAGGACTGACCTTATTGATTTGGTCAATTTCTCCTCGACCTGGGAACAACGGCTCCGCTTGCATAAGCTCAGCAAATATACATCCTATGGACCACATATCAACGGCCATTGAATACTCTGTTGCACCCAAGAGCAGTTCCGGAGCACTAATTTTAATGGTTAGTTGATCCTCAATAAATCCATCTGAACAAGAATCAATTCACCGATACCACAAAGTCACAACCAATTGTGTCATGTCGCCCAAGGGATCACCAAATTTCCTTGCAAGTCCAAAATCTGCAACTTTTATACGTCCACGGTTGTTCATTAGCAAGTTTGAAGTTTTGAGATCTCGATGAAGCTAGTGGGCAAGAGATGAGATTATTTTAAGACGTGGTGAAGAAAATCTACTTACGATCCAATTGGCATGGCAGTGAGCTACAGCGGAAAGGAGTTGCATCATGATGGTTTTGACTTCTGATTGCAGAAAGGGATGAGGCATATCTGCAAGTAATGTTTTGAGGTCATGTTCAATAAAAGGCATGACAATAAACACTCTGTATAACTTTCAGTACTTGCCGTTGTCCATCAGCGTTAGGAATATTCACTGATTTAGTGTATTTCCAACAACAATCTCTCGGATTCCCACTACATTCTCATGATTACCAGCAATCATCAACGCCATAACCTCCCGAAGGCTCGTAATAGGAAAACCCTGTTTCTCTTCATCAAGCTTGAGTTTTTTCAGAGCATATATCTCTCCAGTATCATTACACCGTGCTCGAAAGACGACACCATATGTTCCTTCCTCAATGTGATTCAAGCGGGTATAGTTGTAAACCGATCGGCAAGACATTAATGGAGGGTGTGCAGAGCGATCAGGGGCAAATTTAGACCGTGGAGGTGGGTAAGAGGGTATTACTGAGGAGATGGCAGGAGAAATGGTCTCGGGACAAGTATGGCGGGAGGGAGATTGTACTTTTGTAGGCGAGGAGGGAGATTTACTTATCCCTTTTAAAGGAAGTAGCTCAGCTTCTGGCGAAGAAGATGTTGGGTTTGTCTCTGGAGCATTCCGAAATGGGGACGCAATATCGTCGTGGCTTTGCCGTATCTTTTTGGGACGAACCAAGCGACGTTTTATTGATATCTTTGATGAATCTCCCTCATTTTGTGAATCTTCAGGGCTTGACCGCTTGAATCCAGCGAGCTTATGTACTACATCTTTCTCTACCAGGCCTGAGCCTTATAATGATGATCAGTCAGCCATACAAAAGAGCTATACAGACTGTTGGACACCAACCTAGCGATGAGGAAGCGATAGGCTGTTCAGAGGATACAAAGTCAGCTTTCCCAGGTTCCATCGTCCAAGGCTCGTCCAACGGGTCTCAGGCCAGAGGTTTTGCTGAAAGACGAATTAAATAAGTTCAACAATAGATTCTTGAATGTGGAATTGAAAGTAAAGTTATAAAAGTATTTCTGCGGCGAAGGCCGACGGCGATCAACTAGCAAAGAAATGGCATGTGGCTCGTTTTTCTGTATACTAAAAGAAAATTGAGACATAATATATTTTCAATATCAAATCTTTGTAACAAGGATTGAACAGGAGGAAGGGAACTTTCATAATACCTTGATTTCTAGTTTTAACCACTGAATCAAGCCTCTTTCCATTGCATAGGTATCCGCATAACTAGTCGTATTATGGCAACTTGCCGCTGGAGATGACGCTCACGTTATAGCTCTAAAGGTTGGACTCTGGAAGCCATGACCTGCAACCGCTCCCATACTATCTCTCCATTCCATAGTTCCTGGCCATCTATGTTCTCAAGATGCGGCGGACCTCGTTGTTGGATAGCAAATGAAGCGGCCGTTGAGGCATAGATAGAGGCTACGATGAGTAAAGTCGGTCAAGACAAGTCAAAAGACAGCAAAGCCATAAACGAACTGACCGACTTTTGTGTCACCACTCGATACCAAGAGACCAGCCAAAAAACCTCCTAAAAAGGCGTTACCTCCTCCGGTGACATCAACCACCTTTTCTCTTTCAGACTCTCTCCAGTATGCGGGCACCCATCCGGTCCAGCTGCTAGACAGCGTAAAAGACCCAAGCTCGCCCGCTCGCACGACGATAACTGGTGGTCGGCAATCAGAATATCGCTTTTCGAGATGCTGGCAGAACGTTTCGGCGGCCATCTGGGCTTCCATATGACATGGTGGAGATGAAGGAACGAGGCCCAATACGGATTGAAGTTCAAGCAAATTCGGGCTAAAGACAGTCACGACAGATGCGAGCGACAACATCTCATCCAATTGCTGAGGGACGCAGCTAAACTACTCGACAACATGAGCTCAGTCCAAGTCGACTACACCTACAGGCAACGGCTCCCAGGCCAATCGGATCGTAACAACGGACTCTTGATTTTCTCTCAGTCTACCAAGTTCATCGACAATGGCCCTCATCCGAGGGTTACCGCAAACAACATGTATCCATTCTGGCGGCGTTGCAGTCGCAAACGGTGAAGGAGACAGAACCAAGTCCTTTAACGTGAGGCGGAGCTGAGGCGTTAGGTATTTAAATGACTGTTGACCTTCCCTACCATTATTCCAAATTAACCCTGTTAGTTGTCGAAATCGGACACACCCTATACGACGTCCTGAGTAGATATTCAACGCTCTTGTCGTTTTCCCACTCCGTCGCCTGAGCCATATCATTTCTTTTCCCAACCTTTCCAAGTCATCTACAAACGCTTGAGGAAAGTCTGTACCTTGGTCGACTACGATTCCACAATGAGCTGGTAGGAGAAACTGCCGCGCGGCAACCATGGCTAGACATCAGTGTCGTCCTCTTTCCCTCGACACACCAAACACGCCGCCACCTCCCATCTTGATGTCATCAGCAAGCATCTCTCTCTCGACACTCACCGCTTCTCCATCGACCAGGACAGGAGTCCCGGCCTCGTCTCGGACTTGAAAGTGATCAACAATGAGCATCCCTGTCCGTCTGTAAGCTATAACTTGTGGACGGCTGAGCAACCTACCCAGCGTAGCGACTCTGCCTTTACCATCGAGAAATGCTTTTGTAGGACGCTGAAAAAAATCCATCTCACCTTTTAATCATTTTTTTGTTATCTTATCATCTTATCAGATAGATATCTTTTGATAACGCTCAATTGCTGATCTCTTGAACCTTGAATTAAATCGTTGCGTCACAAGTTAGTTTATTTTAATTTTAGTTTTAATTTTAATTATTATTTTTGCTTCCTCCTATTCCACCCGGCCGAAGAAATTAAACCATTATTAATAATTTTTTCTTCTTTTCTCTTTCTCTTTTCTTCATACCCGTCTTATTCACTGACCCAATGCCAGCAGCAGCTAGAGAACGCTCTCCAAGCAGTGCTGCCGGAAGATCAGCGAAAAAGCACAAAAACAGTCCAGATCAGAGTGCCACTGCATCTATCAACCACCCATCGGTTGACCAAGTCACTGCGTATAGGGAGGAATACGTAAATGCTTCTCCGTTCAAACATGCTGTCATTAGTGGTGTGTTAAGTGATGAAATGGTGCGTTGTGATGGTTACCTCTTGTCATCCACTGACAGTGTCTTGAAGCTCGAGGGAGTTGTCCAAGAGTGCAAAAAATTCGGTATCAGAGGGGAAGAAGGGAGTCTTCCAGGATGGGGTTGGGAACAAAAGGAAACCGATATTTACAAGATACAGCAAACACCCGATCTCTCGTCACTGAGTCCGGAGCATCTTCCTGATGTGACATTGGAAGCTCTGCCTCAATTGACACGGTTAAAGGAGGCTCTTTATTCGCAAGAGTTTAGAAACTTGGTCCGTCAGGTCACAGGATGCGGCGCCTTGTCTGGGAAGAAGACTGATCTTTCTGCTGCTTTGTATACCAAGGGGTAGGCCATACCTCGGCTTGGTTTGAATACTTGGTTGATGTGGTTTGCTAGATCTCACCTCCTCTTGCACGACGACTCTATCTCGTCCCGTCTCGTATCTTATATCCTCTACCTTCCTTATTCTTCTGCCGATGCTGCCAAAGGCGATGTTGAGCTTGTTCCTTCTGCCAATGGTGACTTTTTTAAGGGATGGGATCCTGCTTGGGGTGGCTCGCTCGAACTTTTTCCAGTAGAGACTGGTGAAGAGGTTGGGCCTCCAAGTGTTAAACGACATAAGAAAGTCTCTGCTACCTGGGGGCAAATTATCATCTTTGAGGTGATTCATTTGCTCTTTCTTTCAGGATATACATTTTAATGCATTATGCAGGTGCAGCCAGGGCGAAGTTATCATGCTGTCGAAGAGGTTGTAGTTGATGAAGGCCGGCGGAGATTTAGTGTCAGCGGGTGGTAAGTCTTGGATTTCTACATCAGTTTTAAGTCTGTTTGCGATATTTTGTGTAGGTTCCATCGACCGGTTGAAGATGAAGAAGGATATCAGGTATTTGACCAAGAGAAAGCCAAAAAAGACTTGAGTTCTCTGGCTCAGATTGTAAGTTTACACATTGCAAGCCTTGGGAGATAAAGCTGATCTGTAACAGACTGCTGCCCCTTCAATTTCATTTTTATCATACCCTACACCTCCTCCACCGGGACTGAAGCCTTCGGATATTGCATTCCTCGCAAATTACCTAGCCTCTTCATATCTCACCTCTACCACTCTCGAACGGCTCTCCGGCCAATTTGTTGAAGCGTCCGAAATTGTTTTGCACAACTTTTTGCTACCTGAACTTGCAGCCAAACTCAAAGCTGAAACTGAGTCAGCAGACAAGAAGGATTATGGCTCTTATAAAGGTCTACTTACCCCTCAAGATTTGGGTGAAGATGATGGGTGGGTGATCCAAGGCCCTTCCTCCAAACATCGATACCTCAGTTTGACGTCGCTCTCTACCTCTACCCCCATCATTCAATCTATTCACAATGTCCTTTTCCCTTCTGATGCTTTCCGTGCATGGCTTTCTGTGGTGTCTTCGTTGGCCCCAGTGGGACACCGAAATGAAGCTCGACGGTTTCGTAAAGGTCTCGATTACACACTTGCCAACGGTGAAGGCAAAGATGGAGATGCTCGTTTAGACGTGTCTTTAGGTGCGACCTGGTGGGCAGATGTTCCTGCTGGGAGCGATGAAGAGGATACTTTAGCTGAGCATGGTGGATGGGAGGCCTACCTCGCCGCCCCAGATGAAGATGAGGACCCTGCAGTCTATCAAAGCTCGCTGGCAAAGAAAGCTGCTAAGGCTGATCGTGATCATGATGCTCATCATGCCAACGGTAACAAGGAACGCAAAGTGGAAACGTCTGAACACAAAGCAAATGGGAATGGTACGGATGGACCATCAATCTCTACAGGCAACCAAGAACTCGAATTTGATCCTAATCAATTTTCTCCTTCCGACTTTGATTCGGATTCTGAAGCAAATGAAGAGGATGACGGTCCTCTTCTTACACAACCAGTTGCATTCAACAAGCTTCTACTTGTATTGAGGGATCCAGGTGTGATGAAATTTGTAAAGTATCTCGGAGCCAGTGCTCCAGGAAGCAGATGGGATGTGCAGGGAGAGTACGAAGTGGGTGTACTGGAAGAGGAAGAAGAAGAGGAGAGAGAGGAGGGTTCCGGCGAGGTCAGGACTTAGTCAAACATGAGCACTACTTATCATTTGTAAATTTGTATTCTCTTTATCATGCTTCGTTTATGCATCTTGGTTCTAATTGTTTTTCAAGGCGAAAACAAGTTCAAGTCGTTGGTGCTTCTGATTGTTATTGAGAATCCTCCTTTCATTGCAAGAATACTTTGTTGGTCACTCTGACGGTATGTCGGTTTTCACTCGTGAGTCAAGTTTCGGCATTGACTCTTTGAAACATGACGTATATCAACACCTGAACTATTCTTCTTTCCATTACAGAGTGGCCAGTCTCCAGCTGTTATGCCTACAAGGCATCATTGAACGTCCTTTGACAATCTGACCTTCTCAAACATGCTTCACTATTTTCTTTCCTTTTAACATTCTAGCCTGTTGTCCTTTGACTTTACATTTGCTGGAACGTTTTAGAAAATGGATTATGTGAACGGTAGCATCAGTTTACAGCCTTATTTAGAATTAGGAAGATCATGGTACATGAGCCGAAAGAGACAAAAGTTATAACGGACGGTCCTTGACTTGAATGGATGTAGGTTGGAGTGACATAGGAGACAAGGGATGTGATGATATGCGGTTGCAGATAAATTGGAACAGTTATAAGATATGCCTTCTACCTCTAAAATGAGTGGTGGTATATTACAACTGACAGCGTCTATTGATATTTAACCCTCAGACTCTATCCTAAATCAACTCTTGAATTAGTATCAATACTTCTCACCAAACAGGATCTCGCAAAGCAGAATAATGCCTATTGAAGTTACTCCAGCGCCACACCAAATGGGAGCGGCCGCCTATGCTCACCAAGGCTGGTTCTCGCTCCCAGCTACAGGACCTGCTCACCTGGCAGACCTCCAACCAAGATCTCACATCCCAGGTTCAGTCTTTCCCAACGGTCTCAGAAACCCATTTGCCCCATACGCAGGCGAGACTTACATTCCCTCAGCCGACAAGGCTGTAAAAATAGGGGGAAGTAGGTTTGCAGGAAGCGATGCCTTGATCAGAGGTGGTAGTGTGGTAGACAGTATGACCGGCCGTCCAATGTCGCTTGCTGGAGGGTCTGTCATTGCACCCTCGAGCGTGAGTATGGACGGTTTCCGAGAGGACGAGGGATGGAATGGATCCATGAGTCGAGTACATGCAGGTCACGCACCAGACATGTCTTCGGCTGCAGTCACGCTCAGCTTACCAAGAGGCCTCGAGGTTGGGTGGAGAAACCAGCCTGCCAGCTGGGGCAATCATGCAAGAATGACGCCAGCAATAACACCTGGTTTGGATGGGCCTGGAATGGCTTCATCTCTCGACGGCCCTCTCCCTGTTCAAAATCGCCATAAGCACTACTCATCATCTGTTCCAGCTGTAAGATTGAGAAGGAATAGCGTCTCTGAACAAGAATGTGCAGACTGCAATCCAGTGAGACCAAACGGTCACGGACGCAGAAGGTTGTCAAGTACCCCGGTCGCTATTGGCAAATCGCCATTGGGAAGAAAGATATCTGTAGATCAAGTAAGAAGGAGCAATAGTATGAGAAGCAATAGGTGTAGCGAATGTTGTTGATTCTCGGTAATGATGAGCCATTGCCTGCTTGAGAGGCTGTTTGTGACAAATAAATGTTGTGAAGTTTTGTAATATTGAATCTGTAGCATAAGCGCTTCGTGAGTGCACCGTAGCTGAGAATAAAAAGAAAAGATGTAGATACAACAACTTAGATTGGTTCCTTATCTGTCAATCTACTGTGAAAACCCTAGGATCAATGCATGTACCATGGTCATACAATCACACCTTTACATTTCTTTCTTCTCGCGCCATTTCGAACGGATCTCTTACTGAGCCAGTTTTATCTCTCCATTCCGATCTGACGTTCATCATTATCAATCCACACGTTGTACCCGTTTGAGAAATAAACATACGTAAATCCGGCTTTCAGACTGTTCATTCTAGCCTGCAATTGATCCAGTTGTACTGCAAGTGCAAGGATGGCCTGTTGGTGGTTATTGATAGATTGACCAATAGCTTGTGACGAAGGAGTGTGAACTTCAGAACATAGAGATCCCATAATTCGATGAAGTTGCTTAACAACATATTAGCCCAGGAGACAAAATCAAAGAGAAAAGGGGGGCATACAGCAAGTGTTTTTTTATATCTATTTACTCTTTCTTCCATAGAACTAGCAATTTTTGAAAAGAATCTGCTCACTCATAAGCTCATGTTTCCGAAACTTGAACCCGACCTACTCTTGTGGGAATTCTTTATATGCGCCAAGCTTGATCTGGCCCATCCTGCCGTCCCCAGATTTGTATATGTCCCAAATGTCCTTAATTCTTTCAACGTCACGGGACTGATCAAGTAACTTGTCACGCAATTGTGAGATACTACGTTTGAGTGAGTTGAGAGTTTGAAAGATAGCAGCATGTTCTTCGCTAGCAGCTTTAACATCGAGGGATGTTTGCCAAATTGCTCGACCAAGCGGCTCAGTGTGAAGTTCAGAGGCGATTGCTTTCTGAGTTTTGATGGCATTACTGTCCACTTTCAGTTAGGACACTCCATACAACTGACGAAAGAAAACATACTCTAACTGTTCAATATACTTTTGTGCAATCTCTGGCAGCTCAGAAAACTTTGTAGTCTTCTCTACTCCGCCGTTTGAGCCCTGCTGGTTGGTAGACGTCTGGAGTTGCTGGTGGTTTTGGGTAGGCTGGGTTTGAGTGGTGGATTGTCCAAAAAGAGATGTACTTGGGTTCTGCATACTTTGGGCGGTGGATCCAAACAAGCTTGTGCTCGGTGGCTGCTGTGCAGATTGGGTTGACAATCCAAACAGGCCTGTGCCTGTTGACGGTTGAGTCTGAGAGGCAGAACCGAACAGATCAGTGGTTGAGGGTTGCTGAGCGGACTGGGTAGCAGAACCAAGAAAACTTGATCCAGCAGCAGGTTGTCGAGTGGGTTGCGCTGCAGACCCAGAAAGACCAAAATCAGCCTGTTTCTGAGGCGCAGATCCAAACAAACCACTGCTGATCGTTTGGGCAGGTTGACTGGTATTGAATCCCAACAGATCACCCCCTGGTTGCTGTGGTTGTTGTTGGTTATTGGAGCCAAACATCCCTCCTCCTCCAGCTGGCTGCTGCCCCTGTTGCTGACCTTGTTGTGAAGTCGCAACACTGCCAAATAGTCCGCCAGAACCTGTAGCTGTTCCAACAGGTGCTGCAGGTTTAGCACCAAAGTTGCCAAATAAAGAAGAGCCACCGGTTGCTGGCTGCTGTTGCTGGCCTTGTCCTGTGCTGCCAAAAAGGCCGCTACCTGTTGCCCCTAAGTTTTTGTTAGCTATTTCATCTCATAATGATGACCCAAGCTATACCTGCGGTAGGTGCAGCAGTTGATTGACTGCCAAATCCAAACCTACAAGCATTATTAGCAGGAATTTCGCTTTAAGCGTCCGCCGCTCACCCTCCAAATGACATATCGTTTGCTGATGAATATGTAACAACAATAAATGCATCCATGTTGTGAAAGTTGCAAGAAATTGAACCCAAAACGGTGACATCACGACTTTCTCTCAAACTTGCCACTGGTGAGAAGGGAATAGAAAAAGATGAACGCTGGCGTCGAGATGTAATTATTTCTCTTCTACATTCACAACTTATTTTTATTCCGTCACCCTGTCGATATTTAAGAGTGCACAACCAGACAGCACGTCTCTCATCATGTCTGCGCCTACTAAATCAAATGGACTCTCTGCAACTGTCGGCGAGAAATCTAGCCTCAATACTCAATCTCTTCCAAAGATTGTTTTTGCGGGTAAGACAGGAAGAATTCTTTGCGTTGCTGATATTCGTGGTGACTGTAAGTCTCCTTGGACTGAACGATAATGCTAGGACTTATACTGACTCTGCCATTCACGCACAGACCATGAACTCAACAGACTGATTAGAGAACATGATGCGACGGCAGTCATCCACACTGGCGACTTTGGTTTTATGACAACTGACAGCGTGGAACGTATGGGAGACAAGTGAGCCATGGTACCAGAGATCTGAAGCAGGCAAGCATCCCTACTGACGTTATCAGAATCCTTCGTCATCTCATTCAATATTCTCCACTTCTTCCTCAAGCCGCACGAACACAGCTACTCAACATTCCTCAATCTGCAGGTCGTTTAGCACTTATAAATCAGCTCAACAATTCTTCTGTTCATTTTCCGCTTTCCCAATTTCCTCATCTTCTTTCGGGTGCTATCAATTTCCCTGTGCCCGTCTTCACCACATGGGGTTTAGTGGAAGATGTGAAAGTTATTGAGAAATTTAGAACTGGAGAATATGAAGTTCAAAATCTTGCGATTCTAGACGAGGCGACATCGAGACTTGTCGAGGTTGGTGGCGTCAAATTGAGGTTATTGGGTCTTGGTGGGACTGTTGCCAATCATAAACTCTGTGAGTGCAGCTTGTGTTTGCAAAATCTTCATACTAACGAAGAACTCTAGTCGATTATGGTATATCTTTTCATGTCTAAAACCTGCTTTCGACTGACATGTAATAGGTGAAGGACATGGCAGTATTGCCGGTGCTCAAGGCACCATGTGGACTACAGCTCTTCAAATTGGCGAGTTGATAGACACTGCTCAACGTGTAGGCGACTTGATAGTTACTTTTTCATACATATACCTGATTTAGCGTAGTCTTTTTCATCAGACGAAGTTCGCTTATTTGTATCTACTGCCCCTATTAGCCGGAATGGCCTCATGACGCTTGTCGCCAATGCTCTTCGAGCTGACCTCACCATCTCTTGTGGTTTACACTGTAGGTGATTTTCAAGTGTTTAAACCGAAAACACCACTGATATCTGTAGTTCGATATCCGGTATCCTATAATGAGTTTTCAATCAATCCCGACTTTGATTCTTATAGAAAGAAATTGCAAACAGCTAAAGACAGCTTTAACAGTTTGTTCGAGCAGGTGCGAGATAAGGTTCTCCATTCTCTCGAGTGTGTTTTATCTGTTTCTGAATTCCCTAAAGCTGATCGACCCATAGTCAAAAACAAAATGCTCTTCTTCAAAAGACTCTTTCGGCTATTGAGCATGTGCCTATTACTGATGACGGTATGTGGACTAACACTTGGCACTGGGGTCTCTCGTAAGCTTCACGACTCAATAACGATGTATTATTGATAAGCTGTTCAGAGATGTAGGATTCGGCAACATGCTTTTGTCCATTGCAGATTCTCGGGTGTCCTCCGAAGTAAAGTCCAGTGGTAAGTCTTGTACCCTGTACGACGTAACAATTAGTTGACGGTCTTTCAGGTTCCAATTTTTCACACCGCATTGGTCGAGGGCCAGCTCCTCCCTCTGGTGCCGCAACTGCAGTTACATCGCCTGCACTTCCTGCTTCAAGCAAGAATCCAACCATTCGTCCTCCTGTGGTCTCAAATAGTAATTCTGCCACTCCTATTCGCCCTCCAATGGGTCCCAGTGCGTCTGGCATGAAGCCCAATTCTGTTGGACCCTCTGGAAGGTTGCCTGTGCGACCTAATATGGCTCCTGGTGTCAATAATTTCCCCACTCGGCCGCATATCGTTCCAAGGAATGGACGAGGATTCAACAGTAATAATTCTGGAGGCGGAAGCATAAGTCAGTCGCAAGCTTTTAAGGAAGCTCAAGTAGCTGTACAAGTTGAAGAAAAATCCTCTATAACCTCGGGCTCAGAGGGCCAGAAGAAGAAAGAGGACGACAAGATCAAGGATAAGAAAGACGAACAGAAGGAGGGGGTCAAGATAGAGGATCAGAAAGCTACAGTCAACGGTGAGTTGGCCCGTATGACGAGTGATCTGAGTGTATACTGACAATCAAGAAGGCGAAAAAAAAGACAAGATAACAGACAGAAAAGAGGCAAAGCAAGAGGGCAAGAAGGATGCCAAGGGTGAGAAGAAGGAAGATGCTAAAGAGGGTAACAACCCATGGGATTTTGAAGACTCTAGTGTCCTTGCAAGTGGGGAAATTAAAGATGAGTCTGGTACGAAAACGCCTGAAGAGTCTAGGCCAAAAAAGTATTCCCTCTATTGCAAAGGTTTACCAACCCCAACGACCGAGGACGAATTAAAGGGTCTATTTGGAGAAGCGGCAGATAAAATCACTCAAGTTAAGGTTATCTTTGACGGACTCACCAAGAAGCAAAAAGTGAGTTGCTCGTTATTACTAAAACGATCGCAGGCTTATGAGTTGCTAGGACTTTGGTTACCTTGATTTTGATAGCGAGGAGGCCATGAATGAGGCTCTCAAGGCTGCCGGAAGCGTGGGTATTGCAAGTGCTCTTTGTTGAGAGATTGGAGTGCTGACTATGGATTAGTCTATTCGAGATACACCTATCAATGTGAGCATTTCAAAACCTCACAATCGTCCCAGCAACTTTGGTACTCGTGGAAGGGGGGGATTCAGAGGAAAGGGGAGAGGGGGGTTTAGTGGCCTTAAAAGAGATCGTGAAGGATCTGGATCTGCACCCGCGAGTGGAAATAAAAAGTAAATTCTTCACTCTCAACATCAGGACGGGTAAGATGTGATGTATATAAAGAATGAAGGAGAAAAGTACATCTCATTAGTCTATAGAGGTTGCTTCCTTTTGTACGCGGATACATGGGTATAGGGAGCTGGTGGAAGTAGTTCAGCGTTTGAATGGGCGCGATGTAGAGATACAAATGAGGCCGCCACAAACCTCTATTTCTGATCACAATGTCTACTTTTTCTTGCAAATGATAATGTCAGTATCATATTGATACTTGAAAATTCCTTTCTGCTCAACAATTAGAAGTAGCAAAGATGTGAGAGTGCAGTGAATGACAAACCTTTTCAACAACCCAATCTCGTGGAGCCGCATTTATAATTTTTCGAATCTTTTCGATGAATTCACTCCTCTCTTTCCCATCCAGATATTCTTCTGTCAGATAACTCTTGCTTAATAGCCTCTCTACGAGCATTGAATCAGTGATACCCATTCTCCAGGGTATCTTATGCTCTTCCTGTTCATGGAAGAGTTCCTTGTAAGCATTCGTATCAAACATGCTCCTCCAGAGACCTTTATGGTATTGAGGAGTTCCAAGATCGTATGGCTGATAGGTGTTACGGAGATCGCCTTGCCATGTTGGGCAGTTAGATTCCAGGTTCCAAATGAGGATAAATAGAGCCCCAGAAGGGAGATACGAGGCAATCTCTCTCTATAATCTTTTAACAAGCGACCATAACGCAGAGAAAGAAACATACCAGAGCCTTTTCATAATCAGGACACCAATGCCAGGCTTGAGCAATAATCACACCATCAACGCCCCCCCTGCCGTTCTCTACTTGCATTATGCCATGTTGTTGAACAGCGCTCAATTCGTCAAATCCGCCATTAACCACTCCCAGTTTGATGCTGCCTTCTCCAGCCTTCTCTCTGAGAGATGATCCTAATCCGGCTTTTTCGAGAGACCTATACCAAGCATCTCTCATCCCTTGACTAGGTTCGACACAGACTAAGGTGTCAATATCAAATGTTGGATACGTAGAGTCAGGAGCCTTGAGAAGAAGGCGGGAAAAGATGCCGGTACCCGATCCTGGCTCGATAATCTTTAATGGATGAGGAGATGTGGATCTGAGTTTATCGTGGATGATTCGCAACGCAGGAGCTGGGTAAGATGGGCGGGCAGCATCATACTTTTGTATCAAGTTTCGTCAACAGTATCCACATCTAGGAGAGAGAATTGCAGACAAGGTCGTTGGTACCCGTTCCAAATCCTGACTTGGCAATATCATGAACAAAGTACTTTTGAGCCAGGTTGGCAACCTTTTCAGTAGAGGCAGCAATCTGTTTACCCATGGTGGAATACTCTGCTTGACAGAATACCAAGACAGTAAAAGTAGTTGGAAAAGCTCGCTGGCTAGATAGACTTTGTTGAAATAAAGACAATGGATAGTAATGAAGTTTTACAATGTTCAATAAATGACTTTTAAAGAGTTGTGCCTTTCTACTATCAGTCGGCCATGTCCGAAAACGGGCAATCACAAATGCTAGTCCTCCCCAGAAAAATCTATTTCATCCTCCACTTTACATGTTTATTTGTTTGTTGTCACTTTAGAGTTCTCTTTGCAGCTTTACATTTTTTGCTACATTTTGATTTTCATTCATTCAATAACCTAAAAAAAAAACATCAACTCTACTTGCTAAAGACAGCAACGAAGAGAAAAAAAAGCTAGAAAGCAGGGGCGCTTGACATATACATCATCTGCGTCAGCACAACTTGTGCAGCCACATAGCAAACGTGTCGTTTATAATGTCTTTATCATCAGATTTGGACAAGTGTGTAATATCGTATCGCTGTACGGGAGTAGTACTGACCTGTGGAAATTATCTGTGACTACCTATCTCTTGATTGATGCTCGCAATTGGCATCCTCGACTTGATATCACGCGATTCACATCAATCCTGCCATTACTGAACAGACAAATTGAGCAATTGAAACGATGCGAACCCATTCCTGAGTCTGCAGTCAAGGAAATTTGTACAAAAGCAAAGGAGATTTTAATGGAGGAAGGGAATGTGCAATATGTCGATAGCCCTGTCACGGTCAGTCTTGATCGAATGTTGAAATATGACCCATTAACTCCTGTTGGCTCTTGATTAGATATGCGGAGATATACACGGCCAGTTCTTTGATCTCATGGAACTATTCAAGATAGGCGGATTCTGTCCCGAAACCAATTACATATTCATGGGTGCGTCTTGTCTTTTTTTCTTGACGATGGATGCTCATGGATGCGTTAGGTGATTTCGTTGATCGAGGATTTTATTCTGTTGAGACGTTTCTCCTTTTGTTACTTTTAAAAGTTCGATATCCCGACCGAATAACCCTTATCAGAGGCAATCACGAGTCCCGTCAAATTACACAAGTCTATGGGTTTTACGACGAATGCCAGAGAAAGTATGGGAGCTCAAACGTGTGGAGATACTGTTGTGATGTGTTTGATTATCTGAGTTTGGGATGTATTGTGGATGGTAGAGTGTTTTGTGTGCATGGAGGCTTGAGTCCGGCAGTACATCGTCTAGATCAGGTAAGTGACGTATTGCATCCATAAGCCGTTGACACATGTTGTGTTTTAGATAAGAGTGATAGATAGGCGGCAAGAGGTACCCCATGAAGGGCCAATGTGTGATCTTTTATGGTCAGATCCTGATGGTAAGTCCTCTCTACCTAGAACAACAGTTTCTGACGGCGTGATATCCAGAAGAGATTACAGGTTGGGGAATGTCACCTAGAGGTGCTGGGTTCTTGTTTGGTCGGGATGTTGTAGAGGTAAGCCGGGTGATTGAGCCTTCGCGGCCCGAGACTTACAACCATGCGTCAGCAATTCAACCATACCAATGACATTGAGTTGGTAGCTAGAGCCCATCAGTTGGTCATGGAGGGTTACAAGGTCAGCCCGTCATTCTGCAGAAACGTTCAAACTAACTTGGCACAGCTCATGTTTGACCGGCGAATTGTCACTGTTTGGTCTGCTCCCAACTATTGCTACAGGTGTGTCCAACCAGATCCCAGTGCTATACTGACGATACTCAGATGTGGCAACACGGCAAGTGTACTGGAGTTGGATGGAAACTTGCGGCAAGAATACAAGGTGTTTGACGCAGCGCCACAAGATGCGAGGACAATACCACAAAAGCGGCCAATGACGCACGAATACTTTTTGTAACGAACGCTATTCCATTTTTTTTCCACTTGTTTTTGTTTTTAATGCTATAGAACATTGGAGTCTGTACCAATGCATTGTATCGAATAGAGCACTCGAAACGGCTGTCGCCGCCAAATGACGAGTGCAGTCAAGCGGTTGACTGGGAACTGCCGTATCGCGTCGGGTACCTTTCTCTCTTTTTTTCCGTGACCCATTTAGCAAAATAATTTAATAAGGAGAACGGGATCAAATCGGAAACCACACATCCAAGAGGCTGGCTAGTTTCAGCTTGGGCCTTTTTCCATGCAAATACAAGATGTGGATGTAAGACATGTGGCAAACAAATACCAATATCTGAATGCATTCTCATCCCTATTCTGTTCTTTTCTTTCCATCTCTTACACTCTTTTGAAAATCATTCGCGACCGTTTGCCGCGCGTCGTCCGAAATCAAAACAACCATAAAGGAGACCTACGCATTGTATCGCGTGCCTCTTTTTTCCCTTTGAAAGGAGAAAAAATAGATCGGTTTTGGCTGGCGGACCAGCTCACTCTCTGCACAGACGGCACCGCCTTTGCAAACTAAATAATTCTTCACATTCACTCTTTTCACTACTGCTATATAATTGCTTTCTCGCCTCAAAAGACTTATACCGTCATTCTTTACGATCCCATCAAACTCTCGAATCTCCTCTTCCTATATATACCTCATCATGTGGCCCGCCTTCCTCTTTGTTCTTTTGCCATTTTTCGCTACCGCCTCTATTCTTCAACGCAGCGCAACACACCGCGCGCTCGCAGCCAGAGCTGGCGATGCCATCGTACCGGGTGGCTTCAAGTTTGTCGGTGACTCGGGTGTCTCCGCCATGATGATGTTTCTTGGTTCGTCCTGTGTGGCCTGCGGTGCACTTTGGCTAAAGCTTTTGTAGGGACTGAGAAAACAGTCTATATTCTAGACAGTGCGTGAAAGACGGACGTAGATGGCTTGCTGACGGGACCCATAGAGGCCGAAAACAACTCGCTTACAGTGAAGAGCAGTAGTGGCAGCACTCATCCCGCTTGGGGCACTTCTTACGATCTTACAACCAACACCGCCACCGTAATGGACGTCCTTTCCAACAGCTTTTGCGCTGGTGGTCTCTCTACCGCAACAGGTGAATGGGTGGTATACGGTGGAAACCAAGCTGTCACCTATCAAGGTGTGGCTATCAAGGATGCCCCCAGTCCCGCGAATCCTTATCAAAACTTTGACGGAGGAAGAGCTATTCGAAAGCTTACGCCTTGTGATGACTCGAGTTGCTCTTGGAAGGAAGGCACGGCCGACCTGTTGATGACTTCCAACAGATGGTATCCCACTGTGGAAGTCCTTAGCGATGGGTCTCACATTGTCATTGGTGGTGATGGGAATGGAGGGTATGTCTGATGGGTGCCAAGGTCTTTCTGACTCATAACATAGTTATGTCTCTACTCAAGCTCAAAACAACCCTACCTATGAATATTTCCCTAAAAGGGGTGATGACAGTGCCATCTACATGGACTTTTTGAATTACACCGTCCCTGTCAATCTTTATCCGCTGACTTGGCTCTTACCTGGCGGTACGTCTTTCAAGGCTTTTATACATTACTGACCTGTTATTTAGGCAAACTCTTTATGCAGGCAGCATACAAGACAATCTTGTACGACATGAACGCCAAGAAGGAGACTCCCCTTCCTGATATGCCTCATTCCGTACGGGTCTACCCTGCCTCTGCTGCCAATGCCCTATTGCCTTTGACTCCTGCAAACAACTACTCTGCGACCATTCTCTTTTGTGGTGGCTCAAATGCTCCCTTTGAAAAATCTTTTGATGGCGGCGCCCGGTTCAACATCACTTCGTATGTCGCTGACGACACTTGTGTGCGTATCAGCCCAGAAGATGCGAATCCTCAGTACGAAGACGATGATTCAATGCCGGAAGGTAGAAGTATGGGTCAATTTGTCTATTTGCCAGATGGCACTATGTGGATGGGCAATGGTGTCCACATGGGTACTGCTGGTTATGGCGACGACAAGTATTCTATCGGTCAAAGTTATGGTCAGGACCCGCTTTATCAGCCTGCTCTTTACAATCCTAGTGCACCTGCCGGTAGCAGATGGACACGTAAAGGTCTTGGTGAAACTACGCAGGAGCGAATGTATCATTCCGCGGCTATCTTACTCGCTGACTCATCTATCCTCATCTCGGGTTCCAACCCCAACAAGGATGTGACCTTTGAACAGTGGCCTACTACATATAGCGTCGAGCAATGGTATCCTCTCTGGTACAATAAGGAGCGACCTACTGCCTCTGGCTGGCCTACCTCTTTGTCTTATGGCGGCGACTACTTCAACGTCTCTTATACGCCTTCCAAGTCATCTAGCGCTGATGACAGCAAGGTTGTTGTCATTCGTACCGGCTTCTCAACTCACGCCATCAACTTTGGTCAGAGATATCTCGAATTGAACTCTACTTATACCAAGGATGAATCATCTGGACAAGTAACGATGCACGTTGCTCAGATGCCCAACAACCCCAACGTTTTCCAACCTGGTCCAGCCATGATCTTCTTGGTCGTTGACGGTGTTGCTTCTCAGGGAAAGGTATGTAGCGTTGTACACTTGGATTTTACTGATTTTGCTGCAGATGATCATGATTGGGTCTGGGAAGATTGAGAGCCAACCTATTTCTGAAAACTCTGTCCTTCCTGCTACTTCTGTTCTCTCCAAAGACGCATCTGCCAACAAAAATAATGGCAATGCAGCCAACTCTGGCAACACCGTCAACAATGCGGCCAGCATCAAGTCTGGTGCGCCAGCTGGTCTGCGCGTTAGTCTTGCTACCATGTTTGGAGCCGCCATTACAGGATTGGCTTTGCTCTTTTAGATTGTTGAATGCGATATGCCAGCATCTCTAGATGACGCTTTTGTTGTGCATCGACTGTCTTTTTCAGTGATTGACGAGTCTACCTTCGCTCTTCTTGCTCTTATCAGCTTAAAGCCTACGCTGCTTTACTACGCTCTTTTGTCTTTCCAGCTCCGACATTGCATAGCAATTATTTCAAAAAATTGTACTGTACATATAACGAGACAGCGAGGTTAATATGAATGGCATTATCGACGTGCTTGTTACAGTCTTGTGGATGCATAACTATTTAATATATATTCAAACTGTATATGCTGGCACGATATACTAATTGTCTCATTGTTGGTTCAAGCTATGAGATGAGTCCCAAGTCACGCCCAAAGCCAGTGATTTATGGGCATTTTGATATCTGTGGGAGAGTATTGACCTTTTGTGTGCTCTTCCGCTGGCTGGAGAAGATAATGGCAAGCGAAAAGCCTTTGCAGCTACAGCTCAATGGTTGTCTTTAAGGTATTGTCGCCAAAGTTGTCGAAGATGGTGTTTGAAAAATGAAAAGGTATGGGAAAGAGGACAATGATACGGTCGCGCCTTTTATGTCGTTTCAGAAGATAGGCATGCAGAGCTGCGACGCGCCTGATCTTCTGTTTGTTTCTTGTTTATTGATTTTTGATATTCTCTATTCGCCACATTACTTACCAAATCGTCTATCAAAGCGAAATAACTTCTGTTTAGGATCACTTTCAGGATAAGCCATGTTGTATGTACCTACAACAATTGATAGTATAACTCTCCGCTTATCTTATCTAGAACCATGTTGGGTCCCAATGGGCTACCACTCAACGAATACTTGTATCAGCTTCCACCTCTTCCCGAAACACCCAAACGCAGCAAAGAGATGGAAGAAAACTTGGAGAGGGCTGCCTACACTAGCATCCCACGGAATTTCTCCTCGATCCAAAAAATAAACAGTGCAACCGTGGCACAGACTGAGTATAAAAACGAGAAAGGTTTGAAGAGTCAAGATTTGGAAACCAATCATAGCATGGAGGATACAACATATACTCTTAACTCCTTCCCTGCTATGTCAACGACTGGATGCCAGGTGAGACTTGCAAAAGGCAATGGCACCAACGCCATACAGGTCGAGCAATCACCCAGCTACCGCTCTTCGCCCATCAACCCGCCCGTTCCAGTACGTCGACTCTCAGCTTCCTTCCGCTTGGCTCATATGGGCGACATCTCGCTTATCGGTGACTGTTCAATCTTTGGAGGGGCAGCCAGTAGCGTTGGGGACGATAGTCTTGAATATGAACTCTCCAACCTGAGGTCTAGGAGCTCTGATCTGGATAATCCAAGAACTTGGGATGATGGGAAAAAGGAAAAGGTTGAAACCAAGACGAAAACCAACCTGAATAAGTCTTCGCTTCTGCCCCAATCACCTGCCAAACATGCGCATCTTTTACAGTCCACAAACAATCTTCACTCTATGCAACCACCATGGTCTGGCAATGACTCCGTTATGACTACTGCTTTTGATGATTCTGATGATACAGTGATAGGATTCGAACCTTCCCGTCTTGATCAAACATTGCCATACAAAACGCTATCTGATCCGCAAGCATCTCAAATAGTAGCCCCTGTCCACACCCAATTTGAACGGACACTCCCTTTGTTCCCATCTAGAGACTCTCTCGTGGCAGTTGGAAGAGAAGCAGAGCGATCGAACCTTGACATGAGCACATTGTTTCCTGTCAGTCCTCAAAAAGCAACCCATCTTCTTTGTGATGATGAGATGATTCTGCGAGAGACTCTTGAAGAAATCAGCTCCGGATTTGCAATGCCACCTCAAAATCAGCAAAAAGAGAAAGAGATCTTCGTTAGCGACGCTGATATGACAATGGATGTTCGAGATATGATGGCCAACATGCGTACATTCAAGAGAATGTCGGATACTGAGGAAAGTTTTGTGGATTTACTACATGAGAAGGATAATGACCTAGTCAGGATGGACATGTAAGTGTTCAAGCTATTAGTAAGCTTCATGTTGACACCAAAACTAGGACGTTGCTTGGTCCCGACGAGACAGTGATTTTGCCTGCTGGGTTGAAATCTTTGAATGATACTCTGCATGAGCGAAAGCTGATCGAAGGTCAATCTGCTCCTATGAGTAGACTCAAAAGTATATCAAGAGTGACTGAGATTATTCAGCGTGTCAAAGCGGACAAGATGGCTTCTCAAACAAACAAAAGAGCAACAGTAGCTCAAACTCCAAAAACAGTATCCACTGCTCGTACCTACCGGACTTCAGCTACATCAGTTGTCACTCCAGTGGTTTCCAAACCTAGGCTTGCAACGGCCCCCCATACAACAAAACCTGGTGGTACTTTGCCCTCTATCAGACCTACTACAACGATATCTAGTGCTTCTCTAAAGAGTATTGAGCTTTTGGCTTCTCGCATAGCCCACTCGGAGACGACCAGAACATATTCCTTTGAATCTGATCCGTCTTTCAAACCTCTCCTATCTGGGCGAACAACAGAAGGTATGCTACAAAAGACCAATGGAAACCAATCTACCACAGCATGCAGAAGGAATGATCCTTTCGCTACTCAAGTCTTACAGAAGAGCATCGCACCAACTGGTAGAGAGGAAGCGAAAGCTAGGACTGGGTTATTGGTGAGTACAATGGCTGTCGCTACACCCCTCACTCGAACACCCAGTGCGAAGAACAGCGTCACATCGGCAAGAGCCCTTCCACGATTATCTGTACATACAGGTATACCGGCCGTTGCGCGCCTCCCGCGGGCCCCTGCAACTTCAACATCTATATCCCTTTCTGTTGGGCTTCCTAAGCCTGGCAACGGAACTTCTGCGAGGTCTGCGCCCACAGCAACTACTTCAACTTCTGCTTTTTCAAAGCCAAGAATCTCTCGTGCTTTTGGGAGGAATGCTATATCAGCTACTAATAAACTTGAGCGTCTTCCAGCCGTTACCCCTAACAATAAAAAATCTGCGGACCCCTCATCGGTGATCTGTACAACTATGACTACCTCTGACCAACTCAGGATCCGGGCTCTTTCCACTCCTGCGTCTACAGTCGTACATCAATCATTTATTCCTTCATCCCGCTCGATCGCTGACACGGCAAAACGGACATTGACTAAATTGAATGGAGAAGCTCAGAAAACGCGTGTCGGCAGCAACCTCCCGAGATCATCCATCTCCCGGCTGCCAGTCGTAGAAGGCAAGAAAAGCTCAGCACCTCCCACTCCAATTGGAAAAAACTTGGCATCACTACGAATGAGATTGGACGAGTTACAGGCAAGGCAGCAGTCACGAGTGGCAAGGAATGTTAATTAGTCGTATACTTACGACTTTGTAGGGTCAGTCATTTGTTGCTATTTATTGTATGCATCCATAAATCATTGTATCATTCACTTGCGTCGTCAAAATCTCGCTACAACAACAGGCGGAAACAGTCTATCGACAATACAATCTAAGCACCCACGGGTTCTGTCACAACTGTAGCCAAATCCCCTAAACCAGATTCTACACATCTAAGCCAAGCTTGCATGTCATCAAGCATCTTTTCAAGGTTCATAAATACGTCGTCCGAGTCAAGTTTACCCAAATCCAGAGGCCCGATAGAAGGGCCAAGCTTTTCATGTGCCGGCGGCAAGGGGATACTTGACAGTGCGGGATCAAACGGAGCAGCCGCCGAAATGCTGGTGTTCGGTATGACCAGAGGCGTCTGGCTAAAGTGAGACGGCGAAACCGCTGCAACTTCCAATTGAGCCTGACCTTGGTTTCCAGTAAGATGTGAAAGAGATGAAATGTATTTGTGTGGAGTGGATGATATCGAAGGAGAAGGAGGCAGCAAGTCTGGTATATCTGGAACAGCCGGGGAAAGCTATGCCAACGCAATTGTTAGAATATATCCTTGAAGAAGAAAGAGAGAATACCTTGAGAAGGTCACGTAAACCAACGAGATGTCCATCTTCATTTCGATTGCCATTTCGACTTTTGAACGCCCCCGGCCCATTTGCTATGACTACACCTGTATTTGAACTTCCTAGTACTGTGCTCGCACCCGGAGTGCTCGGTCCGCCTACTGTCGCCGTCGCTGTACTTCCTGCTCTAGGACGATTCTGCCCAACTGCAGGGCCGTTCGGGACCGCGAGTCCGCCTTTTTGCGGCGAGCCAGCTGTCGCTTTAGGATGCGCTTGTGCCAGTGCCAGCGCCTGTGCTTGAGCATGCGAAGACTGGTTGGCTGCGCGGCCTTCCATAACTGCTACAGATGCTTGGCGCATCATCGGCGGCCGTGACCCAAGTCCGCTGCCCGGACCGGTTGGAGGGGAAGTGATATTAATGGGGGATGAGGCGGAAATATCCATAATGCCATTGGAAGATGGAAGTGCAGGAGAGGCAGAGTGATTACGGTGCAAAAGAGGTGGTTGGAGTTTCAAGCCTGCACCATTACCAGCTCCAATGCCAGGGCCGGCTCCTGTAATACTACCAGCACCTGGAGGATTGGTGGCTTTTGTCATAAGTGGGAATTGAAATCCCCTGAGGCCTTCTCGTGCATCGCCGGCACTGGGTCGTCGCACTCCCAATCCATTTTTCGATCTTTCTTCAAACACCATCTGACTGCTCTTGTTGATAGACTGTTGCTGCTGCAAGGAAGATGACGGAGTAGAGGAAGGAGGGGCATCGAAACTGGTCTTCTTTCGTATTGGTCTAGGTGAAGGAACGGCTGCGTCTGTACGAGCGATTGGTGTGGGCTCTTGAGATGTTTCAGCAGAATCATAAGTGGCATTTGAAGTAGCCGAGAGGGCATTGGAAGAAGTAGAATGGTTATAGTCTGTAGAAATCACCAAAGGGTTGGGCAATCGGCCATCTTGACCTAGTCTGGCTTGGCGTATAGTTTGACCATCAAAAACTTTTTTTGAGGAAGACTCAGGATTATCAGATTCTTGATCGGAGCTTGAGAAATGATTCAGTTGTTTGACTGTACTGTTTTCGTCCGAGATCTGTGAGGCAGTTAGTTGTTGATGAGTAAAAGGCTTAAAAGGGTCGGGATCAGAGGATGTTTCGTCATGAAAAAGACGACGGAGTGATTGTGGAGCTGGACGGCCTGTAGGAGGGGAAAGCGCTTTGATATGAATCAGCTGTGTTGACACATAAAACTGAGGGAACTTGCCAGAGTCTTCTGTTGCAGCGTTATGATCAAACAGATTTGCTCTAGACTTGACCGTCTGGGGGATGTTAAGTATGGACATTTGTGCGAAGACAATGGCTCACATCGAATGCCCAATCCCCGCCCATTGCATCTTCATCATACTCTTCATCATCAATGTTTGCGCCGACACCAGATGCCAGGCTTTGCCTTATACCGCCGGACTCTTTCCAAGCGTTGTATCTTGCAATCAAGTCGTTGAACGCTGAAAGGGGAGTTTTACTCTGCTGCTTGATCCACTTTGATCTGCTCAATTCTTCTGCAGAAAGGCGATCTGCCGGTTCTTCATTCAAACAGCCCACAACAAAATCGCGCATCTCCTTGCTCCAATGGTCGCCTTCCAATCTTGGGGCGCGCATGCGCTTGTCGCCCAAGAGCATGACAGCTCTAGCGGCTGGCTGACCCGAGAGTGGTGGTTCGCCATAGGCCATCTCAAGGAGCGTGATACCGAGTGACCAAATGTCGGCTTTGGAGTCATACAATCTGCCTTCAGTGACTACTTCTGGCGCCATCCAGTAAGGTGTTCCGACAAAAGTAGAGCGTTTAGACGTGGACGACTGGAGGAGAGCGGCAACGCCAAAGTCACATAGGAGAATACGATATGGCTGTGTGGTTAGCAAAATGTTGGCGGCTTTCAAATCTCGATGGATAACACCATTCTTGTGAAGAAAAGCGAGTGCGATGAGAATTTCTCGAATGATGAGACAAATATGCAGTTCTTTCAAAGGTTGCGCTCTTGACTAAAAGTTGTCAGTCTGTACAGTACAGTATGCACTCACCAATGTTCTTATGCTACCTCCCTCTGCATACTCCATAATGATCCATACCCGTGGACCTTGCATGAGACTGCCATAGTACTTGATGATATTCTGTGGCGCTGCCGGAGTACTCATCCTCAACTGTTGCAGCAGGGCAACCTCCTTTTGAATGTCTCCCACATCATCGTCCTCGGTGTCCAAATTGATAATCTTGAGAGCGACGATATGGCCAGTCGCGGTGTGACGGGCCCTATAGACAGCACCATATGCTCCCTTGCCTACAATATCCAGCTTCTGGTAGAGCTTGTCTGGCGAGACATCTTTTGGCTGAGTAGTGAGCGCAGCGAGATATAGCTGCTCTCTTGAAGGCATTATTATGGACGCAAAAAAAAAAAAAAAGAAGAGAAAGAAGAAAAAGAATTATCCACTCAAAGGCCACGCTGAAACGCTGACACTGCCACTTTGCCAATTTGCCACTTTTCCGCAAGATATATAAGCCGAAGCAATTCACATCTCGACTTTTGAATTTTACTTTTCGTTTGTTTGCCTCCAATGCCACCGAAACAAACAGACAGGCCGCCGTCCTCGCAGCCGGTATCCATAAGAAGACCAAGGGCTGCCCCTTATGAATTCCCTCATCACATCAATGGCCATGCGACTGTCCCTTCTCCCCGTCCTTCTCCTCGCCCTCCTTCCTCTCCATACACGGTAGTACCATCGTCCATGGTATCTTCAGCCAGCAGACCTGAGGTATATGACCATTTGCGCTATCCCAGTCTCATTCCGCCTTTAGTGTACATGGCTGAAGGTGAGATGCCAGAGTCAGATTCTATCCGTCCCACGCGGCGTGCTCCTCCATTGGAAAGGCAGCTATTTCTGGATGATTCAGAGGACGAAATGCTTAGAAACGATTTTGTGCGCATCCGCGCCAGTGCACGAGGCAACTCGATACCATCGCCATCCGTCGTCAGTTCCAACCATATCGACTCTCTTGCGTCGACTGTCATTGGGTCGCCTTTACGCGACCCAGTTGGATTGGATGGCCGCAGATCACATAATGGCCATCATAACAGCCTGGCTGGTATGTATAGGTGGGAATTGAATCGCATCCATTATGAAGATCAACAGGATGGCAGAGCCAATGAAAATGAATGGGCTTCTCAACATACATCAGGATCCGCCTTCGGCCACAGATATGGCCGTGGCCTTATTTCACCCCGCCCGCGAGAAGGTCGCAGGGATGGTCTTGACAACCTCTGGGATCAAAGCATAAATGATGACCGTCAAGCACTCCATCGCGACATTTTTGGATCGGTCGGTCGGCGGATTGGTGCTTTACGTCATTCTCCGCCGCTTGAGCATAGCCAAACAACTGCTACGCCTTCTGTCCCCCGCTCGCGACGACTACCACCACCCAATCTCTGGGGCGGGTTTGAAAACGGTGGTCAATCCGAGGAGTCTCGTTCACCCACATCTACCACAAGCCCACCATCCACAAGTTTGCTGACCCCAGTTAGCGCTTCAAACTGGTCGCCAGCTAACCCTAATTTACGCCCCAACCATGCCAACCTCGGTGCACCCGTTGGCTTTAGTCCGTATGCTCGTTCCTTGTACAGTCAAGATGAAGACGAATGGCCGGACATATTGCTCTCAGGAGCAGGTCGGATGAACGTTCCAATGACACCATTGTTAGATTTGGCCGGTGATGAAGTACCTCCTCCGCTCAATATGGCTGCTATGGCAGCCTTTGTCGACTATGCTCGCGCTGCGCAACTCACTCCATTAGAGGACCTCAAGCTGTCTCATGAAATGAGCCACGACGAAGAGAAACACGTGCTGAATCTGGCTCTACGTGGGGTACAGCATTTGAGTGAGAACAAGAAGAGAAAGTTGACAGACAGTGTTTTGGAAACGGTCGAGTGGGGTAAGTTTGGACTACGTGAAGGGATAACCAGGGATGAATGCTGTTCAGTTTGTCACGAAGAGGTATGTCTTGAAAGTGAAGTGAAGTAGAGTGAAGATGCTGACCAGTCGTTCAGTACCATCAAACCATTGAAATTTCTATCACCCCATGCAAGCATATGTACCACAAAACATGTCTGACAGTTAGTCTTTCTCCTCTTTCAATACAGCCCAAGATTGACCCTTGCACCTAGACATGGTTGGAAATGTCGGGTTCCTCCTCTTGTCCCATGTGTCGTCGTAACCTTGCTCTACTTGCTTCTCTTTCCAAGATGGTACCGGAGGAGACAATCGAACACGCCTTACCATATTGGTACAAAGTTTCATGATCTCAAGCTATTTACTATGCTCTTTATTTCTGCATTTTGGCTCATTCACTAATGCGTTTTCTTATTTCCATTTTTATTCGCGGCCATAAGTTTGTTTGCCAACAGTATGATCCTTTGTTTTTGTGCTACGAGAGCTCCATGGACTTTGTAGATATCTTTGTATTTGATTTAGATTGAAATTTGCATGTATGCTATGCCGCAGCGAAAGGTAAATCCTCTAGAGAAAGGTCATATACCGTCAATCTTTTAATAATTGGTTAGGTTCAAGCGTTTGGGATTGTAACGTATGGACAAGTGGGCTTCAAGGATTAATGTCATGACACAGACAAACCAAGAAGGCTATGTTATTGCTGAGTTGATATTGATGTCATGCAGTATGAACAAAACAGAGGAAGAGAAGCTATGTTTGGCAATATAAAAATTTTATCATAGAAAATATATAAAAATTGCGCCAACGGCGACTCGAACGCCGGTCGACTCCTACTAATTTAAACTGGAAGGGAGCCATCCTAACCACTAGACGATTAGCGCACAAAGTGTTTTAATATATACTGTGTTTGATATTAGGTTGTTTCCTTCTATTAATTTTACTCTTTATGTAACTGCTATAGTTGGCAACAGTAGAAAAAACCAGTGACAGCATCTATGATCTGCATAATTTTCTCGCCACAATCTCATATATTTATAGGCCTATATTTCTATGCTTTCTTCATCATTAAATTTCAGACTCGGAATGAGATTGTTTAATGTTAGAAATTTTCTGCTGCAGCGACTCTTTTCTCAAAATTGCAAGCTTGTCCCAAACAACCTCTCCATCAAGATAACAACCCTTCAGCCATCTTGTTGGTTCTTTCGTTGTCACGTTGCTTTTTGCGTTTACACTTTCAGTGGTATCAGCATCTCCGGCTCCATCTTGAAAGGCTGTCCGGGCGTGTAAGATGCGTCTATTATCAAATAATACTAAATCGCCTTCTTGCATGGTGAATTGATGCCTATACCTAGGGTCACTCAAACGTTCTTCAAAGCTTGCTATCGCTTGATATATCTTCTTTTCGTGCTCTGCTGCAGCGATAGGATCACGCTGTGAAAAATCAAGAGCGTCGGCAGGCGCGCGGAAGGGTGGGCTCCAATTGACGGCTGCATGGAGCTTGGTAAGACCATTGCCGAAGTCTGGACTGATAATAGGGTGCTGGTAACGAAGGAAATGCTGATCGTTGTCGTACTTGTAAGGAATGGTAATCTTTTGCAAGAGATCAAATTGATCTTTGGGAAGATCTTGAACAGTGCGAAAGGAGTCAACAAAGTATGATATGCCCCCTCTGACTCTATTGCGAAGGCAATGAAGGGCTTGAAAACGAGGAGGAGATGAAAAATAGAGCAGATCCATGTGAAGCCCTAGGTTCAAGTTTGTATAACTGTCTCAAAATGTCAGAACTGCAGAACAAATTTAACTGCACAAACTTACGCAACATTCTTGCTGTGACGCATACTCTTGACATCCCAAGTTTCTCCGTAAAATGTATTCCTAATCTCTCCAATCATCCCCACAATCTTTCGTAGCATACAATCCTTATCGCTGGTTGGATCTGTTGGCACTCCTTCAATGACGACAATGCCGTACACCTGTAATTGCTCCAATATCTTCAAAAGGGATTCTGAAAGATTTGGGTATTGGAAACGCAGGTTGGTGAAAGGAAGATATTCTCCGTCCCAAGTTTGTCGAACAAACGTTGGAGTACGGTAGACGCTTTCTGAATTTGTTTCAATCATGGATCGAAGTCTCCTTATAGGATAAAAAGCCGTGTGTCTACTATCCGTACCATATGATACTACTAGGCCTAACTTGCTGTTATCAGAAGATTTTAATGACCTGCCTTTTGTAATGCGGGTAATTTTGGACCCTCTGACAGCGTCACCAGTAGTGCTGTGCTTTTGTCTGGTGGAGAAGTCTAAACATCTACGACAAGTGCACGAATCATATAACCGCGCATTGGTTATGACTCCACTCCTACCATGTGAAGTGAAAGATATGAAGTTAGGAAATACAGAAACAGATTCGTGTGGTGAAAAAACGAGAACATTATCTGGCTGATGGGAAGGTTGGATTTTCCGACGTCTGGAGAGACGTCTTCGTCGAGGACTTGATGGACTTGGTTGATTATCCAAAGCAATGTCAACCTCAAATGGATCATCGAGATCCTCTTCGGACACAGTGTATGAATCAGCCCATGGATTAGGACTTAAATGAATCTCAGGAAGTGAGTTGGCTTTTTGAGCCGATCGTTTGTTTCCTCCTGAAGACAATGAGGGGGAGGATGATGGTGATGTGAGTAGCTCAGAGGCAAATGAATCAAGGCTACTCAGACGTGGTGGACGGGGCCCATCGCTTTGATATCTGCAGCGAGGTTGTAATATATTTTTGGAGGAAGCCTCGAATGATTGAAAAACGTTTTTGAATTGTATTCTTGGGAGCATCGTTATGTAGTCGTTGGGAAAGAATGAGATAATGTTTACCATAGATGAAAGAATTGGTTTGACGATAACCGGCGGAAACAAAAGAGGAGAGTGGAGGCATAATGTTAATTTCATCTAATCATTTACAGGTCAACTATTTAATTTTGAATTATTGTTCTCAAACCCATTTATAAACCACGATAACACTCATGGCAAATGGAGAGGAAGAAAATGACAGGTGAGGCATTCTCGCCTATGTTCCTGTCAATCATTCTAATTACATCTCGTATGGCCATCTATTGTATCTAGGCTGCACTCTTTCCAGTCATTGCTCGATAGTACAAAGTATGCGTCAGATAAACACGTTGACATATCTCTCCTAAGAGAATTGTGTTCAGAGGGTTAGTTGGGTTAAATGAATAGATTGAACTAAGCGAATCAGGGATTCCTAATCATCCACCACATGTTCGCCCATTGGCCTATTCGTTATTGCTTGAGTTGTTACCGCTGGATAAATCTAGATGGAGAGAGGCCGCAAGAGCTCATAGGCACCGCTACTATGTGAGCTAGGTGTTGTGAAAAGGGATTGTGTTTGACCTTAGTAGAGTTTGGTCCAGACTTTTATGGAGGAACTTGAATCTCAAACAGCGAGTACAATATGTATCATAAAGATCCCAGTCTGCTGACCTATAACGCCGCAGGATTCTGTTGTGAAATCAGCGATTGATAGGCTCTTGATTGGTATTTCCAAGGAAGTGCAATCTCTCAAATCGCCTTTTTGGCACAGATCAGTCATATATCGCCGGTCATCGCCTTTCTATTCAAAATCTGAAAAACTTGACTCAGAGGAGAAATTTCATTCTACTCGACTTGAAGAAGATGATTGCAGTGACTCAGAAGATGAAGCCACAACGAGCCCATTGATTTCAAGACGAGCTATCTTCCGTCGGCTCCAAGAATTGTCTGCTTTAGAATGCCTCCAAAAAGAAAATCTGCAGACTACAGACGACCAATCATCAATGTCGCCTCTCAATTCTTCAATTACATCTCCGAAAATAATTTTGTCAACAGAGTCAGATCCCACGTTTCCCGAGTCTCATGCTAGAAAACTTACGTCTCTTGATATGTCTGTCTCACAACCACCATCGGTTGAAATAGCCAATAGACATGTTTCTCCTATAACTCTTTTTGCTCCCCGGGCTTTATCATCTATTGCTAATCCGTCTATCTCTTTGCCCAGCACTCTTTTGCATCCTGATGATCACCGAGAATGCTTGATCCGTTTGCTTTACATATTCTGCCGTTCAAATCCCCAGTGGCCCTACAGGTCTTCATTTGTTGATATTGCTAGGGTTTTGTATTTGACATATGCGGGTGGAGGCAAGCTTGATCTTGATTATGCTGAAGAGCAAACATTTTGGGCCTTGTCAGCATTCATCGGAGATATAGATGGCCTGATGGCGGAAGGTGGAATCAAAGAAGCACTTGTCAAGTTCGAGAGACGCCTGCATTGGGTCAATGCACCCCTATGGGCTATGCTGCAAAATCGTGGATTGGACTCAGAGTTATACGCTCATCGATGGCTAGCCTCGATATATATTCGTGACTTGCCGCTTCATCGTATTCCTCGTTTGTTCGATTACATTATATCACAAGGGCCTTCTACACCTGAATACCAGCCCAAAATCGATCTCATAATTGATATTGGAGTGGCATTGGTGTCGTTACTCAAAACACAATTGTCCTCGCTTCATCGAAGAGTAGGCGGTCAAGGGTTATGGAGCGATGTAATAGAGGAGGAAGTTGAAAACAAAGAAGAAGCTCTAGCGCGGAATTTGCATTTACTTCATGCTTATCCGCTGAAACAAGTCGGCGACATAAAAACGGTGTTGTGCGAGGCAGAGGAGCTACGAGAACTCCGGACAATGGCTGTTCAAAATGGATCAAATCCAGACATACTTGCTTTACCTGTCAAACAAGCAACCTCGGTGTCCAAGTCTCAGAAACAGACGACCAGCACGGTATCCAATTGGCGGAAGGCTGTTGGCTCATTATGGTCTTCTTGGGCATCTCCGGTTGCATCTTCCCCTCACGAAGAATCAAAAGGAGTTCCATCAACTCCTCTCAAATCACTAAAGAGCCAGCCTGATCATTCACCAGTCGCGCTGCGGAATCGTAGTGATAGTGTGGCATCTTCAGCCTCCACTATACAAGAACGTCTCGTTAGCTTTTCTAAACACTTTTCACCTAGTGCCTCCCCTGTCAACCACACTGAAGAGGCCGTCAATCTCCCCCGCCCTTTGTTGCTTTCAAGTTCTGCTCGTCCAACTGGTCGGACAAGTAGTCGGCGAGAGTCAATTTCTTCCTCCCCTCCACGACCATCTCTTCCTTTGAACGATCCTTTGGTGGGTTCTGCAAATGAATTTCGATTAATGTCAGGACCTTTCAACAGTCCAGGACGGGCATCAAGGGGATTGTACCAATTTAGAAATAGAAACAAGCCTTCATTTGGAGCGTCATCGACGCCGTCTCAGGAATTAGAGAGGAATTCTGAGGGAGAAATGGAGAAAGGTGAGTGAAGACAGAGAGAGATGGCACGTCTCCATTGTTTTAAATTGTCCAAAGCATTAGGTGAGGGAAACGAATAGGATGATCTTGTAAAAGATGAAAGAAGATTAGTAGGCATATGCGAGTACGATTAGGACATGCCATAAGGGTGTTTTTAGAGGGATTTAACGTATATATTGTCATCTTGAAGCCAATAAAGGGGCTTTATCTTGTTTCTTTAATAGACAAAATGTCGTTAACATCAACTATGGGAATTGTTTTTGAAGATAATTGAATCAAACAAATGGTGCATCATCATTATCACTATCGTTTAGAGTCATCTATAAGTACATCGTGAAGATGTCAGCTAATCAGTTTTCAAATGTCCAACAATGCTATGTTGAGATGGCCGCCCATTCTGTGTAACGGTAAAATGGCTGTTATCAAAATCCTCCCCAAAGGTCACCTCTCCAGCAGGGACTTCGCTACTACTTATTCTGGGGCCGGCACTTGAGAATTCAGGATCTGCCAAGCCTAAAGGTCGAAGTGATATGTTTCCGCCACGCATGATTGACATCAGAAAATTGAGAAAACGCTGTCCGTATTGTTTGGGATCAACACAAGATATGGTATGCTAAATAATGTAAGATTTCGTTGTTTTAACGTTGGTAGTCTTGACTCACCCGGTCTTCAGTCATGCTTTTCCAAAAATGTTCAATTTTTTTGAAAGAGTCATAGGGTGTACAGATATCGATAATGCCCAAATAATATATGACGTCCATGGGTTGATTTGCGTCGTCTGTGGCTCGATAGCCGCCTTCATCTTGATAGAAAAGAAAATGACGACGATCTGCTGAGTCTTCGGAAGGGAGTTGAGAAATAACGTCAAGGGTTTTAGGATCTGCTCGACGAATGACTTTACGCAGATTCGACGCATCAGCATTATTTTTGTTGGTAGAAGGTTTCCTTTTAGCACTAGTGGTAGTGACTTCGGGCTATTGTATGTTAACATGTATTCTTTGCTTTAAAAACTCACATGGAAGACAGACAACTGGCTTTTTCGAAGGTTGTCGCGATTGCCCCTCTCCATATTATGTATCCCGACCAAAAGCGAATAGTCCATAACCCGCATTCTTTTCAAAAACTCCGTATCTCTCTTCAATTGTTCCGCTAGCAATGCCCTTTTTTCTGGACCCAGCTCCAAGCTTCGTCGGCGATTAACCCAATTTTTGTCTTTCAAAACAGCTCTTGGTTTTTTCCTTGCTTGATCTTCTGGATATTCTCGCCCAAAAGCAGAACCTTTGAGATCATAAGTTTCATGGATGTCGCGATGGGGTGGAAATAGATTGTTCATGATCACGAAATGAATTTTAGGACCGCGTGGAAGTTTCACTCGGTGAAGACCGTAAAATCTGGAAAGAAGCGTTTGTGGATTTTCTTTGACATGTATATGATAGTCTTTGAGAATCGATCGAAGAAATTTATGCTCAGAATGAGAAATGGTTTTGATGATGAAACGATAATCACGAGAGAAATAGAAGAATGAACCCGACTTGCCAGGCGAACCCAGCTCAGAAAGAATGTATTTTGCAGTGAGCGACAAGAGATAGTCAGCAGGATCAAGGTGGAAGTGCTCTTCCCTGAGTTCTCTAAACACCCAAGGTGCGTAGTCTTTGAATTTGAAGTCATACTTGGCTGAAGGAGTCAATTCGTTACCAATGCTATAGATCGTTTAGCTGGATCATGTATTAAGTCTAGAAGGCTCTACATACATATCAAAAGAAAATTTGTACCGAGCAGTATACTCCTCGTCGGTAAGGGAGCGCTTCATCTTTGCTTGACATCGGGACACCTGTATATTAGTGAGGGTCACGTTGATATTTGACTCACTCCTATTCTGATACCAGTAAGCATGTTGTACATCAGAACATAATTGACATGGTCTTCTCCAATCAAATTGCCGACCAAAACCTTTGCCTCTTCCTTATTGTCTCTTTCCTTGCTTTCCCACTTTTCTTTTGATTTTACTTCGATTTTTGGCTCGTTTGATTCAACTTCGCTGGTTGTAACGCTAACCTTTTTCGACCTGCGCTCTAGCCTGTCAATTCTCTTTCGCCGAATTTGATCTTCTTGTGCCAAAATGGCAGAATCGAGCAAAACGCCGTTATCGCTATTAATTGTCCCGGGAGGGGGGGTAGAACAAACTTGTAACGGAGAACGCGGAGATGCCGCGAGAACAGGCGATGGCATGTTGCTTCTACGCTGCGGTGGAATTGGAGAATGAAGACTACTGGCACTACCTCGGCGTTCATTATTGATATCAATGCTAGGGATTAACGGTAGTTCTTTGCTCTTATCTTCCGTTTTAATATTGTCTCGCTGAGGCGCAAGTCTACCGCTTCGGACTAAGGTGAGAGAACCTGCTCTACTAGAGGTGGAGCTGCCAGAAACTCGACGGGTGATTGGGACCGGTGGTGCGAGAACTGTGGAGGAAATCTCCGATGGCTCGGAGGTCAATTTAGTTGCAATGGCCAGTTTGGACTCCGAGGCACTTGGCAAAATGTTTGAATGAGATTCATCAGCACCTCTGGTCTCAGACAAAGTTACTGATTCATTAAGACCTCCATCACTTAAGGGTGGGCTCGGTGGTGGGCCCTGCATGACGATGGATGAAGGTGCAAATCGTGCGTCTGCGTCTGTATTACCTTTCTTGAATATGCTGCCAACTCGTCCAAGCAAGCTTTTCGAGCTTGATGCTTCCGGAAAATGTGGCTTCATCTCTACTTCGGAAGCGGATACTTTTGTAATGTGCACTGGGGGTACTCCATTTTGATGCTTGTCAATGTCATCTGTGAGG